>NC_044917.1:19941408-20013908 GCF_003576645.1 Ipomoea triloba
ATTATGGCCTTAATCATCCAAGAGATTGGCCACAACTCTTAGAGTGCAATCAAAACTACAATCAAGGAACAAGAATAGAAATTCCAAATAGAGTAAATCAACTTCCACAATTGAGAATTAAATATCAACACTAGGCATCACAACATTGCACAATTCAATCCCTAGAGATAAATTTGCTACTCATATTATGAATTGAAATAGCAAAACCTAATTTCATACAAGGAATGTAAATTGCGATCGAAATTGAAATAGAAACGAGATTAGAAATGAAGACAACCTAATAGAATTCAAACACAAGCTTAATCATTTCAAAGCATAAGAAAATAAGAGCCAAAGATAACTAGGATCACTTAACTGGACATTCGGTCAGTCAAAAATGAATGCAAAAGCTACAGGAGAGGGAGAAATCCCTCATGCTATGTACAAAGAGTTTTAGCTAGATGTCGTTCAACTCAAGAAATGTTCTCTAGAAGCAAAAGCTATTTAATGATAGACATTTAAGCATCGGGGATAATCCTCTCACACCAATTCCAAGCATGCAAACCAATTTCAGCTCACTTCCTATTTAGCTAGGGCCTTAAAGCCGATCCCACTAGTGAGAACAGTGTACACCAATCAATCAACCCTTCCAACCGAACGCCTAAGCCTTGTGCGTAAAAATAGATGTTGGTCTCGAAGGAGGCACGTCGGAAGATTACTTAGTGATTAGTCAAGTGAATGCATAGTGGACTTGGGAGGTTGTCATGGTGCATAAAGTAAAAAGCATTTGTTTGTAAAGTTTTCAATCAACTAAAGTAAACAAGTAATGAAACAATCAAATGAATGAAACAAGGGAACGAATCATGCTCGGTTGTGATGTCTCACCGTGTAATTATTGCAGTGGAACGTTGATTCACCTAAATTGGCTATTCAAGGGTGTTTATTCCCAATTCCTTTCCACAAATAGTGTACTCAGGGACTCTAAGTTAGGAATGCTTCTTAGGCAACCTACAAATCTAAAGTTAGATTTCCATAGGAATCATGATTGTAAGAAGCTAGCCTCGAAGCTAATCACTGACAAGCTTAGATTATGGCCTTAATCATCTAAGAGATTGGCCACAACTCTTGGAGTGCAATCAAAACTACAATCAAGGAACAAGAATAGAAATTCCAAATAGAGTAAATCAACTTCCACAATTGAGAATTAAAGATCAACACTAGGCATCACAACATTGCACAATTCAATCCCTAGAGAGAAATTAGCGACGCATATTATGTATTCAAATAGCAAAGCCTAATTTCATCCAAGGAATGTAAATGCGATCGAAATTGAAATAGAAATGAGATTAGAAATGAAGACTACCTAATAGAATTCAAACACAAGCTTAATCATTTCAAAGCATAAGAAAATAAGAGCCAAAGATAACTAGGATCACTTAACTGGACATTCGGTCAGTCAAAAATGAATGCAAAAGCTACAGGGGAGGAAGAAATCCCTCATGCTATGTACAAAGAGTTTTAGCTAGATGTCGTTCCCCTCCAGAAATGTTCTCTAGAAGCAAAAACTATTTAATGAGAGACATTTAAGCATCGGGGGTACACCTCTCACACCAATTCCAAGCATGCAAACCAATATAAGTTCACCTCCTATTTAGCTGGGGTCCCGCCTGTGGGAATGATATACACCAATCAATCAACCCTTCCAACGCCTAAGCCTTCTGCGTAAAAATAGATGTTGGTCTCGAAGGAAGCACGTCGGAAGATTACTTAGTGATTAGTCAAGCGAATGCATAGTGGACTTGGGAGGTTGTCATGGTGCATAAAGGAAAAAGCATTTGTTTGTAACGTTTTCAATCAACTAAAGTAAACACGTAATGAAACAATCAAATGAATGAAACAAGGGAACGAATCGTGCTCGGTTGTGATGTCTCACCGTGTAATTATTGCAGTGGAACGTTGATTCACCTAAATTAGCTATTCAAGGGTGTTTATTCCCAATTCCTTTCCACAAATAGTGTACTCAGGGACTCTAAGTTAGGAATGCTTCTTAGGCAACCTACAAATCTAAAGTTAGATTTCCATAGGAATCATGATTGTAAGGAGCTAGCCTCGAAGCTAATCACTGACAAGCTTAGATTATGGCCTTAATCATCTAAGATATTGGCCACAACTCTTGGAGTGCAATCAAAACTACAATCAAGGAACAAGAATAGAAATTCCAAATAGAGGAAATCAACTTCCACAATTGAGAATTAAAGATCAACACTAGGCATCACAACATTGCACAATTCAATCCCTAGAGAGAAATTAGCTACTCATATTATGTATTCAAATAGCAAAACCTAATTTCATACAAGGAATGTAAATGCGATCGAAATTGAAATAGAAACGAGATTAGAAATGAAGACAACCTAATAGAATTCAAACACAAGCTTAATCATTTCAAAGCATAAGAAAATAAGAGCCAAAGATAACTAGGATCACTTAACTGGACATTCGGTCAGTCAAAAATGAATGCAAAAGCTACAGGGGAGGAAGAAATCCCTCATGCTATGTACAAAGAGTTTTAGCTAGATGTCGTTCAACTCAAGAAATTTTCTCTAGAAGCAAAAATTATTTAATGATAGACATTTAAGCATCGGGGGTACACCTCTCACACCAATTCCAAGCATGCAAACCAATTTAAGCTCACTTCCTATTTAGCTAGGGCCTTAAAGCCGATCCCACTAGTGGGAAAGGTGTAATCCAATCAATCAACCCTTCCAACGCCTAAGCCTTGGAAGTTAGGAATGCAAAAGCATAAGCCTTGTCACTTAACTGGACATTCGGTCAGTCAAAAATGAATGCAAAAGCTACAGGAGAGGGAGAAATTCCTCATGCTATGTACAAAGAGTTTTAGCATATAGATTCAGTGCTTGAAGAAGTTGAAAAGATTGAGAAAGCTTATGCTCAAAAGTCTCAAAAGAAAAGGCCAGAACACAAGAGCCAGTGGAACAAGGATGTTTGGAGAACGAAGAGAAGGAAATCTGGTATGGATAGGCAAGAATGGGTTAACTNGTGTACACCAATCAATCAACCCTTCCAACGCCTAAGCCTTGTGCGTAAAAATAGATGTTGGTCTCGAAGGAAGCACGTCGGAAGATTACTTAGTGATTAGTCAAGTGAATGCATAGTGGACTTGGGAGGTTGTCATGGTGCATAAAGTAAAAAGCATTTGTTTGTAAAGTTTTCAATCAACTAAAGTAAACAAGTAATGAAACAATCAAATGAATGAAACAAGGGAACGAATCGTGCTCGGTTGTGATGCCTCAACGTGTAATTATTGCAATGGGACGTTGATTCACCTAAATTGGCTATTCAAGGGTATTTATTCCGATTCCTTTCCACAAATAGTGTAATCAGGGACTCTAAGTTAGGAATGCTTCTTAGGCAACCTACAAATCTGAAGTTAGATTTCCATAGGAATCATGATTTTAAAGAGCTAGCCTCGAAGCTAATCACTAACAAGCTTAGATTATGGCCTTAATCATCCAAGAGATTGGCCACAGCTCTTAGAGTGCAATCAAAACTACAATCAAGGAACAAGAATAGAAATTCCAAATAGAGTAAATCAACTTCCACAATTTAGAATTAAAGATCAACACTAGGCATCACAACATTGCACAATTCAATCCCTAGAGATAAATTTGCTACTCATATTATGAATTGAAATAGCAAAACCTAATTTCATACAAAGAATGTAAATTGCGATCGAAATTGAAATAGAAACGAGATTAGAAATGAAGACAACCTAATAGAATTCAAACACAAGCTTAATCATTTCAAAGCATAAGAAAATAAGAGCCAAAGATAACTAGGATCACTTAACTGGACATTCGGTCAGTCAAAAATGAATGCAAAAGCTACAGGAGAGGAAGAAATCCCTCATGCTACGTACAAAGAGTTTTAGCTAGATGTCGTTCAACTCAAGAAATGTTCTCTAGAAGCAAAAACTATTTAATGATAGACATTTAAGCATCGGGGATACACCTCTCATACCAATTCCAAGCATGCAAACCAATTTCAGCTCACTTCCTATTTAGCTAGGGCCTTAAAGCCGATCCCACTAGTGGGAAAGGTGTAATCCAATCAATCAACCCTTCCAACGCCTAAGCCTTGGAAGTTAGGAATGCAAAAGCATAAGCCTTGTCACTTAACTGGACATTCGGTCAGTCAAAAATGAATGCAAAAGCTACAGGAGAGGGAGAAATTCCTCATGCTATGTACAAAGAGTTTTAGCATATAGATTCAGTGCTTGAAGAAGTTGAAAAGATTGAGAAAGCTTATGCTCAAAAGTCTCAAAAGAAAAGGCCAGAACACAAGAGCCAGTGGAACAAGGATGTTTGGAGAACGAAGAGAAGGAAATCTGGTATGGATAGGCAAGAATGGGTTAACTACATGGGTTACCCCAGCTACTCTGGCTACTCCACAGAAAGCGACACAGCATCAGACGAAGACTCCGTAATGGATCTTCAATTTCATGGAGAATGGATGGTCATGAACACAAAGCAACCAGATTGGAACCCACAAAACTGGAAAGGAAAGAGATTCATGAGTGAAGGATAAGATTTGATCTTATCTCTCCAGCAAAGCCCCAGCAAAGCAAATCTCATCTGCAACAAAAAATCTTATCTTCAAAGATAAGATCCCCGTCCTGACAGGGTCATGTCAGCGTTATCTTATCAGTTTGGCGTGTTGTATGAATTATTAGACAACTTTATTAAAAGGTAGCTTTACTTTATGTCAAGAAGGCCATCACACTTTGTCGGCTACATGTATTGTAATAATTGTAAACAGCTGTATTGTATTTCGAGAACCATCCTTGATCCCTATAAAAGGAGGTTCAGTTTGCTTTGTAACATATCGCAGTTTGAAATATAAAATTTCCCAGTTTGCAAAATATCATGAGTTTCTAAGTTTTCAGTTGAAGGTTTTGAATAGATTTATGGTTATGTTCCTGCTAAGTCTCAAGTAATCGAATAGATTTATGGTTATGTTCCTGCTAAGTCTCAAGTAATCTCTAACATTTATGGTTATGTTCCTGCTAAGTCTCAAGTAATCTCTAACATGTAGAGTTATGTTCCTGCTAAGTCTCAAGTAATCTCTAACATGTAGAAAAGTTAGGAAGTGGTTCGAGAGTCTTGTTGTCATGCCCCGGAGAGGCTTCTTAATTTTCTCTCACCTTTGGTCCTAATTCTCCACCGCTTTTAGAGACTACCTTCTTATGGTCAATCCCTTCAAGCACTGAATCTATATCATCAAAGTTCCAAGGGTCTTGTGATCAGATATCTTGCTTCTGAGTCTGGTTTAGCTCATAGTAGTACTGGTTTTTTGCTGACTTGATCCTTTCATGGTAGATCTCATCATCTTGTCTTACATCTGGCTGAATCCCTTCTCTGGGCCAAATTTCTTTTGGAATGACCTTGTTCTGGGCGAAAATGTACCTCTGAAATTCTGGATAGTCTTCTTCTCGGACTATGATAGATTCCATGTGCTGCTCATAAATCTTCATAAATGGTTCTGCATGTCCTTCTAAAAATCTGGATACCCATGCTGTGACTTCCCTATGCAGATGAACTGTGAAGAATTTTGGACCATCTTGGCATAACTTCTTCCAGTATTTTAATGGATAAAACCAAGTTAAGAATTTTATTAAATCTTTCTCAACAGAAAGATCTAACTCTTTTCTTAAGCTAGGCCTGTGGAACTCCATTAAAATATGATATTCATGGCATAAATACCAAAATATCCAATTTAACTCTTCTGGCTTGATTCCTATCTGCCAAAATCCTGCTTTGAGATCGAACTTTGAAAACCATTGGGCTCCTGGGAGATATGAGAACATCATAGACCTCCTTGCTAATGGAAATTTAACATCTTTGAGACATTGATTCAAGGGTTGATAGTTGATAACAAGTCGTAATTTTCCCCTTGCTTGATCTGCTCGCTTGTTCACATAGAATGCTTCACATGCCCATGAGGATTTGGATTCTGTGATTAGTCCTAACTTCTGCAGCTCCTTACACTCTTGAACCGCCATTTTGAGATGTTGTGGATTCATTCCTGAGTGGCTGGCTTTGGTGGGGTTGATCACCTTTCCTTCTTTGAATGGAAGTTCAATAAAGAACTCTTTTCTAGTCCATAGGGGCTTACTGTGTTTCTTCATGAATTCGTCATGAGAGTTTGCACATAATTGCTCCACCAATTGTTGTTTGATCTGGGTGATGGTATCCATGAAGTTGAGTTGCCACATTCTGTAATCTTCTTCATAGGGCTTGAAGTAGGGGCCTTTGCTAATTCCTCGTGATTGAACCAATACATTCATCATCTTGAAAGCATCAAAGCCTAATAGCAAATCCCTTCTTGGAAGGCCACATCCAAGAACATGAATTTGGATCTTGCAGTTAGGAAGTATGCTAATCTCCAATGGTTCCTTCGTCTCCAATCCTGCATCAAAATCATCTCCAGATGCTGATGTAAGACGTTTCTGGGATGGTCTCCATGCCTCTTGAGGTAACAGCTTTGGGTTCATCATTGAGAACTGAGCTCCAGTATCAACAAGGGCTATGGCATCGAATGGCTTGCTTGACCGGTGCTTGATCTGTACTTTCACATGGGGTGCTTTGAACTCTTCATCTTCTTTTATCCCAAAATTGTATGAGATAAAATCTTCTTCGAGAACTTCATCTTCTATGGAAAAGATTGTTTCTGCTGAAGGTTCGTCTTCTGGGCTGAGATAGCCATCCAGGTCTTCTTCGGCGATATCGTCATCAATAAGAGACATGATTTCCGATATCATTTTAGCCGCTTGCTTCTCCTTGCAATCTTTGGCGTAGTGTCCTGGCTTTCCACAAACAAAGCATTTGTTAGATGCTTTATTTCCTCTCTTTTTTGGTTGTGCTTTCTGGTTTTGGGATTTTCTAAAATATCTCCTCCTTGGCTTCCATCCGATTCTCCTGGTGTTTTGAGGATTCTTCCTGAAGCGAGTGAAATTTCTCCTTCTTACTCTGGGTTTGTCTCCACACACTCCATTGCATGAGGATCCTATTATGAGATTTGGCTTCTGGCATGCTTTGGAAAGAATTGATTCATGCTTTCTCAAGGTCTGGAACTTGTTGTCTAGGCTTTCAAATATTGCTTGCCTAATCTGCCCAGTTGAAAGATGTGTTATGGATCCATGATTCTTTTTGATAAGTTGATTTGTACTGTCTGCCAGCAGGGGTGGTATGGATGAAACAAAAGCTTGTTTGAGATTGTTGTCAAATCCCAGAAAATAGAAAACTTTTGTCATCCTTTTGAAGTATTCCTCTAAGTGGCTTTTCTCATAAGACAGGCACTTCATTCTGAAAAACTCCGTTCTCTTCTGTTCTACTTCATCTTCATGTTTACCCAGAAATATGAAGTAAATCATTGAAACGGCTTCCTGGAGAGGTAGTTCTAGGAACATCATCTTGAATGCCCCATCTGCTTTAGACCACCAATCTTTAAGAATTCCGGTGAACTTTACTGTAAATTCCATCAGGATTTTGAAAGTATCTCGTTCTACTAGATTCCTAGTAGTCATCCATGTGTGGAACTCAGAAAACTTCTCTCCCCACTTTTCTGGTGATAAATCATCAATTGTAAAGAATTGATAATTTACTCCTTTGTGCATCACCATTTCCGTGGCATTTTCAACACCAAAGTATTCTTCCTCTGTATGACCCATTGGTTGATCAGCAGGTTGTTGAGTTGTGTATCCACCAGTTGATGATTCTGCCGGATCTGCCATAAATGGAGGGTTTTCCGACTCCTCGGATTCTTTTCTTTCTTCTGACTCCTCTTATTCTTCTCCTTCTGGAAACTTAAGAAATGTTCTCTAGAAGCAAAAACTATTTAATGATAGACATTTAAGCATCGGGGATACACCTCTCACACCAATTCCAAGCATGCAAACCAATTTCAGCTCACTTCCTATTTAGCTAGGGCCTTAAAGCCGATCCCACTAGTGAGAACGGTGTACACCAATCAATCAACCCTTCCAACCGAACGCCTAAGCCTTGTGCGTAAAAATAGATGTTGGTCTCGAAGGAAGCACGTCGGAAGATTACTTAGTAATTAGTCAAGTGAATGCATAGTGGACTTGTGAGGTTGTCATGGTGCATAAAGTAAAAAGCATTTGTTTGTAAAGAATTCAATCAACTAAAGTAAACAAGTAATGAAACAATCAAATGTATGAAACAATGCCTCACCGTGTAATTATTGCAATGGAACGTTGATTCACCTAAATTGGCTATTCAAGGGTGTTTATTCCCAATTCCTTTCCACAAATAGTGTAGTCAGAGACTCTAAGTTAGGAATGCTTCTTAGGCAACCTAGAAATCTAAAGTTAGATTTCCATAGGAATCATGATTGTAAGGAGCTAGCCTCGAAGCTAATCACTGACAAGCTTAGATTATGGCCTTAATCATCCAAGAGATTGGCCACAACTCTTAGAGTGCAATCAAAACTACAATCAAGGAACAAGAATAGAAATTCCAAATAGAGTAAATCAACTTCCACAATTGAGAATTAAAGATCAACACTAGGCATCACAACATTGCACAATTCAATCCCTAGAGAGAAATTAGCTACTCATATTATGAATTCAAATAGCAAAACCTAATTTCATACAAGGAATGTAAATTGCGATCGAAATTGAAATAGAAACGAGATTAGAAATGAAGACAACCTAATAGAATTCAAACACAAGCTTAATCATATCAAAGCATAAGAAAATAAGAGCCAAAGATAACTATGATCACTTAACTGGACATTCGGTCAGTCAAAAATGAATGCAAAAGCTACAGGAGAGGGAGAAATCCCACATGCTATGTACAAAGAGTTTTAGCTAGATGTCGTTCAACTCAAAAAATGTTCTCTAGAAGCAAAAACTATTTAATGATAGACATTTAAGCATCGGGGATACACCTCTCACACCAATTTCAAGCATGCAAACCAATTTCAGCTCACTTCCTATTTAGCTAGGGCCTTAAAGCCGATCCCACTAGTGAGAACGGTGTACACCAATCAATCAACCCTTCCAACCGAACGCCTAAGCCTTGTGCGTAAAAATAGATGTTGGTCTCGAAGGAAGCACGTCGAAAGATTACTTAGTGATTAGTCAAGTGAATGCATAGTGGACTTGGGAGGTTGTCATGGTGCATAAAGTAAAAAACATTTGTTTATAAAGAATTCAATCAACTAAAGTAAACAAGTAATGAAACAATCAAATGAATGAAACAAGGGAACGAATCGTGCTCGGTTGTGATGCCTCACCGTGTAATTATTGCAATGGAACGTTGATTCACCTAAATTGGCTATTCAAGGGTGTTTATTCCCAATTCCTTTCCACAAATAGTGTAGTCAGAGACTCTAAGTTAGGAATGCTTCTTAGGAAACCTAGAAATCTAAAGTTAGATTTCCATAGGAATCATGATTGTAAAGAGCTAGCCTCGAAGCTAATCACTGACAAGCTTTGATTATGGCCTTAATCATCCAAGAGATTGGCCACAACTCTTAGAGTGCAATCAAAACTACAATCAAGGAACAAGAATAGAAATTCCAAATAGAGTAAATCAACTTCCACAATTGAGAATTAAAGATCAACACTAGGCATCACAACATTGCACAATTCAATCCCTAGAGAGAAATTAGCTACTCATATTATGAATTCAAATAGCAAAACCTAATTTCATACAAGGAATGTAAATTGCGATCGAAATTGAAATAGAAACGAGATTAGAAATGAAGACAACCTAATAGAATTCAAACACAAGCTTAATCATATCAAAGCATAAGAAAATAAGAGCCAAAGATAACTATGATCACTTAACTGGACATTCGGTCAGTCAAAAATGAATGCAAAAGCTACAGGAGAGGGAGAAATCCCACATGCTATGTACAAAGAGTTTTAGCTAGATGTCGTTCAACTCAAAAAATGTTCTCTAGAAGCAAAAACTATTTAATGATAGACATTTAAGCATCGGGGATACACCTCTCACACCAATTTCAAGCATGCAAACCAATTTCAGCTCACTTCCTATTTAGCTAGGGCCTTAAAGCCGATCCCACTAGTGAGAACGGTGTACACCAATCAATCAACCCTTCCAACCGAACGCCTAAGCCTTGTGCGTAAAAATAGATGTTGGTCTCGAAGGAAGCACGTCGAAAGATTACTTAGTGATTAGTCAAGTGAATGCATAGTGGACTTGGGAGGTTGTCATGGTGCATAAAGTAAAAAACATTTGTTTATAAAGAATTCAATCAACTAAAGTAAACAAGTAATGAAACAATCAAATGAATGAAACAAGGGAACGAATCGTGCTCGGTTGTGATGCCTCACCGTGTAATTATTGCAATGGAACGTTGATTCACCTAAATTGGCTATTCAAGGGTGTTTATTCCCAATTCCTTTCCACAAATAGTGAATGCTTCTTAGGAAACCTAGAAATCTAAAGTTAGATTTCCATAGGAATCATGATTGTAAAGAGCTAGCCTCGAAGCTAATCACTGACAAGCTTTGATTATGGCCTTAATCATCCAAGAGATTGGCCACAACTCTTAGAGTGCAATCAAAACTACAATCAAGGAACAAGAATAGAAATTCCAAATAGAGTAAATCAACAACACCAGGCATCAAAACATTGCACAATTCAATCCCTAGAGAATCCTGCTTTGAGATCGAACTTTGAAAACCATTGGGCTCCTGGGAGATATGAGAACATCATAGATCTTCTTGGTAATGGAAATTTGACATCTTTGNTTGAACTCTTCATCTTCTTTTATCCCAAAGTTGTATGAGATAAAATCCTCTTCCGGAACTTCATCTTCTATGGAAAAGATTGTTTCTGCTGAAGGTTCGTCTTCTGGGCTGAGATAGCCATCCAGGTCTTCTTCGGCGATATCGTCATCAATAAGAGACATGACTTCCGATATCATTTTAGCCGCTTGCTTCTCCTTGCAATCTTTGGCGTAGTGTCCTGGCTTTCCACAAACAAAGCATTTGTTAGATGCTTTATTTCCTCTCTTTTTTGGTTGTGCTTTCTGGTTCTGGGATTTTCTGAAATATCTCCTCCTTGGCTTCCATCCGATTCTCCTGGTGTTTTGAGGATTCTTCCTGAAGCGAGTGAAATTTCTCTTTCTTACTCTGGGTTTGTCACCACACACTCCATTGCATGAGGATCCTATTATGAGATTTGGCTTCTGGCATGCTTTGGAAAGAATTGATTCATGCTTTCTCAAGGTCTGGAACTTGTTGTGGATCTGGCAAATATTGTCTAGGCTTTCAAATATTGCTTGCCTAATCTGCCCAGTTGAAAGATGTGTTATGGATCCATGATTCTTTTTGATAAGTTGATCTGTACTGTCTGCCAGCAGGGGTGGTAAGGATGAAACAAAAGCTTGCTTGAGATTGTTGTCAAATCCCAGAAAATAGAAAACTTTTGTCATCCTTTTGAAGTGTTCCTCTAAGTGCCTTTTCTCATAAGACAGGCACTTCATTCTGAAAAACTCTGTTCTCTTCTGTTCTACTTCATCCTCATGTTTACCCAGAAATATGAAGTAAATCATTGAAACGGCTTCCTGGAGAGGTAGTCCTAAGAACATCATCTTGAATGCCCCATCTGCTTTAGACCACCAATCTTTAAGAATTCCGGTGAACTTTGCTGTAAATTCCATCAGGATTTTGAAAGTATCTCGTTCTACTAGATTCCTAGTAGTCATCCATGTGTGGAACTCAGCAAACTTCTCTCCCCACTTTTCTGGTGATAAATCATCAATTGTAAAGAATTGATAATTTACTCCTTTGTGCATCACCATTTCCGTGGCATTTTCAACACCAAAGTATTCTTCCTCTGTATGACCCATTGGTTGATCAGCAGGTTGTTGAGTTGTGTATCCACCAGTTGATGATTCTGCCGGATCTGCCATAAATGCAGGGTTTTCCGACTCCTCGGAATCTTCTCCTTCTGGATCTGTATATCCTTCTGATTCTGACTGAGTTGCTTCAGATTGGTAGCCAGATTCTTCTGATATTTCTCCAGTACTATAAGCTTCCATGACTGGTAGATTTCTCTCAGGTGGGTCTGGACCTTTGATAACAGAATCAAAAAGATCCTTATCTGTGATTGTTTCATGGAGCATCATTTGGGTTGTATTTGGGGTTGTATTTGGTGGAGGGTACAGGTCATTTGATTTTGAGGATATAATTGGCTGGGACGGAGTGGTAGTTTGTTCTGAAATGGTGAAAGGTCTAAAAACTTGCTGGTGTAAAGGGTGAGATGGATTTCTAATTTTCCAAGCAGAGAACAAACTTGTTTGAGAATCAGGTTGGGCTTGAGATGTGGGTAAAGGCAAAGTTGGTTGTGGTGGGGGTTGTGGATTCTTTTGTTTAGGCTTATTTCTCCTATGGTACTCATCTAGAATGGAAGAGTCTGTAGGAGGAAACATAGGGTTTCCAGACTGGAACGACGAACTTGTTAAGGAACTGGTTTGGTAAAATGGTGTTGGAGTAGAGGTAGCTGGGTATTTTTGGGGTGTTTCAAACAAATTGGGTTGGTAAGGTTGTTTGGGCCTGATCTCGGATCTCAACTGATCTATCATGCTCCGGATAGAAGCAGTTTCGTTGGCTTGGTACTGAAAATGGGCTTGAAGGGATTGACCATAAGAAGGTCTCTCAAAAGGGATCTGCTCCAATCTTTTCTCCAAAATCTGGATCCTTGAGTCAATCTTTGAATAGTATTCTCCAGATTTGTGGCTTAGCTCAACAAGATTGTTGGAAATTGATTTGAGGGTGCGGTTTTGAGCTAAGGCGTTCTCCGTTTGCCAGTTTAAAGTCTGCTCAATGGATGGTTGTCCTCTTAACTGGCCTGTTGGTAATACTTCATTAGGAGCTGGGATCTTTGGTGCATGCATACAACCTCCTCGCTGAAAACTTTCCAAAGGGGGAAAGTCTTCCTCATAGGACTCTGAGATCACCATTGCTGGGATGGCTGGTGAAGCTGGTACTATTGTGGGCTCCTTTCTTAAGTACTCTTGCTCATAGCACTTAAGAGCTTTCTTTTTTCTTTGCAGGGGCACAGGTGGTGGTGACGGCGGATCTTCATCATCACTATCATCCTTACTTCTGGATCTTCTCCTTCCAGAGGGCTTGCAGCTGGGTCTCCTCTGTGGCTCCTTTGTTGGGTAGCATTGCTTACAATCATCTTCACACAAATCAAAGAAACAGTGATTTGAGATGGGATCCTTAAACCAGAAAACTGGTTTACCAAATTGGTCGAACGAATGAACAATTTCACTCATTCCTGTTTTTCCGTAACCAAGGAAAACTGGTTCTGCATCATCATCGTCTGGGTCATAGTCAAGGATCTCCTGGACATGCTCCTCTTGTCTTTCTCTAGCCTCTTCTACCATATTGATGGATGGTAGAAATTCTGTTCTTTTTAGATGAGCATGATTGAATGAGATTCCAACGGTACCATCTTTTCGCCTGCTGATGGTTGCCTCGTTGGATTCGATTGGCCTTCGGTTCTGGTGCAGCTTCTCATAGTTGGATATCCAAGTGTCAGGGATAACTTGGATCAACTCCTCTTTTGTACATCTCCTGGGAACCTTAGTGCAGGTAACATTTCTCTGTTCATCAGTGACTAGGATGAGAGCTTCTCCTCCTCCTGGAATTTTCATATCGAAAGCATGGTCTTGCAATCGATAAGACATCTGGTAGTGGACAGTGGCTTCAATAGCATCTTGCTCAGCATGCTTAGCTCCAACAATATGGACTTGGATTTTAAACATATCTAGAAGATGTGGATCTTCTAAGGATACGTTAAAATTTGGGTAAACAGTAGCACAGACAGTGCCAGAATCAAGTGTGACTTCCATGGTGGCTATCAATGCATGTTGGTACTCTAAGTACCTGGAATCAAGGAGACATAGCTTGGCAACTACGGGTTGACCCTTTCTGCCATGATAGGTTATGGCAAAACGGATTGCTCCAAAGTGGATATGGGTATATCCTTCTCTCCTCCAAATGGCCGGGAATTCATCAGGGATTTCAAGAGTAATGAACTGTTCTTGGTGGGTGGAATTTATGGGACATCTGCTCATGGCTGAGGCTGAGATGTATTCTTTGGGAACTAAAGACCTTTTCTGGTAAATAGCTTTAAGGGATTTAACCAGAAAATTGGATTGGTTTCTTTTATTGAAAGCAGAGTATGGATTCAGAAGGGGCAGGTGGGTTTCTTCTATTTTTTGGTCCTCTTTAAGATAATTTATCTCATAGAGATAATCCATCTTAGAAGAGAGAGATTTTTTGAAATGAGGTTTTTCTAATGAAAATGAAGAACGGCTAGGTACAATAGATGTGGATGTAGAAGCTGAAGAGGAAGACATATTTGGGAAATATGAAGGTTTTGAATAAAGAGATATGGCTGGCTCTGATACCAAATCGGGGAGTCTCTAAAAGCAGTGGAGAATTAGGACCAAAGGTGAGAGAAAACTAAAAGCCTCTCCGGGGCATGACAACAAGACTCTCAAACCACTTCCTAACTTCTCTACATGTTAGAGATTACTTGAGACTTAGCAGGAACGTAACCATAAATCTATTCAAAACCTTCAACAAAAAAAACTTAGAAACTCATGATATTTTGCAAACTGGGAATTTTATATTTCAAACTGCGATATTTTACAAAGCAAACTGAACCTCCTTTTATAGGGATCAAGGATGGTTCTTGAAATACAATACAGCTGTTTACAAGTATTACAATACATGTGGCCGACAAAGTGTGATGGCCTTCTTGACATAAAGTAAAGCTACCTTTTAATAAAGTTGTCTAATAATTCATACAACACGCCAAACTGATAAGATAACGCTGACATGACCCTGTCAGGACGGGGATCTTATCCTTGAAGATAAGATTTTTTGTTGCAGATGAGATTTGCCTTGCTGGAGAGATAAGATCAAATCTTATCCTTCACTCATGAATCTCTTTCCTTTCCAGTTTTGTGGGTTCCAATCTGGTTGCTTTGTCTTCATGACCATCCATTCTCCATGAAATTGAAGATCCATTACGGAGTCTTCGTCTGATGCTGTGTCGCTTTCTGTGGAGTAGCCAGAGTAGCTGGGGTAACCCATGTGGTTAACCCATTCTTGCCTATCCATACCAGATTGCCTTCTCTTCGTTCTCCAAACATCCTTGTTCCACTGGCTCTTGTGTTCTGACCTTTTCTTTTGAGACTTTTGAGCATAAGCTTTCTCAATCTTTTCGACTTCTTCAAGCACTGAATCTATATCATCAAGGTTCCAAGGATCTTGTGACCAGATATCTTCCTTCTGGGTCTGGTGTAGCTCATAGTAGTACTGGTTTTTTGCTGACTTGATCCTTTCATGGTAGATCTCATCATCTTGTCTCACATCTGGCTGAATCCCTTCTCTGGGCCAAATTTCTTTTGGAATGACCTTGTTCTAGGCGAAAATGTACCTCTGAAATTCTGGATAGTCTTCTTCTCGGACTATGATAGATTCCATGTGCTGCTCATAAATCTTCATAAATGGTTCTGCATGTCCTTCTAAAAATCTGGATACCCATGCTGTGACTTCCCTATGCAGATGAACTGTGAAAAATTCTGGACCATCTTGGCATAACTTCTTCCAGTATTTTAATGGATAAAACCAAGTTAAGAATTTTATTAAATCTTTCTCAACAGAAAGATCTAACTCTTTTCTTAAGCTAGGCCTGTGGAACTCCATTAAAATATGATATTCATGGCATAAATACCAAAATATCCAATTTAACTCTTCTGGCCAATCTTGAACTTGAGCAATAAAGATTTGAGCAAATGGATATTTAGGGTGAATACCATATGGTTGTAGCATATGACCTCCATAGTATCTGAATAATCTGACTTCCCAATCTGTTCTTCTTTCTTCAAGGTATTCATGGCTCCATGGGAACTGGTTGACATCAATGTCTGGTGGAAAATCTGCATTTGATGAAGTGCTCTGGCTGGAACTTCCTTCATTGAACATATAGACTTCATAGATCTTGGACTGGAACTGGAGTTGAGGAACTTGCTGTGGTCTGGATAAAAAGTCTGCAACCACATTTTTCTTTCCTGGAATATGGCGAACATCATAGTTGTATCTAGAAAACCATTGTTGCCATCTTAGAGCTTGAGCTTGTGGAATTTCTTTCCTCTTGAACTGCAACATTTTTGGAAAAGCTGACATGTCTAACTCAATAAGAAACTTATAACCGATCAAATGAAAATTAAATTTTTTAATTCCATTTTTCACGGCTAAAATCTCTTTATAAGTGGAGTGGTAATGAAGTTCTGCATCTTTGAATCTACCACTGGAGTAGCCGCAAACAAGCCTCTTTCCTTTGACTTCCTGTAGGAGTATTGCTCCCCAATAGTAATCACTGGCATCTGTTTGTAGAATTCTGAGTCCTTCACCTGCTGGAATGTGCAATGGTGGTAATTCCTTGGTGTGCTCCTTCATCCATCGGATTGCCTTGGTTTGCTCTATGCTCCATTTTGGTGGTGACTTCTTCAACATCTTGGTGAGAGTGCTAACATGAGGGGCTATGTTGGGAACAAAATCTCGGATATAATTAATTATACCAAGAAACTGTTGAACTTGCTGCTTTGTGAGGTTTTCATCAGGAAATTTGAGTAACTCCTGAGCAATATGCCTTCCTGGTTGAAACTTTCCCTGGTCAATATCCATGCCTAAAAACTGGATCTTCTGCTGGGCTAGTAACATCTTCTTTTCGGATAACATGATTCCAAATTTTTGGCATATCTCCATGAATTGTTTGATCAGCTGGATGTGTTCTTCCATGGTCTTACTGAATAGCAAGATGTCATCGATGTAAATGAGGGCTTTGTCAAGAATTGGCTCAAAGATCTTGGTCATCACTTTCTGGAATTCACTGGGTGCAATTTTGAGACCAAAAGGCATTACCTTCCATTCAAGATGATATCCTGGGATACAAAAGGCTGTCTTGTATCTTTCTTCTGGCTTGATTCCTATCTGCCAAAATCCTGCTTTGAGATCGAACTTTGAAAACCATTGGGCTCCTGGGAGATATGTTCATACAAGGAATGTAAATTGCGATCGAAATTGAAATTGAAACGAGATTAGAAATGAAGACTACCTAATAAAATTCAAACACAATCTTAATCATTTCAAACCATAAGAAAATAAGAGCCAAAGATAACTAGGATCACCTTATAGTTAAAAATGAATGCAAAAGCTACTGGAGAGGGAGAAATCCCTCATGCTATGTACAAAAAGTTTTAGCTAGATGTCGTACAACTCAAGAAATGTTGTGTAGAAGCAAAAACTATTTAATGATAGACATTTAAGCATCGGGGATAGACCTCTCACACCAATTCCAAGCATGCAAACTAATTTAAGTTCACCTCCTATTTAGCTAGGGCCTTGAAGCCAATCCCACTAGTGGGAACGATGTACACCAATCAATCAACCCTTCCAACTGAACGCCTAAGCCTTGTGCGTAAAAATAGATGTCAGTCTCGAAAGAAGCACGTCTGAAGATTACTTAGCGATTAGTCAAGTGAATGCATAGTGGACTTGGGAGGTTGTCATGGTGCATAAAGTAAAAGGCATTTGTTTGTAAAGTTTTCAATCAACTAAAGTAAACAAGTAATGAAACAATCAAATGAATGAAACAAGGGAACGAATCGTGCTCGGTTGTGATGCCTCACCGTGTAATTATTGCAATGGNCGTGCTCGGTTGTGATGCCTCACCGTGTAATTATTGCAATGGGACGTTGATTCACCTAAATTGGCTATTCAAGGGTATTTATTCCGATTCCTTTCCAAAAATAGTCTAATCATGGACTCTAAGTTAGGAATGCTTCTTAGGCAAACTACAAATAGATTTCCATAGGAATCATGATTGTAAAGAGCTAGCCTCGAAGCTAATCACTGACAAGCTTAGATTATGGCATTAATCATCCAAGAGATTGGCCACAACTCTTAGAGTGCAATCAAAACTACAATCAAGGAACAAGAATAGAAATTCCAAATAGAGTAAATCAACTTCCACAATTGAGAATTAAAGATCAACACTAGGCATCACAACATTGCACAATTCAATCCCTAGAGATAAATTTGCTACTCATATTATGAATTGAAATAGCAAAACCTAATTTCATACAAAGAATGTAAATTGCGATCGAAATTGAAATAGAAACGAGATTAGAAATGAAGACAACCTAATAGAATTCAAACACAAGCTTAATCATTTCAAAGCATAAGAAAATAAGAGCCAAAGATAACTAGGATCATTTAACTGGACATTCGGTCAGTCAATAATGAATGCAAAAGCTACAGGAGAGGGAGAAATCCCTCATGCTATGTACAAAGAGTTTCAGCTAGATGTCGTTCAACTCAAGAAATGTTCTCTAAAAGCAAAAACTATTTAATGATAGACATTTAAGCATCGGGGATACACCTCTCACACCAATTTCAAGCATGCAAACCAATTTCAGCTCACTTCCTATTTAGCTAGGGCCTTAAAGCCGATCCCACTAGTGAGAACGGTGTACACCAATCAATCAACCCTTCCAACCGAACGCCTAAGCCTTGTGCGTAAAAATAGATGTTGGTCTCGAAGGAAGCACGTCGGAAGATTACTTAGTGATTAGTCAAGTGAATGCATAGTGGACTTGGGAGGTTGTCATGGTGCATAAAGTAAAAAGCATTTGTTTGTAAAGAATTCAATCAACTAAAGTAAACAAGTAATGAAACAATCAAATGAATGAAACAAGGGAACGAATCGTGCTCGGTTGTGATGCCTCACCGTGTAATTATTGCAATGGAACGTTGATTCACCTAAATTGGCTATTCAAGGGTGTTTATTCCCAATTCCTTTCCACAAATAGTGTAGTCAGGGACTCTAAGTTAGGAATGCTTCTTAGGCAACCTAGAAATCTAAAGTTAGATTTCCATAGGAATCATGATTGTAAGGAGCTAGCCTCGAAGCTAATCACTGACAAGCTTAGATTATGGCCTTAATCATCCAAGAGATTGGCCACAACTCTTAGAGTGCAATCAAAACTACAATCAAGGAACAAGAATAGAAATTCCAAATAGAGTAAATCAACTTCCACAATTGAGAATTAAAGATCAACACTAGGCATCACAACATTGCACAATTCAATCCCTAGAGAGAAATTAGCTACTCATATTATGAATTCAAATAGCAAAACCTAATTTCATACAAGGAATGTAAATTGCGATCGAAATTGAAATAGAAACGAGATTAGAAATGAAGACAACCTAATAGAATTCAAACACAAGCTTAATCATTTCAAAGCATAAGAAAATAAGAGCCAAAGATAACTAGGATCACTTAACTGGACATTCGGTCAGTCAAAAATGAATGCAAAATCTACAGGAGAGGGAGAAATCCCTCATGCTATGTACAAAGAGTTTTAGCTAGATGTCGTACAACTCAAGAAATGTTCTCTAGAAGCAAAATGTAACCCCGGACCTACCTTCCCGTACATCCGAGGCATTACCGCCACACCTAGAGAGAGAGTTCTATCATTCCGCGATAAACCTCTCTCTAGGTGCACAGGCTAAAGGAACTATTCTCATCACAACAATCACTCAACAGATACTTAACACTTTCATACATATCAACTGGTGAAGCTTCATTAAAGAAAGTACATAATCTTGCAAAAATACATACATAAGATTGCCCCTCGGACCAAAATACCAACAGGGTTCAACCTAGGCGCAATTGGTCATGCCTAGCCATCACTAAGGCTACAAAAATATATGTACACCAAAAAATTTTCCCAAAGACTCCCAAAGATCCGACGTCTAGTCAAGCATGCTGTACACGGGGCCAGTGAACTCTCCCCAGACCAGGTGCCACTCCCCCTCATACCAGGTAATGTGGTCCAAAAACCGAGAAGTGGTTATGACCATCGACCACTCCTCCCAAACATCCCGAGGACTAGGGTCCCAAGGGTAGGGGTAGTGCACAATGAACTCTAGGGGATCGCTACCATCTAACAGCTCTATGGGGTAAAAGCCGTAAGCAGCCTGGACCTCGTCCATAACCGGGCAAGAGACAAAAGGGGCCGACGGAGCCATAGGAGTATCTGGGTTGATGGGAGCCTCGGGAGCATAACCAGGTGCGTATGGGTCTTCTCCCTCCATCATCTGTATGTAATCGTCATAATCCATGCCCTGACAAACATACTCCGGTGAACTTTCGGAGTTCACCGGGCTGCAGGAACTGACACTAGACTGCATCTGATAAGAACACAATGAAGTGTAGTTAGCACGACGGCTAAGTAAGGATATCCATGGGTTATTCAAAACTAAATAAAGGTTTTGTAAAAATTGTTGCATAGAAACCCTATACCTTACTCATCTGCAACATTCTACCTGCAACAGTTATAATAGCAACTTGCATACATTATGAGCACAATTCAACAACGTCTCATAACATTTTCCCTCTTGACAAGGTCATTTGATATTCGTTTACATACTCAACAATATATTGCTAAACAATTCAACATACTAGTAAGTAGTATAAAACATAAATCACATATCTTGCTTGTAATCACTTTAGTAGAAAAACCTTTCCCTCGTAATGAGATTCCCATCACCTTTCACTTTTCAAAGAGAGAGATCACCCACAACCTTTGGGTACTTAAACACTTATTACATCTCTCTTTCCCGTAGCTACGGTGTAACTACATTCATATTTCAAAATTTCCACTTAGTCCTAGATAGAAAGTGTGAGGCCTTTGGAGTCCTTTCTCCACTTTTGACCACTTGGATCGTTGAACTCGGGTTCAGTGGTCATCGCCCGGTCTAATACTGATCCCCTGAACTTATAGGAGCGTTGGAATGATTCCTAGCTAGCCTCACTAGGTTCATAAGAACGACACCTACCCGAACATAGAGTGACTATACTTAAGTGTGCACACCCCCGTAGGAGTACCTTTTCCTTCCGGGTGATATAGTACTCGGCGAATAGACTTCGCCCACAGTATGATTGATCATACACATAATTACCATGCGGAATATGCACTTTAAGCTCATCTTTATTCCGTGGTTAACAAGATCCTTCACCACTTTTACTAGAACTACAGTTTGAAAACATTTTTTCTACTCTTTCCCTTTTCTTGACCCACTTGGGTCAATTCCAATACTCGGAAATTAATTCTCTTTTTACCCCAACTCAAAAATCCTCCTTTTCTTTGCAAAACCTTTGGATGATCCATTAACATCCTTTCACAAAAGTAATTTAAGTGTAACAATTCTACACTTTCAACTCCACAATTATTACATAAGTCTCACATTTGGCACATACATCTCAATGCATATGACATACACGTTTTCCAACTTCGACATAGGCATAGCACATAACATATATTTATTCTTCTCACTAACCACATATACAATTATGGGTTATACATACCATATACGATACACATAAATATATATATATCTATATATAAATACTATAGTTCACGTACAACACACCAACATACTCACAATACTTATAATTGTATATACACTACACTACACGTACCTACATTACATATATATACATAAATCAGTTATATAAATATATGTATACATATGCTATACTACACATACATACATACTACATATGTGTACATAACACTTATAAATATATATATACTCTACACTACACGCACATGAATACTANATAACTAGGATCACTTAACTGGACATTCGGTCAGTCAAAAATGAATGCAAAATCTACAGGAGAGGGAGAAATCCCTCATGCTATGTACAAAGAGTTTTAGCTAGATGTCGTACAACTCAAGAAATGTTCTCTAGAAGCAAAATGTAACCCCGGACCTACCTTCCCGTACATCCGAGGCATTACCGCCACACCTAGAGAGAGAGTTCTATCATTCCGCGATAAACCTCTCTCTAGGTGCACAGGCTAAAGGAACTATTCTCATCACAACAATCACTCAACAGATACTTAACACTTTCATACATATCAACTGGTGAAGCTTCATTAAAGAAAGTACATAATCTTGCAAAAATACATACATAAGATTGCCCCTCGGACCAAAATACCAACAGGGTTCAACCTAGGCGCAATTGGTCATGCCTAGCCATCACTAAGGCTACAAAAATATATGTACACCAAAAAATTTTCCCAAAGACTCCCAAAGATCCGACGTCTAGTCAAGCATGCTGTACACGGGGCCAGTGAACTCTCCCCAGACCAGGTGCCACTCCCCCTCATACCAGGTAATGTGGTCCAAAAACCGAGAAGTGGTTATGACCATCGACCACTCCTCCCAAACATCCCGAGGACTAGGGTCCCAAGGGTAGGGGTAGTGCACAATGAACTCTAGGGGATCGCTACCATCTAACAGCTCTATGGGGTAAAAGCCGTAAGCAGCCTGGACCTCGTCCATAACCGGGCAAGAGACAAAAGGGGCCGACGGAGCCATAGGAGTATCTGGGTTGATGGGAGCCTCGGGAGCATAACCAGGTGCGTATGGGTCTTCTCCCTCCATCATCTGTATGTAATCGTCATAATCCATGCCCTGACAAACATACTCCGGTGAACTTTCGGAGTTCACCGGGCTGCAGGAACTGACACTAGACTGCATCTGATAAGAACACAATGAAGTGTAGTTAGCACGACGGCTAAGTAAGGATATCCATGGGTTATTCAAAACTAAATAAAGGTTTTGTAAAAATTGTTGCATAGAAACCCTATACCTTACTCATCTGCAACATTCTACCTGCAACAGTTATAATAGCAACTTGCATACATTATGAGCACAATTCAACAACGTCTCATAACATTTTCCCTCTTGACAAGGTCATTTGATATTCGTTTACATACTCAACAATATATTGCTAAACAATTCAACATACTAGTAAGTAGTATAAAACATAAATCACATATCTTGCTTGTAATCACTTTAGTAGAAAAACCTTTCCCTCGTAATGAGATTCCCATCACCTTTCACTTTTCAAAGAGAGAGATCACCCACAACCTTTGGGTACTTAAACACTTATTACATCTCTCTTTCCCGTAGCTACGGTGTAACTACATTCATATTTCAAAATTTCCACTTAGTCCTAGATAGAAAGTGTGAGGCCTTTGGAGTCCTTTCTCCACTTTTGACCACTTGGATCGTTGAACTCGGGTTCAGTGGTCATCGCCCGGTCTAATACTGATCCCCTGAACTTATAGGAGCGTTGGAATGATTCCTAGCTAGCCTCACTAGGTTCATAAGAACGACACCTACCCGAACATAGAGTGACTATACTTAAGTGTGCACACCCCCGTAGGAGTACCTTTTCCTTCCGGGTGATATAGTACTCGGCGAATAGACTTCGCCCACAGTATGATTGATCATACACATAATTACCATGCGGAATATGCACTTTAAGCTCATCTTTATTCCGTGGTTAACAAGATCCTTCACCACTTTTACTAGAACTACAGTTTGAAAACATTTTTTCTACTCTTTCCCTTTTCTTGACCCACTTGGGTCAATTCCAATACTCGGAAATTAATTCTCTTTTTACCCCAACTCAAAAATCCTCCTTTTCTTTGCAAAACCTTTGGATGATCCATTAACATCCTTTCACAAAAGTAATTTAAGTGTAACAATTCTACACTTTCAACTCCACAATTATTACATAAGTCTCACATTTGGCACATACATCTCAATGCATATGACATACACGTTTTCCAACTTCGACATAGGCATAGCACATAACATATATTTATTCTTCTCACTAACCACATATACAATTATGGGTTATACATACCATATACGATACACATAAATATATATATATCTATATATAAATACTATAGTTCACGTACAACACACCAACATACTCACAATACTTATAATTGTATATACACTACACTACACGTACCTACATTACATATATATACATAAATCAGTTATATAAATATATGTATACATATGCTATACTACACATACATACATACTACATATGTGTACATAACACTTATAAATATATATATACTCTACACTACACGCACATGAATACTATATATATGTACATAATATTTATAAATATATATATATACTACACGTACACTCATAATATATATATATGTACATATTACTTATAATTATATATATATACTACACGTACACTCATACTATATATATATGTACATAATACTTATAATTATACATATATATCTTGCACCATACGTACATATACTCAATATGTACACAATATATATATATATATATATATATATATACATTCATCATGTACACAAAAATTCTACCTAGAGCCCATCATATTTCAACCAAGCTATCAATTATCTAGTTTCAAACAACCTCAACCAATTAAAGGGATTCCTTACCTCAACTGGGTTTCTAATTCCGTAGAAAATCCTTGTAGATGATTTTCCCCAATTCACCTTAAAACCCTAGAATTCCAACAACAACATAACACATGATTTTAAGAAATCTTAACTTAGATTCATGTTCTAGGATGAAAAATAAAGCTATCTACCGAATAAAATTGGAGTTTTACCGAATAACTTGAGAGTTGTGAAGAAATTGCTAGCTATGGAGTCTTGAAGCTTGATGAAGATGATGAAAATCCCACTCTCTCTCTCTCTCTCTTTTTTTCGGCAATCACAAGGAAAAAGGGGAAAAATTTGCCTTATAACCCACTCCACTCTTAGTTGACTAGTCTCATCCTTATGTGATAAGATCTAAAATAAAATGGAATAAAATAATCTAAAATATCTTAGCTTAGACTGATTGGGATTAAATCAGATGAATTCTTGGTAGGAACTAATTTAATTCAAATAATTCTCGAACCCAAAATTTATTCCAGTCTAAAACTCAAAATTGTGCTAGGTTCGGTACACAGCGAAATTTCGCGAGGTACGATCACAAACAAATTTTGGCTGCTATGGGCTAATCTAATTAAATAGGAAATTCCAGAATAATAGTATGGTGTCTAAAAATCCATTTCCTAGGACAAACGGGTCCGAATACTAGTTCCTAAAATTTTTACGGTTCGTGACCGGGACGTACGATCGCAGCTTATTACTAACTGTGGAGAATTAGGACCAAAGATGAGAGAAAACTAAAAGCCTCTCTGGGGCATGACAACAACTCTCTCGAATCTCATTAAATCATGCTCATCTAAAAAGAACAGAATTTCTACCATCCATCAATATGGTAGAAGAGGCTAGAGAAAGACAAGAGGAGCACGTCCAGGAGATCCTTGACTATGACCCAGACGATGATGATGCAGAACCAGTTTTCCTTGGTTACGGAAAAACAGGAATGAGTGAAATTGTTCATTCGTTCGACCAACTTAGTAAACTAGTTTTCTGGTTTAAGGATCCCATCTCAAATCACTGTTTCTTCGATTTGTGTGAAGATGATTGTAAGCAATGCTACCCAACAAAGGAGCCATAGAGGAGACCCAGCTGCAAGCCCTCTAGAAGGAGAAGATCCAGAAGGAAGGATGATAGGGATGATGAAGATCCGCCGTCACCACTACCACCACCTGTGCCCCTACAAAGAAAGAAGAAAGCTCTTAAGTACTATGAGCAAGAGTACTTAAGAAAGGAGCCCACAATAATTCCAGTTCCACCAGCTATCCCAGCAATGGTGATCTCAGAATCCTATGAGGAGGACTTTCCCCATTTGGAAAGTTTTCAGCGAGGAGGTTCTATGCATGCACCAAAGATCCCAGGTCCTAATGAAGTATTACCAACAGGCCAGTTAAGAGGACAACCATCCATTGAGCAGACTTTAAATTGGCAAACGGAGAACGCCTTAGCTCAAAACCACACCCTCAAATCAATTTCCAACAATCTTGTTGAGCTAAGCCACAAATCTGGAGAATACTATTCAAAGATTGACTCAAGGATCCAGATTTTGGAGAAAAGATTGGAGCAGATCCCTTTTGAGAGACCTTCTTATGGTCAATCCCTTCAAGCCCATTTTCAGTACCAAGCCAACGAAACTGCTTCTATTCGAAGCATGATAGATCAGTTGAGATCCGAGATCAGGCCCAAACAACCTTACCAACCCAATTTGTTTGAAACACCCCAAAAATACCCAGCTACCTCTACTCCAACACCATTTTACCAAACTAGTTCCTTAACAAGTTCGTCGTTCCAGTCTGAAAACCCTATGTTTCCTCCTACAGACACTTCCATTCTAGATGAGTACCATAGGAGAAGTAAGCCTAAACAAAAGTATCCACAACCCCCACCACAACCAACTTTGCCTTTACCCACATCTCAAGCCCAACCTGATTCTCAAACAAGATTGTTCTCTGCTTGGAAAATTAGAAATCCATCTCACCCTTTACACCAGCAAGTTTTTAGAACTTTCACCATTTCAGAACAAACTACCACTCCATTCCCGCCAATTATATCCTCAAAATCAAATGACCAGTACCCTCCACCAAATACAACCCCAAATACGACCCAAATGATGCTCCATGAAACAATCACAGATAAGGATCTTTTTGATTCTGTTATCAAAGGCCCAGACCCACCTGAGAGAAACCTACCAGTCATGGAAGCTTATAGTGCTGGAGAAATATCAGAAGAATCTGGCTACCAATCTGAAGCAACTCAGTCAGAATCAGAAGGATATACAGATCCAGAAGGAGAAGAATCCTTTTCTATTTCTAATCAGGATTCATAAAACCCTGCATTTATGGCAGATCCAGCAGAATCATCAACTGGTGGATACACAACTCAACAACCAATACTTTGGTGTTGAAAATGCCACGGAAATGGTGATGCACAAAGGAGTAAATTATCAATTCTTGACAATTGATGATTTATCACCAGAAAAGTGGGGAGAGAAGTTTGCTGAGTTCCACACATGGATGACTACTAGGAACCTAGTAGAACGAGATACTTTCAAAATCCTGATGGAATTTACAGCAAAGTTCACCGGAATTCTTAAAGATTGGTGGTCTAAAGCAGATGGGGCATTCAAAATGATGTTCTTAGGACTACCTCTCCAGGAAGCCGTTTCAATGATTGACTTCATATTTCTGGGTAAACATGAAGATGAAGTAGAACAGAAGAGAACGGAGTTTTTCAGAATGAAGTGCCTGTCTTATGAGAAAAGGCACTTAGAGGAACACTTCAAAAAGATGACAAAAGTTTTCTATTTTCTGGGATTTGACAACAATCTCAAGCAAGCTTTTGTTTCATCCTTACCACCCCTGCTGGCAGACAGTACAGATCAACTTATCAAAAAGAATCATGGATCCATAACACATCTTTCAACTGGGCAGATTAGGCAAGCAATATTTGAAAGCCTAGACAATATTTGCCAGATCCACAACAAGTTCCAGACCTTGAGAAAGCATGAATCAATTCTTTCCAAAGCATGCCAGAAGCCAAACCTCATAATAGGATCCTCATGCAATGGAGTGTGTGGAGACAAACCCAGAGTAAGAAGGAGAAATTTCACTCGCTTCAGGAAGAATCCTCAAAACACTAGAAGAATCGGGTGGAAGCCAAGGAGGAGATATTTCAGAAAATCCCAGAACCAGAAAGCACAACCAAAAAAGAGAGGAAATAAAGCATCTAACAAATGCTTTGTTTGTGGAAAGCCAGGACACTACGCCAAAGATTGCAAGGAGAAGCAAGCGGCTAAAATGATATCGGAAATCATGTCTCTTATTGATGACGATATCGCCGAAGAAGACCTGGATGGCTATCTCAGCCCAGAAGACGAACCTTCAGCAGAAACAATCTTTTCCATAGAAGATGAAGTTCCGGAAGAAGATTTTATCTCATACAATTTTGGGATAAAAGAAGATGAAGAGTTCAAAGCACCCCATGTGAAAGTACAGATCAAACACCGGTTAAGCAAGCCATTCGATGCCATAGCCCTTGTTGATACTGGAGCTCAGTTTTCAATGATGAACCCAAAGCTGTTACCTCAAGAGGCATGGAGACCATCCCAGAAACGTCTTACATCAGCATCTGGAGAAGATTTTGATGCAGGATTGGACACGAAGGAACCATTGGAGATTAGCATACTTCCTAACTGCAAGATCCAAATTCATGTTCTTGGATGTGGCCTTCTAAAAATGGATGGTCATGAAGACAAAGCAACCAGATTGGAACCCACAAAACTGGAAAGGAAAGAGATTCATGAGTGAAGGATAAGATTTGATCTTATCTCTCCAGCAAAACCCCAGCAAAGCAAATCTCATCTGCAACAAAAAATCTTATCTTCAAGGATAAGATCCCCGTCCTGACAGGGTCATGTCAGCGTTATCTTATCAGTTTGGCCGTCCTGACAGGGTCATGTCAGCGTTATCTTATCAGTTTGGCGTGTTGTACAGGGTCATGTCAGCGTTATCTTATCAGTTTGGCGTGTTGTATAGGGTCATGTCAGCGTTATCTTATCAGTTTGGCGTGTTGTATAAATTATTAGACAACTTTATTAAAAGGTAGCTTTACTTTATGTCAAGAAGGCCATCACACTTTGTCGGCCACATGTATTGTAATAATTGTAAACAGCTGTATTGTATTTCGAGAACCATCCTTGATCCATATAAAAGGAGGTTCAGTTTGCTTTGTAAAATATCGCAGTTTGAAATATAAAATTTCCCAGTTTGCAAAATATCATGAGTTTCTAAGTTTTTTAGTTGAAGGTTTTGAATAGATTTATGGTTATGTTCCTGCTAAGTCTCAAGTAATCTCTAACATGTAGAGAAGTTAGGAAGTGGTTCGAGAGTCTTGTTGTCATGCCCGGAGAGGCTTTTAGTTTTCTCTCACCTTTGGTCCTAATTCTCCACTGCTTTTAGAGACTCCCTGATTTGGTATCAGAGCCAGCCATATCTCTTTTTTCAAAACCTTCATATTTCCTAAATATGTCTTCCTCTTCAGCTTCTACATCCACATCTATTGTACCTAGCCGTTCTTCTTTTTCATTAGAAAAACCTCATTTCAAAAAATCTCTCTCTTCTAAGATGGATTATCTCTATGAGATAAATTATCTTAAAGAGGACCAAAAAATAGAAGAAACTCATCTGCCCCTTCTGAATCCATACTCTGCTTTCAATAAAAGAAACCAATCCAATCTTCTGGTTAAATCCCTTAAAGCTATTTACCAAAAAAGGTCTTTAGTTCCCAAAGAATACATCTCAGCCTCAGCCATGAGCAGATGTCCCATATATTCCACCGACCAAGAACAGTTCATTACTCTTGAGATCCCTGATGAATTCCCGGCCATTTGGAGGAGAGAAGGATATACCGATATCCACTTTGGAGCAATCCGTTTTGCCATAACCTATCATGGCAGAAAGGGTCAACCCGTAGTTGATTCCATGTACTTAGAGTACCAACATGCGTTGATAGCCACTATGGAAGTAACACTTGATTCTGGCACTGTCTGTGCTACTGTTTACCCAAATTTTAACGTATCCTTAGAAGATCCGCATCTTCTAGATATGTTTAAAATTCAAGTCCATATTGTTGGAGCTAAGCATGCTGAGCAAGATGCTATTGAAGCCACTGTCCACTACCAGATGTACAATCAATCAACCCTTCCAACCGAACGCCTAAGTCTTGTGCGTAAAAATAGATGTCGGTCTCGAAGGAAGCACGTCGGAAGATTACTTAGCGATTAGTCAAGTGAATGCATAGTGGACTTGGGAGGTTGTCATGGTGCATAAAGTAAAAAGCATTTGTTTGTAAAGAATTCAATCAACTAAAGTAAACAAGTAATGAAACAATCAAATGAATGAAACAAGGGAACGAATCATGCTCGGTTGTGATGCCTCACCGTGTAATTATTGCAATGGAACGTTGATTCACCTAAATTGGCTATTCAAGGGTGTTTATTCCCAATTCCTTTCCACAAATAGTGTACTCAAGGACTCTAAGTTAGGAATGCTTCTTAGGCAACCTACAAATCTAAAGTTAGATTTCCATAGGAATCATGATTGTAAGGAGCTAGCCTCGAAGCTAGTCACTCACAAGCTTAGATTATGGCCTTAATCATCCAAGAGATTGGCCACAACTCTTAGAGTGCAATCAAAACTACAATCAAGGAACAAGAATAGAAATTCCAAATAGAGTAAATCAACTTCCACAATTGAGAATTAAAGATCAACACTATGCATCACAACATTGCACAATTCAATCCCTAGAGATAAAAATTTGCTTCTCATATTATGAATTGAAATAGCAAAACCTAATTTCATACAAGGAATGTAAATTGCGATCGAAATTGAAATTGAAACGAGATTAGAAATGAAGAATTCCTAATAGAATTCAAACACAAAGCTTAATCATATCAAACCGTAAGCAAATAAGAGCCAAAGATAACTAGGATCACTTAACTGGACATTCGGTCAGTAAAAAATGAATGCAAAGGCTATAGGAGAGTGAGAAATCGGTGTATCCCCGATGCTTAAATGTCTATCATTAAATAGTTTTTGCTTCTAGAGAACATTTCTTGAGTTGTACGACATCTAGCTAAAACTCTTTGTACATAGCATGAGGGATTTCTCCCTCTCCTGTAGCTTTTGCATTCATTTTTGACTGACCGAATGTCCAATAAAGTGATCCTAGTTATCTTTGGCTCTTATTTTCTTATGGTTTGAAATGATTAAGCTTGTGTTTGAATTTTATTAGGTAGTCTTCATTTCTAATCTCGTTTCTATTTCAATTACGATCGCAATTTACATTCCTTGTATGAAATTAGGTTTTGCTATTTCAATTCATAATATGAGTAGCAAATTTTTCTGGTGGGATTGAATTGTGCAATGTTGTGATGCCTAGTGTTGGTCTTTAATTCTCAATTGTGGAATTTGATTTACTCTGTTTGGAATTTCTATTCTTGTTCCTTGATTGTAGTTTTGATTGCACTCTAAGAGTTGTGGTCAATCTCTTGGATGATTAAGGCCATAATCTAAGCTTGTTAGTGATTATCTTCGAGGCTAGCTCCTTATAATCATGATTCCTATGGAAATCTAAGTTTAGATATGTAGCTTGCCTAAGAAGCATTCCTAACTTAGAGTCCCCTAGTACACTATTTGCGGAATGGAATTGGTAATAAACACCCTTGAATAGCCAATTTACATGGTGAAGCATCACAACCGAGCACGATTCGTTCCCTTGTTTCATTCATTTGATTGTTTCATTACTTGTTTATTTTAGTTGATTGAATTCTTTACAAACAAATGCTTTTTTACTTTATGCACCATGACAACCTCCAAAGTCCACTATGCATTCACTTGACTAATCGCAAAGTAATCTTCCGACGTGCTTTTTTCGAGACCGACATCTATTTTTACGCACAAGGCTTAGGCGTTCGGTTGGAAGGGTTGATTGATTGGTGTACACCGTTCCCACTAGTGGGATCGGCTTTAAGGCCCTAGCTAAATAGGAAGTGAGCTTAAATTGGTTTGCATGCTTGGAATTGGTGTGAGGGGTGTATCCTCGATGCTTAAATGTCTATCATTAAATAGTTTTTGCTTCTACAGAACATTTCTTGAGTTGTACGACATCTACCTAAAACTCTTTGTACATAGCATGAGCGATTTCTCACTCTCCTATAGCCTTTGCATTCATTTTTTACTGACCGAATGTCTAGTTAAGTGATCCTAGTTATCTTTGGCTCTTATTTGCTTATGGTTTGATATGATTAAGCTTTGTATTTGAATTCTATTAGGAATTCTTCATTTCTAATCTCGTTTCAATTTCAATTACGATCGCAATTTACATTCCTTGTATGAAATTAGGTTTTGCTATTTTCGCAATTTACATTCCTTGTATGAAATTAGGTTTTGCTATTTCAATTCATAACATTCCTTGTATGAAATTAGGTTTTGCTATTTCAATTCATAATATGAGTTGTATGAAATTAGGTTTTGCTATTTCAATTCATAATATGAGTAGCAAATTTTTCTGTTTTGCTATTTCAATTCATAATATGAGTAGCAAATTTTTCTTTACTGCTATTTCAATTCATAATATGAGTAGCAAATTTTTCTTTACATTATTGAATTGTGCAATGTTGTGATGCCTAGTGTTGATCTTTAATTCTCAATTGTGGAATTTGATTTACTCTGTTTGGAATTTCTATTCTTGTTCCTTGATTGTAGTTTTGATTGCACTCTAAGAGTTGTGGTCAATCTCTTGGATGATTAAGGCCATAATCTAAGCTTGTTAGTGATTATCTTCGAGGCTAGCTCCTTATAATCATGATTCCTATGGAAATCTAAGTTTAGATATGTAGCTTGCCTAAGAAGCATTCCTAACTTAGAGTCCATACTGGAATTGGTAATAAACACCCTTGAATAGCCAATTTTGTTGAATCAACGTTCCATTGCAATAATTACATGGTGAGGCATCACAACCGAGGACGATTCGTTACCTTGTTTCATTCATTTGATTGTTTCATTACTTGTTTATTTTAGTTGATTGAATTCTTTACAAACAAATGCTTTTTTACTTTATGCACCATGACACCTCCCAAGTCCACTATGCATTCAATTAACTAATCGCTAAGTAATCTTCCGACGTGCCTTTTTCGAGACCGACATCTATTTTTACGCACAAGGGTTAGGCGTTTGGTTGGAAGGGTTGATTGATTGGTGTACATCGTTCCCACTAGTGGGATCGGCTTTAAGGCCCTATGTGACACCCCAACCTTTCACAAATATAGCGGAAGCGATTTATAACCTAAGGGGTGTCATGCCACATCTAGGTAAGAAAACACAGCCTAGATGTTCAGGCCAACCAAAACTAAACCCAATCCAAGCATCATAACGAAACTAATCCAAGTTCAACATCATACTAGGCACATAGGCCCAAAAGGGAAATCTAAACACAAACTAGTCTAAGCTGGTCTTGACACCGAGCTATCTCTAATCGCGCTCACGACTTAGACTACACCATCACCTGGAAAACATTAGGAAACCATTAGCAAAAGACTGCTAAGCAACCACCACTCACACCCGCAAGGAAGTATAGATATATAGTAAGTTTGGAAATAAGTTTACACACCCATATAGAATATACACACCAACGAACTTTTCTTTAGTAAAACGGATACGCAATAAGGATAAGCTGAAGGAATCATAAACCAAGGACACATTCACTAGTCCAATACCAACCACAAAGGCATAAGACATCAAGTCTATAGTCGAGATAACAAGGAATCATAAATCAACAGAATATCACAAGGAATAACCAAACCAAAGGATAACAAGATATCAAAGGAAATACAACTCAACCAAATAACCAAAGATAAGGAAATCAATCCAAACCCTCATATCCAAAGATAATACCAACCAAATCCTCCAAACCACCATACTATCCTATTTACCAAACCAAGTTAGTACACAGAGGCGATAAGCCCATAATTAGTTCCACAGAGGCAATAAGCCCACAGTCAGTTTCCACAGTGGCACGAGGCCCAATCACAGAGGCAATCAATGCCCAATCACAGAGGCACATTGTGCCCAATCACAGAGGCACAAGGCCCACAGTTAGTTCAAACTCACCCAATCACAGAGGCACAAGGCCCACAGTTAGTTCAAACTCATCAAGTCAGAAAGCTCAGAATTTCACCATTCCACCATCCCAGCCCAAGAATCATCCACCAAACAGTGTTCATCTCAGAACATGAACACAACATATAATCAGAATATGCATCTCAGAAGCCAAATAAACATGGAATCCATAACAACAAAGCTCATACTCATCAAGATATAAGGAATAAAGAACACAAGTTCAATAATCCACAAGTAGGTACGCAGACCATCAAAACAAAAGCTATACACCAAGAAATATCATAGGATTCCACAACACCAAATAATATTATATAGAACAGGAGTGAAAATAGGTTTTAGTGGACATGATGGTTACCTTATCTTCTTGAAATCTCACTGATTTCCTTTAGATGCTCACTCTTCTACTTCTTTTGGTTCTTCTACACAATCCATAATTTATCCACAACATACATAATATTAGATCCTTGAGAACACTAACTATACTAGAATAAATAGTAAAATAGGATTTTCCTACCCAAAATTTTCCCTTAAAAAAAATTCTAGGAAGTATATAACATCATAACCCCATATTTAAGAAAACTATACTTGGATTCAAGATCTAGGAAGGAAAACAAAGCTTTTAACCGAATAAAAGTAGAATTTTACCGAATATTTGGCGAGCTGTGAAGAAACTTTGGCTATGGAAGCAAGCTTTAATGGACGAAGAAGATGAAATATTTTTCTCCCTTTTTCCTCTCAATATTTCGGCCACAACAAGGGAAAATAGGAAACAAGGCATATATATTTTCCCTTATAAGATTAGGATGAGGAAGTCTTGAAGACTAAGCCACAATTGGATCATTTTCAAGAATTATTTAAATAATCACATGTGGCTAGAAATAGTGACACTTGTCACAATCTTGTGGTTCCAAAAATAAAAATCTTCCAACTTATCAGTTGAGGTCCAAACAGATAAAGTTTCGGTGGAAAATAATTTAGGGACAATAATTGAAGAATACATGTGCTGGCAGAAAGAAATTGGCAGAACACTGGATCAAGATTACGAAAATTATTGGGAGTATTTGGTAAGGTATTTTGATACCATTTTCTTCAAATATGTAGTTAAGCAAGTCTAGAAACTACATATAAAATTTCATAGAAATATAAGGAGTAGAAGTATGGTTTCTGAATTTCTTTCCAAAACTAGTCCAGAGAGAAAAATTCTGGACAGCACACTGCCAAGGGCAAAAACGTAATTTTCTGTGTTTACTCGAATATCCAAATGACCAAACTTTTTTAAGGATATCAAGTACTATAGGTTGGGGTTCTAAAATAAAAATTTCAAGTAAAACGGAGTTCGGGAAGTATGTTTACCGAATAAATCTTTCGGACTGCGCCGAGCTGAAATTTTCGGGGTGTTACACTCTACCCCCCTAAAAAGGAGCTTCGTCCCCGAAGCTCAACGCTCACGGAAACTTGGAAGAAACGGTATCAAAGGAATAAAGAATCAGCCAAAGGTAAGGAAAAGAATGCTCGACCAACCTATACTCAAGAACATACTATACCTTCTGACTCTAAACCTTCTAACTCACCCAACTCATGCACCTTAAGAAGCTACCCCTAAACAAACACCTACATACTACATAAGGAAAGATTAAACTTTAATGGCTACCTTCCTGAAGCCCACTAGCTCCGGCTTGCGTCCGGCTCATCACAAAAATCTTCTTCTGCTGCATCCCAGCTGGATATCCACGGCTTCCACTCGTCCTGCCTCCATCATGGCCCTCAGCTTCCTTCGAAGGTCGGGTTACTGCCTGCGCTTCCGGGGCTACACCTGATGTCGCGTAGAACGAGCCTCCCTTCTTAGATATGCACTCGAAAGCTCTATGTCCCCTCAAGCCACAACTAAAGCACTCTACCAAATGCCCATCGCAATCCCTTCCAGGGTGATCCCTCCCACATCTCTTGCAGTAGAAATGTCGCTCCTTGCCCCCACCGGGCTTGGGTCCCTGTCCCACTCCGGAGCGAGCTACACCTCCACCACTGGTATATCCCTTCTGAAAGCCTCCTGAACTGGAGTCACCTACCTTGGGCTTCTTAGGGTCCGAGGCACCACCTTCTCCGTGTCTCTTGGCACGGTCCTGCACTCTCCTCCTCATAGACAACACACGGTAGTGGTCAGCTGCACTACTATAAGCCTCACTCAGTGTACGGAACTTGCACACGACCAAGGCCATACGAGTATCCCAATTGAGCCCAGCCACGAACCTCTCGATCTTGCTCTCCTCGGTTAGAACTAACACCGGGGCAAAACGGGCTAACTCCAGGAAACGCTTGTGATACTCCTGCACTGACCAAAAGCCCTGCTTGAGGTGCAAGAACTCTTCCTGCATAGCTGCCTTCACGTGCGCCGGGTAGAAACGGGCACGCATCTTTTCCTTGAAGGCTTCCCAACCAAAGTTAGGTTCTTGCCTCATCACCGGGCCCTCGTGGACCCACCAAAGATCGGCCTCCTGCTGCAGGTAGAAACTAGCCATCTCAACGCAACGACCCTGCGGACACTCCACTACTTCTAAAATCTTGTCGAAAGCGCGCATCCACTCCTCGAGGATTACGGGGTCCTCTTGCCCTGAGAAGAAGGGTGGGTGCTGTCCCGCCACCCTACGGACGAGGTCCGGCTGCCTGCGTTGGTTGTTCTGAACCATCGCGTTACCCAAGAATTGCGAAATCTGGGTCAACTGCTGTAGATTCTGCATCAGCTGCTCGTTAAACGGCGTGTCCGGGGCATTCTCACGTCTTCTTGGCGGTACCATGATCGCTATCGGAGAGAGAGAAAGCACAAGCTACGGGAACGTTGTACCGCAGTCGGCCTTACCAAACCGCGCAAGAGAAGGTGAGAACGAGCTCACAACAACAATTAAGCAAAACAAAGGCAACAAGAGCAAAGCATAAACAATTAAGCGAGACCTCACTGCGAGTCCTAGTTCACACACATCCTAGGAGTCACGATTCTTAACTTCTATTGATCAAGTCCTAGAGTTCAAAAGATCAACCCTAGGATTTCGACTTAGATCTCAACACAGGCTCTTATAACCTTAAGCTCCAATCTAATCCCAAAGACTCGAACACCGCTCTGATACCAACTGTGACACCCCAACCTTTCACAAATATAGCGGAAGCGATTTATAACCTAAGGGGTGTCATGCCACATCTAGGTAAGAAAACACAGCCTAGATGTTCAGGCCAACCAAAACTAAACCCAATCCAAGCATCATAACGAAACTAATCCAAGTTCAACATCATACTAGGCACATAGGCCCAAAAGGGAAATCTAAACACAAACTAGTCTAAGCTGGTCTTGACACCGAGCTATCTCTAATCGCGCTCACGGCTTAGACTACACCATCACCTGGAAAACATTAGGAAACCATTAGCAAAAGACTGCTAAGCAACCACCACTCACACCCGCAAGGAAGTATAGATATATAGTAAGTTTGGAAATAAGTTTACACACCCATATAGAATATACACACCAACGAACTTTTCTTTAGTAAAACGGATACGCAATAAGGATAAGCTGAAGGAATCATAAACCAAGGACACATTCACTAGTCCAATACCAACCACAAAGGCATAAGACATCAAGTCTATAGTCGAGATAACAAGGAATCATAAATCAACAGAATATCACAAGGAATAACCAAACCAAAGGATAACAAGATATCAAAGGAAATACAACTCAACCAAATAACCAAAGATAAGGAAATCAATCCAAACCCTCATATCCAAAGATAATACCAACCAAATCCTCCAAACCACCATACTATCCTATTTACCAAACCAAGTTAGTACACAGAGGCGATAAGCCCATAATTAGTTCCACAGAGGCAATAAGCCCACAGTCAGTTTCCACAGAGGCACGAGGCCCAATCACAGAGGCAATCAATGCCCAATCACAGAGGCACATTGTGCCCAATCACAGAGGCACAAGGCCCACAGTTAGTTCAAACTCATCAAGTCAGAAAGCTCAGAATTTCACCATTCCACCATCCCAGCCCAAGAATCATCCACCAAACAGTGTTCATCTCAGAACATGAACACAACATATAATCAGAATATGCATCTCAGAAGCCAAATAAACATGGAATCCATAACAACAAAGCTCATACTCATCAAGATATAAGGAATAAAGAACACAAGTTCAATAATCCACAAGTAGGTACGCAGACCATCAAAACAAAGGCTATACACCAAGAAATATCATAGGATTCCACAACACCAAATAATATTATATAGAACAGGAGTGAAAATAGGTTTTAGTGGACATGATGGTTACCTTATCTTCTTGAAATCTCACTGATTTCCTTTAGATGCTCACTCTTCTACTTCTTTTGGTTCTTCTACACAATCCATAATTTATCCACAACATACATAATATTAGATCCTTGAGAACACTAACTATACTAGAATAAATAGTAAAATAGGATTTTCCTACCCAAAATTTTCCCTTAAAAAAAATTCTAGGAAGTATATAACATCATAACCCCATATTTAAGAAAACTATACTTGGATTCAAGATCTAGGAAGGAAAACAAAGCTTTTAACCGAATAAAAGTAGAATTTTACCGAATATTTGGCGAGCTGTGAAGAAACTTTGGCTATGGAAGCAAGCTTTAATGGACGAAGAAGATGAAATATTTTTCTCCCTTTTTCCTCTCAATATTTCGGCCACAACAAGGGAAAATAGGAAACAAGGCATATATATTTTCCCTTATAAGATTAGGATGAGGAAGTCTTGAAGACTAAGCCACAATTGGATCATTTTCAAGAATTATTTAAATAATCACATGTGGCTAGAAATAGTGACACTTGTCACAATCTTGTGGTTCCAAAAATAAAAATCTTCCAACTTATCAGTTGAGGTCCAAACAGATAAAGTTTCGGTGGAAAATAATTTAGGGACAATAATTGAAGAATACATGTGCTGGCAGAAAGAAATTGGCAGAACACTGGATCAAGATTACGAAAATTATTGGGAGTATTTGGTAAGGTATTTTGATACCATTTTCTTCAAATATGTAGTTAAGCAAGTCTAGAAACTACATATAAAATTTCATAGAAATATAAGGAGTAGAAGTATGGTTTCTGAATTTCTTTCCAAAACTAGTCCAGAGAGAAAAATTCTGGACAGCGCACTGCCAAGGGCAAAAACGTAATTTTCTGTGTTTACTCGAATATCCAAATGACCAAACTTTTTTAAGGATATCAAGTACTATAGGTTGGGGTTCTAAAATAAAAATTTCAAGTAAAACGAAGTTCGGGAAGTATGTTTACCGAATAAATCTTTCGGACTGCGCCGAGCTGAAATTTTCGGGGTGTTACACCCTAGCTAAATAGGAAGTGAGCTTAAATTGGTTTGCATGCTTGGAATTGGTGTGAGAGGTGTATCCCCGATGCTTAAATGTCTATCATTAAATAGTTTTTGCTTCTACAGAACATTTCTTGAGTTGTACGACATCTACCTAAAACTCTTTGTACATAGCATGAGGGATTTCTCACTCTCCTATAGCCTTTGCATTCATTTTTTACTGACCGAATGTCCAGTTAAGTGATCCTAGTTATCTTTGGCTCTTATTTTCTTATGCTTTGAAATGATTAAGCTTGTGTTTGAATTCTATTAGGTAGTCTTCATTTCTAATCTCGTTTCGATTTCAATTTCGATCGCAATTTACATTCCATGTATGAAATTAGGTTTTGCTATTTCAATTCATAATATTAGTAGCTAATTTCTCTCTAGGGATAATGTTGTGATGCCTAGTGTTGATCTTTAATTCTCAATTGTGGAAGTTGATTTACTCTATTTGGAATTTCTATTCTTGTTCCTTGATTTCAATCTCTTGGATGATTAAGGCCTTAATCTAAGCGTGTTAGTGATTATCTTTGAGGCTAGCTCCTTACAATCATGATTCCTATGGAAATCTAAGTTTAGATATGTAGCTTGCCTAAGAAGCATTCCTAACTTAGAGTCCCCTAGTACACTATTTGTGGAAAGGAATTGGGAATAAACACCCTTGAATAGCCAATTTTGGTGAATCGACGTTCCATTGCAATAATTACATGGTGAGGCATCACAACCGAGCACGATTCGTTCCCTTGTTTCATTCATTTGATTGTTTCATTACTTGTTTATTTTAGTTGATTGAATTCTTTACAAACAAATGTTTTTTTACTTTATGCACCATGACAACCTCCCAAGTCCACTATGCATTCACTTGACTAATCGCAAAGTAATCTTCCGACGTGCTTCTTTCGAGACCGATAATCGCAAAGTAATCTTCCGACGTGCTTCTTTCGAGACCGACATCTATTTTTACGCACAAGGCTTAGGCGTTCGGTTGGAAGGGTTGATTGATTGGTGTACAGGCTTAGGCGTTCGGTTGGAAGGGTTGATTGATTGGTGTACAGCGTTCCCACTAGTGGGATCGGCTTTAAGGCCCTAGCTAAATAGGAAGTGAGCTTAAATTGGTTTGCATGCTTGGAATTGGTGTGAGAGGTGTATCCCCGATGCTTAAATGTCTATCATTAAATAGTTTTTGCTTCTACAGAACATTTCTTGAGTTGTACGACATCTACCTAAAACTCTTTGTACATAGCATGAGGGATTTCTCACTCTCCTATAGCCTTTGCATTCATTTTTTACTGACCGAATGTCCAGTTAAGTGATCCTAGTTATCTTTGGATCTTATTTGCTTATGGTTTGATATGATTAAGCTTTGTGTTTGAATTCTATTAGGAATTCTTCATTTCTAATCTCGTTTCAATTTCAATTACGATCGCAATTTACATTCCTTGTATGAAATTAGGTTTTGCTATTTCAATTCATATTATGAGTAGCAAATTTTTCTGTAGGGATTGAATTGTGCAATGTTGTGATGCCTAGTGTTGATCTTTAATTCTCAATTGTGGAATTTGATTTACTCTGTTTGGAATTTCTATTCTTGTTCCTTGATTGTAGTTTTGATTGCACTCTAAGAGTTGTGGTCAATCTCTTGGATGATTAAGGCCATAATCTAAGCTTGTTAGTGATTATCTTCGAGGCTAGCTCCTTATAATCATGATTCCTATGGAAATCTAAGTTTAGATATGTAGCTTGCCTAAGAAGCATTCCTAACTTAGAGTCCCCTAGTACACTATTTGCGGAAACGTTCCATTGCAATAATTACATGGTGAGGCGTCACAACCGAGCACGATTCGTTCCCTTGTTTCATTCATTTGATTGTTTCATTACTTGTTTATTTTAGTTGATTGAATTCTTTGCACCATGACAACCACTATGCATTCACTTGACTAATCGCTAAGTAATCTTCCGACGTGCTTCTTTCGAGACCGACATCTATTTTTACGCACAACGCTTAGGCGTTCGGTTGGAAGGGTTAATTGATTGGTGTACACCGTTCCCACTAGTGGATCGTCTTTAAGGCCCTAGCTAAATAGGAAGTGAGGTTAAATTAATTTGCGTGCTTGGAATTGGTGTTAGAGGTGTATCCCCGATGCTTAAATGTCTATCATTAAATAGTTTTTGCTTCTACAGAACATTTCTTGAGTTGTACGACATCTACCTAAAACTCTTTGTACATAGCATGAGGGATTTCTCACTCTCCTATAGCCTTTGCATTCATTTTTGACTGACCGAATATCCAGTTAAGTGATCCTAGTTATCTTTGGCTCTTATTTTCTTATGCTTTGAAATGATTAAGGCCATAATCTAAGCTTGTTAGTGATTATCTTCGAGCCTAGCTCCTTACAATCATGATTCCTATGGAAATATAAGTTTAGATATGTAGCTTGCCTAAGAAGCATTCCTAACTTAGAGTCCCCTAATACACTATTTGTGGAATGGAATTGGTAATAAACACCCTTGAATAGCCAATTTTGGTGAATTAACGTTGCATTGCAATAATTACATGGTGAGGCGTCACAACCGAGCACGATTCTTTTCCTTGTTTCATTCATTTGATTTTTTCATTACTTGTTTATTTTAGTTGATTGAATTCTTTACAAACAAATGCATTTTTACTTTATGCACCATGACACCTCCCAAGTCCACTATGCATTCACTTGACTAATCGCTAAGTAATCTTCCGACGTGCCTTTTTCGAGACCGACATCTATTTTTACGCACAAGGGTTAGGCGTTTGGTTGGAAGGGTTGATTGATTGGTGTATATCGTTCCCACTAGTGGGATCGGCTTTAAGGCCCTAGCTAAATAGGAGGTGAACTTAAATTGGTTTGCATGCTTGGAATTAGTGTAAGAGGTGTATCCCCGATGCTTAAATGTCTATCATTAAATAGTTTTTGCTTCTAGAGAACATTTCTTGAGTTGTACGACATCTAGCTAAAACTCTTTGTACATAGCATGACGGATTTCTCCCTCTCTTGTAGCTTTTGCATTCATTTTTGACTGACCGAATGTCCAGTTAAGTGATCCTAGTTATCTTTGGCTCTTATTTTCTTATGCTTTGAAATGATTAAGCTTGTGTTTGAATTCTATTAGGTAGTCTTCATTTCTAATCTCGTTTCTATTTCAATTTCGATCGCAATTTACATTCCATGTATGAAATTAGGTTTTGCTATTTCAATTCATAATATGAGTAGCTAATTTCTCTCTAGGGATAATGTTGTGATGCCTAGTGTTGATCTTTAATTCTCAATTGTGGAAGTTGATTTACTCTATTTGGAATTTCTATTCTTGTTCCTTGATTGTAGTTTTGATTGCACTCTAAGAGTTGTGGCCAATCTCTTGGATGATTAAGGCCTTAATCTAAGCGTGTTAGTGATTATCTTCGAGGCTAGCTCCTTACAATCATGATTCCTATGGAAATCTTAAGTTTAGATATGTAGCTTGCCTAAGAAGCATTCCTAACTTAGAGTCCCCTAGTACACTATTTGTGGAAAGGAATTGGGAATAAACACCCTTGAATAGCCAATTTTGGTGAATCAACGTTCCATTGCAATAATTACATGGTGAGGCATCACAACCGAGCACGATTCGTTCCCTTGTTTCATTCATTTGATTGTTTCATTACTTGTTTATTTTAGTTGATTGAATTCTTTACAAAAAAATGCTTTTTTACTTTATGCAACATGACAACCTCCCAAGTCCACTATGTATTCACTTGACTAATCGCAAAGTAATCTTCCGACGTGCTTCTTTCGAGATCGACATCTATTTTTACGCACAAGGCTTAGGCGTTCGGTTGGAAGGGTTGATTGATTGGTGTACACCGTTCCCACTAGAGGGATCGGCTTTAAGGCCCTAGCTAAATAGGAAGTGAGCTTAAATTGGTTTGCATGCTTGGAATTGGTGTGAGGGGAGTATCCTCGATGCTTAAATGTCTATCATTAAATAGTTTTTGCTTCTACAGAACATTTCTTGAGTTGTACGACATCTACCTAAAACTCTTTGTACATAGCATGAGGGATTTCTCACTCTCCTATAGCCTTTGCATTCATTTTTTACTAACCGAATGTCCAGTTAAGTGATCCTAGTTATCTTTGGGTCTTATTTGCTTATGGTTTGATATGATTAAGCTTTGTATTTGAATTCTATTAGGAATTCTTCATTACTAATCTCGTTTCAATTTCAATTACGATCGCAATTTACATTCCTTGTATGAAATTAGGTTTTGCTATTTCAATTCAAAATATGAGTAGCAAATTTTTCTGTAGGGATTGAATTGTGCAATGTTATGATGCCTAGTGTTGATCTTTAATTCTCAATTGTGGAATTTGATTTACTCTGTTTGGAATTTCTATTCTTGTTCCTTGATTGTAGTTTTGATTGCACTCTAAGAGTTGTGGTCAATCTCTTGGATGATTAAGGCCATAATCTAAGCTTGTTAGTGATTATCTTCGAGGCTAGCTCCTTATAATCATGATTCGTATGGAAATCTAAGTTTAGATATATAGCTTGCCTAAGAAGCATTCCTAACTTAGAGTCCCCTAGTACACTATTTGCGGAATGGAATTGGTAATAAACACCCTTGAATAGCCAATTTTGTTGAATCAACGTTCCATTGCAATAATTACATGGTGAGGCATCACAACCGAGCACGATTCGTTCCCTTGTTTCATTCATTTGATTGTTTCATTACTTGTTTATTTTAGTTGATTGAATTCTTTACAAACAAATGCATTTTTACTTTATGCACCATGACACCTCCCAAGTCCACTATGCATTCACTTGACTAATCGCAAAGTAATCTTCCGACGTGCCTTTTTCGAGACCGACATCTATTTTTACGCACAAGCGTTAGGAGTTTGGTTGGAAGGGTTGATTGATTGGTGTACATCGTTCCCACTCGTGGGATCGGCTTTAAGGCCCTAGCTAAATCGGAGGTGAACTTAAATTGGTTTGCATGCTTGGAATTAGTGTAAGAGGTGTATCTCCGATGCTTAAATGTCAATCATTAAATAGTTTTTGCTTCTAGAGAACATTTCTTGAGTTGTACGACATCTAGGTAAAACTCTTTGTACATAGCATGACGGATTTCTCCCTCTCTTGTAGCTTTTGCATTCATTTTTGACTGACCGAATGTCCAGTTAAGTGATCCTAGTTATCTTTGGCTCTTATTTTCTTATGCTTTGAAATGATTAAGCTTGTGTTTGAATTCTATTAGGTAGTCTTCATTTCTAATCTCGTTTCTATTTCAATTTCGATCGCAATTTACATTCCATGTATGAAATTAGGTTTTGCTATTTCAATTCATAATATGAGTAGCTAATTTCTCTCTAGGGATAATGTTGTGATGCCTAGTGTTGATCTTTAATTCTCAATTGTGGAAGTTGATTTACTCTATTTGGAATTTCTATTCTTGTTCCTTGATTGTAGTTTTGATTGCACTCTAAGAGTTGTGGCCTAAGAAGGATTCCTAAGTTAGAGTCCCCTAGTACACTATTTGTGGAAAGGAATTGGGAATAAACACCCTTGAATAGCCAATTTTGGTGAATCAACGTTCCATTGCAATAATTACATAGCCAATTTTGGTGAATCAACGTTCCATTGCAATAATTACATGGTGAGGCATCACAACCGAGCACGATTCGTTCCCTTGTTTCATTCATTTGATTACAACCGAGCACGATTCGTTCCCTTGTTTCATTCATTTGATTACTTGTTTATTTTAGTTGATTGAATTCTTTACAAACAAATGCTTTTTTACTTTATGCACCATGACAACCTTCCAAGTCCACTATGCATTCACTTGACTACTCGCAAAGTAATCTTCCGACGTGCTTCTTTCGAGACCGACATCTATTTTTAGGCACAAGGCTTAGGCGTTCGGTTGGAAGGGTTGTTTGATTGGTGTACACCGTTCCCACTAGTGGGATCGGCTTTAAGGCCCTAGCTAAATAGGAAGTGAGCTTAAATTGGTTTGCATGCTTGGAATTGGTGTGAGAGGTGTATCCCCGATGCTTAAATGTCTATCATTAAATAGTTTTTGCTTCTACAGAACATTTCTTGAGTTGTACGACATCTACCTAAAACTCTTTGTACATAGCATGAGGGATTTCTCACTCTCCTATAGCCTTTGCATTCATTTTTTACTGACCGAATGTCCAGTTAAGTGATCCTAGTTGTCTTTGGCTCTTATTTGCTTATGGTTTGATATGATTAAGCTTTGTGTTTGAATTCTATTAGGAATTCTTCATTTCTAATCTCGTTTCAATTTCAATTACGATCGCAATTTACATTCCTTGTATGAAATTAGGTTTTGCTATTTCAATTCATAATATGAGTAGCAAATTTTTCTTTACGGATTGAATTGTGTAATGTTGTGATGCCTAGTGTTGATCTTTAATTCTCAATTGTGGAATTTGATTTACTCTGTTTCGAATTTCTATTCTTGTTCCTTGATTGTAGTTTTGATTGCACTCTAAGAGTTGTGGTCAATCTCTTGGATGATTAAGACCATAATCTAAGCTTGTTAGTGATTATCTTCGAGGCTAGCTCCTTATAATCATGATTCCTATGGAAATCTAAGTTTAGATATGTAGCTTGCCTAAGAAGCATTCCTAACTTAGAGTCCCCTAGTACACTATTTGCGGAATGGAATTGGTAATAAACACCCTTGAATAGCCAATTTTGTTGAATCAACGTTCCATTGCAATAATTACATGGTGAGGCATCACAACCGAGCACGATTCGTTCCCTTGTTTCATTCATTTGATTGTTTCATTACTTGTTTATTTTAGTTGATTGAATTCTTTTCAAACAAATTGCATTTTTACTTTATGCACCATGACACCTCCCAAGTCCACTATGCATTCACTTGACTAATCGCAAAGTAATCTTCCGACGTGCCTTTTTCGAGACCGACATCTATTTTTACGCACAAGCGTTAGGCGTTTGGTTGGAAGGGTTGATTGATTGGTGTACATCGTTCCCACTCGTGGGATCGGCTTTAAGGCCCTAGCTAAATCGGAGGTGAACTTAAATTGGTTTGCATGCTTGGAATTAGTGTAAGAGGTGTATCCCTGATGCTTAAATGTCTATCATTAAATAGTTTTTGCTTCTAGAGAACATTTCTTGAGTTGTACGACATCTAGCTAAAACTCTTTGTACATAGCATGAGGGATTTCTCCCTCTCTTGTAGCTTTTGCATTCATTTTTGACTGACCGATTGTCCAGTTAAGTGATCCTAGTTATCTTTGGCTCTTATTTTCTTATGCTTTGAAATGATTAAGCTTGTGTTTGAATTCTATTAGGTAGTCTTCATTTCTAATCTCGTTTCTATTTCAATTTCGATCGCAATTTACATTCCATGTATGAAATTAGGTTTTGCTATTTCAATTCATAATATGAGTAGCTAATTTCTCTCTAGGGATAATGTTGTGATGCCTAGTGTTGATCTTTAATTCTCAATTGTGGAAGTTGATTTACTCTATTTGGAATTTCTATTCTTGTTCCTTGATTGTAGTTTTGATTGCACTCTAAGAGTTGTGAAATCTAAGTTTAGATATGTAGCTTGCCTAAGAAGCATTCCTAACTTAGAGTCCCCTAGTACACTATTTGCGGAAAGGAATTGGGAATAAACACCCTTGAATAGCCAATTTTGGTGAATCGACGTTCCATTGCAATAATTACATGGTGAGGCATCACAACCGAGCACGATTCGTTCCCTTGTTTCATATATTTGATTGAATTCTTTACAAACAAATGCTTTTTTACTTTATGCACCATGACAACCTCCCAAGTCCACTATGCATTCACTTGACTAATCGTAAAGTAATCTTCCGACGTGCTTCTTTCGAGACCGACATCTATTTTTACGCACAACGCTTAAAGATGGATTATCTCTATGAGATAAATTATCTTAAAGAGGATCAAAAAATAGAAGAAACCCACCTGCCCCTTCTGAATCCATACTCTGCTTTCAATAAAAGAAACCAATCCAATCTTCTGGTTAAATCCCTTAAAGCTATTTACCAGAAACGGTCTTTAGTTCCCAAAGAATACATCTCAGCCTCAGCCATGAGCAGATGTCCCATATATTCCACCCACCAAGAACAGTTCATTACTCTTGAAATCCCTGATGAATTCCCGGCCATTTGGAGGAGAGAAGGATATACCCATATCCACTTTGGAGCAATCCGCTTTGCCATAACCTATCATGGCAGAAAGGGTCAACCCGTAGTTGCCAAGCTATGTCTCCTTGATTCCAGGTACTTAGAGTACCAACATGCATTGATAGCCACTATGGAAGTCACACTTGATTCTGGCACTGTCTGTGCTACTGTTTACCCAAATTTTAACGTATCCTTAGAAGATCCACATCTTCTAGATATGTTTAAAATTCAAGTCCATATTGTTGGAGCTAAGCATGCTGAGCAAGATGCTATTGAAGCCACTGTCCACTACCAGATGTCTTATCGATTGCAAGACCATGCTTTCGATATGAAAATTCCAGGAGGAGGAGAAGCTCTCATCCTAGTCACTGATGAACAGAGAAATGTTACCTGCACTAAGGTTCCCAAGAGATGTACAAAAGAGGAGTTGATCCAAGTCATCCCTGACACTTGGATTGTGACACCCCGGGTTGGTCAACCCTACAACCGGGAGCATCACCGCCACACCTAGGTCGAACCCGGCTAACCTTTAGCGGTTCCTCCCTAGGTGCACAGGCTAATTTTCCTGACCTACACACACTTCCCATACACCTGTAACAACTCATAACTATCTGACTCGACAACAGAGGTATAAGTTAAACATTCCAAACATATATATATATATATATATATATATAGGTTCATAGGTGTGATAACGACGTCCTTAGAACCCCAAAACATACTTTAGATATATATATATATATATACAACCACAATGCCCAAGTTTGGCAATTGATCTACTAAGACTGCTGCAGAATATGTACACAAAAAGAGAGTTTTAGACTACCCCGACTTGACCTCCCCCACCTATCAGATCATACGATACACTGGGATCTCAAACCCTCCCCAAACTAGATGCCATTCGCCCTCAAACCACTTAAGGTGATCCAAGGAGCGATCGGTGACAATGACCATAGACCATTCTCCCTCAGGAGGAGTGGGATCCCAGAGATATGGGTAATGTACAATGAACTCTAGGGGGTCGCTACCCGGTAAAACTTCTATTGGGTAGTAGCCCCACCGAGCCAGATGAGCATCTACCAGAGACACAAGAGAGCTGGATGGTGAGAAGGAATCGTCAGGAGCTAGCAGAGTGTGGCCGGGTACGTAGGGGTCCTCCCCTATCATATGCTGTACATAGACTCCATATCCAAAAACTGAGCCATTATAGTTCGGTGAAGTTACCGAACTATACGACTCATTGCTGGATGACATCTGTTAAAGGGTAACAATGAAGCACCCGTTAGCACGACGGCTAAGTAAGAACCCATAAGCTTCTCATTCATAGGTAAAGATGTTTTAACTTACCAATGGACTATAGCATAGAATGTCCTATTAAATGACATGCTTTCATTTTTTGTAAATTACCAAAATGTAAACAAATAAGCATAAAGTTCATCATATTCACATTACACACGCGAATTCCCACAACCATACCTGACAACTTCACGATATACCATTTCTCAACGTCAAACGTCTAGTTTCTTGGAACTAGTATCGCACATCTCATCATAGCATAACACATCTCATCATAGACATCACACATCTCATCATAGACATTGATTCAACCATTACTTATGAAAACTCGACTTAGTTTCATTTCAAAGTATGAGGCCTTATAGGAAATGTTGAATATTCCTTGTCGGTTGACCGAATGAACCTGGAACTTGGGCTTGCGGTCATTACCCAAATTCTCTTCTCGGTCCCTTGGACGAAGGTTCATTAGAATGGCCCCTAGTGTGGCCCCGCCTAGGTCCATTAAAATGACACCAACCCGGAGACGACAGAGTCAATACGCTTAAGTGTGCACACCCCCACAGTCTAGCCATACATGAGTGACGTAGAGACTCGGCGAATAGACTTCGCCAAAGTACGAATACAACCGTACATATTACATTGACAACCTTCGGTAATTATAGCCCGAGGTAAAACAAGACAACAAGGTCCTCGTAACTTCTGAAACTAAGGTTTTATTCCTTTTAAACATTCACTACTCTTGTTCCGACAATACGCTCAACTTTCCTACTTATACACTCATTAACATATGTATTCAACACGTGGTACATAATTCCACATATCACGACAACAACCAACATGGCATGATTACACTATCAAATTATTTTCTATGCTCACAACGCACTTTATTACTCATTCACGTTCACAACACATAGTTCACATACACTACCTATACCTATCACATATAATATTATCATACCTATACACATATATATATAATATATATAATATACAACATAATATATATATATGTTACGGTATATATATATATATAGTATATATATAATATGTATCTTACACACATATATATATATTATACCACATAACACACACGTAATATATATATATATATATCACACACACAATTAATTATATATATGATACACACCTATGTAATATATATACACAACACACACACACGTAATATATATATAACACACATACATGTAATATATATACCTAACACACACACACGATTAATATATATATAATACACTCTCACACGTACACAATATCTATGTATATATATATCATGCTACACACACACAACATATACATATATACACATATTACTCCTAATTTATGTGTACAACATGTCCAATACACAAAATATTCACAAATTACACACAACTACATGGATTGGAAATTAATTCACCAATTACCTACTTTGAGTAGCTATAATTCCAACTTGAGGGGTAACTTACCTCAATCTCACTACGAACACAAGAAATTCGAAGATTGAAGCTCGGGATTCAACCTTTGCTCTTAAAATCCTAACATAGAGCACAATAATACAAATATGATTCAACAAAATTCTACCCAAAACTATGAACTAGGAGTAAAAACATAACTTTTAACCGATTAAATATAAATTTTACCGAACAAATCGCGATCAAAGCTTGAAATTTTGCTTCTCTCTCTCTCTCTCTCTCTCTCTCTCTTTTTCTCTCACGAAATGGAATTGCAGTGAAGGGGAATGAAGAAATGAACTTCATTTCTTCATCCTTATCATATATACATATATACGTAATATTACATAATAATAATAATCATAATAATAATAGTTATAAAATATGGATGATTATCCACAATTGTAAATATAATAATAATATATATGGATACTTATCCATCCAAATCTATATAATAATAATATTTCTAATAATAATAATAAAATATGGATGAATCTTATCTCATAAGCTTGGTACTGATGCAAACCAGCCCACACATGATCCATTAAGAGTCCCTATTGGTCCTATTACTAGGTCCAAGACTAAACTCTTAAGACAATTATACATTGGGTTTGTGCAACATTGGTGGAAGATTCATGAATACCCAATAAAGAGTCCAAGTGATGATGGTGGAACTTAGAACATTTTTCATGCATAAGAGCTGATTTTGAAGAGCCCATAAATACCATCTAAGATGTCCAAATTCGTGGCTTTGCTTGGGAGGGTACAAAAGAGGTTGAAATAATTCACCAAAATCAGATTTTGAGGCACATGGACATGCTTTGGCATATTAGGAAGACTATTGGTCTTTCCTAGACAAGTTATGACATTTAATCTCCTTGATAGTGATGTATTTTTACTATTGATGTCTTTTGATCTCCTTGATGTACTTTTACTATTGATGACATTTGGAGTCCCCTAGCATGTGTATAAATAGGGTGTGTATTTCCTTTGATGAATCAAGCATTTTTCAGAATTAATCAAAACTTCCTAAGTCTTCTTTACATTTGTGTAAGAATTCTTTCTTCTATTCGTGGTCCTATCGAATAGTGTTCTTGATTCGTGGCCCTATCGAATCAAACCCGCATTCTACCAACCATAGATTTTAGGAATTGTGGTTCTATCAATTCATAGAATCAAGGGAACTACTAGAGAACCCACTCTAGTTGTTTGAAGATTGCGTTCTTGAGGAACTTGAGGCGTGCTAAGGGTTGTTTCTTGGTCCTTCGTGGAATCGGGGCTCAAGGGTGATCTTGTGTGCACCAAAGGTAACTCCTTATCTATTGAATTTGAGAACTATCTTGGGCAATAATTCCTTGTTACGGATCCTCCTTACGAAGATTCGTATCAATTTGGTATCAGAACTTAGGTTTCGTTCTCAATTCTTTGCTATCTTATTTTTTGCATATCCATAACAAAAACCTCAAAAAAATCTCTATTGTGTCTTTGATTGTTTTCTTGTATTCCTTGTCCATTTTCTTATTGTTATAAAAAAAAAANTATATATATATATAGTATATATATAATATGTATCTTACACACATATATATATATTATACCACATAACACACACGTAATATATATATATATATATCACACACACAATTAATTATATATATGATACACACCTATGTAATATATATACACAACACACACACACGTAATATATATATAACACACATACATGTAATATATATACCTAACACACACACACGATTAATATATATATAATACACTCTCACACGTACACAATATCTATGTATATATATATCATGCTACACACACACAACATATACATATATACACATATTACTCCTAATTTATGTGTACAACATGTCCAATACACAAAATATTCACAAATTACACACAACTACATGGATTGGAAATTAATTCACCAATTACCTACTTTGAGTAGCTATAATTCCAACTTGAGGGGTAACTTACCTCAATCTCACTACGAACACAAGAAATTCGAAGATTGAAGCTCGGGATTCAACCTTTGCTCTTAAAATCCTAACATAGAGCACAATAATACAAATATGATTCAACAAAATTCTACCCAAAACTATGAACTAGGAGTAAAAACATAACTTTTAACCGATTAAATATAAATTTTACCGAACAAATCGCGATCAAAGCTTGAAATTTTGCTTCTCTCTCTCTCTCTCTCTCTCTCTCTCTTTTTCTCTCACGAAATGGAATTGCAGTGAAGGGGAATGAAGAAATGAACTTCATTTCTTCATCCTTATCATATATACATATATACGTAATATTACATAATAATAATAATCATAATAATAATAGTTATAAAATATGGATGATTATCCACAATTGTAAATATAATAATAATATATATGGATACTTATCCATCCAAATCTATATAATAATAATATTTCTAATAATAATAATAAAATATGGATGAATCTTATCTCATAAGCTTGGTACTGATGCAAACCAGCCCACACATGATCCATTAAGAGTCCCTATTGGTCCTATTACTAGGTCCAAGACTAAACTCTTAAGACAATTATACATTGGGTTTGTGCAACATTGGTGGAAGATTCATGAATACCCAATAAAGAGTCCAAGTGATGATGGTGGAACTTAGAACATTTTTCATGCATAAGAGCTGATTTTGAAGAGCCCATAAATACCATCTAAGATGTCCAAATTCGTGGCTTTGCTTGGGAGGGTACAAAAGAGGTTGAAATAATTCACCAAAATCAGATTTTGAGGCACATGGACATGCTTTGGCATATTAGGAAGACTATTGGTCTTTCCTAGACAAGTTATGACATTTAATCTCCTTGATAGTGATGTATTTTTACTATTGATGTCTTTTGATCTCCTTGATGTACTTTTACTATTGATGACATTTGGAGTCCCCTAGCATGTGTATAAATAGGGTGTGTATTTCCTTTGATGAATCAAGCATTTTTCAGAATTAATCAAAACTTCCTAAGTCTTCTTTACATTTGTGTAAGAATTCTTTCTTCTATTCGTGGTCCTATCGAATAGTGTTCTTGATTCGTGGCCCTATCGAATCAAACCCGCATTCTACCAACCATAGATTTTAGGAATTGTGGTTCTATCAATTCATAGAATCAAGGGAACTACTAGAGAACCCACTCTAGTTGTTTGAAGATTGCGTTCTTGAGGAACTTGAGGCGTGCTAAGGGTTGTTTCTTGGTCCTTCGTGGAATCGGGGCTCAAGGGTGATCTTGTGTGCACCAAAGGTAACTCCTTATCTATTGAATTTGAGAACTATCTTGGGCAATAATTCCTTGTTACGGATCCTCCTTACGAAGATTCGTATCAATTTGGTATCAGAACTTAGGTTTCGTTCTCAATTCTTTGCTATCTTATTTTTTGCATATCCATAACAAAAACCTCAAAAAAATCTCTATTGTGTCTTTGATTGTTTTCTTGTATTCCTTGTCCATTTTCTTATTGTTATAAAAAAAAAAAAAACAAAAAAAGTGAAAAAAAAAAATTTCAAGTCTTTGGCAGTGACTATCCAGAAAGTTTCTTCCCGGCGCAGTCAAGTTCAAAAATTCGTGAAAAATACTTCCAAACCTTATTTTCCATTGAATTTTTTTCTGGAAGTCCTACTCTTGTTGAAATTGATATCTGGAGATTTTGGTCCAAAAATTCCTTACCAATATTTCACAGAAAATTCTTAAAGTTTGCTCAATTTTCTGCTTAGTACTGTCCAGAATTTCTGCCTAGCGCAGTCAGGAAAGAAAATTCAAAAAAAATACTTCAAATATTCTTTTTAACTTGAATTTTTTTTCTTGAGGACGTCAACTTATAATACTTGAAATCCATAAAAAAGTTTGCTCCAATAAACACAGAAAATTCCGTGAACTTCTTGGCAGAATCTGGTAGTTTTTGTTCCTGACTAAAGCAGTGTTCTTGAATTGAAATTCCTTGTTCCTTTATTCTTCTTTGTTGTTATTGCTCTATTTCTTGTTGTTGTTCTCAAACATTACCTTATTATTTGGATTACCCTTGTTCTTCAATTCCCGAAGACTACGAGGCTCCGGAGGTAAGTCTTTTGTACTTTGAGGGCGAATCCACAACAACCTGAGCAACGACTCTACATTCCTTTGTAAAAGACTGGTGAGACTATTTGTCATTAAGAGGGATACACGAGAGGTGATGCGTACACGGATTGCTTCCCGCAATAAGTGCACACTCAAGGAATCACTCAAGAACCCTTCGTGTCCAAAAGAGGATCTTACCTTGTAGACTCTTGGATTTTGAGATCCCAACTCTACAAATGTCTCACCAAACTAACAAATAATACTCTCAACCCTTAGATTATTAAGCAAGGCTAAGATTTAGAGTATTAGGAATCTAGCACTAGAATTAAGATTCAAAAATAAAATTAGCTATATAATATGAGTAATAGTATTCTTTTTGGGTTTTTTTGGATATGTGTGTGAATATAAAGAACAAGATAAGGGGATAAACTAGCTTCTCACTAGCCTACCAAGATTGAATGCTTCTCACAAACAACCTAAACTTCAATGCACTTCTCATGCAAAGAAAAGAGAGAAATTTCACTCAAATTGAATTCTTACAAGGTGTGTCTCAAACCATTGGGTTTATGGGGTATTTATAGGGGAAAATAAGGTATTAAATATTCTAGGTCACTAATCCCACCCAAAATAAAAAATTACAACTTTGTAAAAGTAATTCCCACCCAAAATTAAAAATACAACATTTTGCAAAAGTAATTTCCACCCAAAAATAAAAAATACAATTCTTGCAAAGTAGTTTCCCACCTAAAAAAAATACACCTTGCAAATAATTTCACACCGGGAAATTTGATCTGATACTGAAGTCTGAATTGTCTTCAAAAGTTTTTATGTGAAGACAATTGAATAGAATTATTTTTCCAGATTGATCTTCTTCTTCACAAAAAGATGTTGGACTCCAATCTGTTTGCACAAAAGTGTTAAAAAGCCTCTTGAATCTTCCTTGACTTAGATCTTGTTACCGGGCCACTCGAGACTTTTAATGGATCATTTATTTGTTGCATTCCGGTCTCATCATCCTCCCCTTCTTGAAAAAGATTCGTCCCCGAATCTGAAAATTCAAAAGGAGCTAAATCAGCAACATTAAATGTAGAAGAAACACTATGCTCACCTCGAAGATCTAATTTGTATGCATTGTCATTGATTCTTTCAAGCACTTGGAAAGGTCCATCTCCTCGAGGCATCAACTTGGACTTGCGTTGGTTTGGAAATCTGTTTTTGTTGTAGTGGATCCAAACCCAATCTCCGGGTTTAAAAATTATTGCCTTGCGTCCCTTGTTGGCCTTTTGAGCGTATTGCTCATTTTTCTTTTCAATTTGAGCTCGAACCTTAGAATGAAATTCACGAATCCCTTGAGCTTTCTTAGCAGCATCCGCACATTCCTTATCATTCACATGTAAGGGAATCAAATCTAAGGGGGTTAATGGATTAAAACCATAAGCAACCTCAAATGGTGACATATTTGTAGTGGAATGTATAGCTCGGTTATAAGCAAACTCCACATATGGTAAGCTTTCTTCCCAAGACTTGAGGTTTTTTCTAATGACTACCCTTAGAAGTTGTGTTAGAGTTCTATTCACAACTTCGGTTTGGCCATCTGTTTGTGGATGACAAGCAGTAGAGTACAAAAGTTTTGTACCAAGCTTTCCCCAAAGTATTCGCCAAAAATGACTTAGAAACTTGGCATCTCGATCGGACATAATGGTGCGTGGAATCCCATGTAAACGCACTACCTCTTTGAAGAATAAATCTGCAATATGAGAGGCATCATTAGTTTTGTGACAACCAATAAAATGAGCCATTTTACTAAATCGATCAACAACAACATAGATTGAGTCATGGCCCCTTCTACTTCTAGGTAACCCTACTATAAAATCCATAGATAAATCAGTCCAGGGTTCCTTAGGAACAATTAATGGTGTGTATAACCCTTGTGGGAGAGATCGTGATTTAGCTTGTTTGCAAGTAATACATTTGCTAACAAACAATTCCACACCCCTTCTTAACTTGGGCCAAAAGAAGTGTCCATGTAGGACTTCATAAGTTTTAGTCACACCGAAGTGTCCCATTAATCCACCACTATGGGCTTCCTTAATAAACATTTCTCTTAAAGAACAATTTGGCACACACAATCTATTTTCTTTGAACAAATATCCATCAAGTAGATAATATTTGCCAATTGGAGTTGTAGAACATGCCTTATATTTTTCTGCAAAATCAACATCATTACTATACAATTCTTTGAGAAATTCAAAACCAAGTAATTTGGCTTATAATGATGAAAGTAGAGCATACCTTCGAGATAAAGCATCAGCCACTCGGTTTTCCTTACCTTGTTTATACTTGATAACATACGGAAATGCTTCAATAAACTCAAGCCATTTCGCATGTCTCTTGCTTAACTTACCTTGCCCCCTAAGGTGTTTGAGTGCCTCATGATCGGAGTGTATGACAAACTCTTTAAACCATAGGTAATGCTCCCAAGTCTCAAGAGTTCTTACAAGTGCATATAACTCCTTATCATATGTAGAGTAATTAAGTGCAGGACCACTTAATTTCTCACTAAAGTAGGCAATAGGATGTCCTTCTTGCATAAGAACAGCTCCAATACCTATCCTAGATGCATCACACTCAATCTCAAAAGTTTTATCAAAGTTTGGTAACGAAAGTACCTGAGCAGAACACAATTTTTCCTTGAGGGTTTGAAAGGCTTGTTCTTGTTTAGGGCCCCATTCAAATTTAACATCTTTTTTCACAAGTTCATTCAATGGGGCTGCAATTGTACTGAAGTCCTTGACAAATCTCCGATAGAAACTGGCAAGACCATGGAAACTACGGACTTCAGTTGCTGTTTTTGGTGTTGGCCAATCTCGAATTGCTTGTATCTTGGTCTCATCTACTTCAATGCCTTTAGAACTTACTATAAAACCAAGAAAAACAACACTTTCCACACCAAAATAGCATTTCTCAAGGTTAGCATACAATTGTTCTCTTCTTAAAACAAGAAAGACTTCTTTAAGATGTATTATATGCTTTTGAGGGTCTTTGCTGTAAATGAGAATATCATCAAAATACACAACAACAAATTTTCCAATAAAATTCCTAAGAACATGGTTCATCAATCTCATGAAGGTGCTAGGGGCATTTGTTAATCCAAACGGCATAACTAACCATTCATAGAGACCATTTTTAGTCTTGAAGGCAGTTTTCCATTCATCTCCCTTTTGCATTCTAATTTGATGATAACCTCTTCTTAGATCTATTTTACTGAAAATTTCAGCCCCATGCAATTCATCAAGCATATCATCTAACCTAGGAATAGGATAGCGATACTTTACCGTGATGTTATTGATGGCGCGACAATCAACACACATCCGCCACGTGCCATCTTTCTTTGGTACAAGTAGTACGGGTACAACACATGGACTGAGGCTTTCTTGGATGAATCCAGCTTGTAACAACTCATCAACTTGTCGTTGAATCTCCTTGGCCTCGTCAGGATTAGTGCGATATGCCGGTCTATTAGGCAAACTTGCTCCAGGTATGAGATCAATTTGATGCTCAATCCCACGAATTGGAGGTAACCCCTTTGGTAACTCTTCAGGAAAGACATCTGCAAATTCAGAAAGCAAAGCAGAAACATCAGAAGGGATAATTTCACTTTTAATAACATTTAAACAAAAATCAATCGGGTAAAGTAAGAAAACTCCCTCTCCCCTTCTTAAGGCTTGCTCCACTTCTCCCTTTGTCATGAGCAAATTATGAGAGGATTGCGTAGTGTCCTTCTTCATCCCTTCCTTTCCTTTGCTTCTTCTCATGAGCTATGGTATTTTGTTTTCCACTATGGTTTCCTTCATGGCCTCTTTTGCCTTTTGGGCAAGTTCTTCTCTCAATTTTTTTGATTGCACTTGTAGGTTGTACACTTCTTTTGGTGCTAGTGGGAGTCAAAGTATACTTCTTACCTCCTTTATGAATGGTGTACTTGTTTGTCTTACCATGGTGTAAGGTGTCTCGGTCATATTGCCATGGCCGACCAAGCAAGATGTGACAAGCATGCATTGGGATGACATCACATAACACATCATCTTGATATTTTCCAATAGAAATAGAAATGAGGGCTTGTTTGTGTACCTTGAGTTCACCATCATCATTAAGCCATTGTAGCTTATAGGGTTGAGGATGTTGGATTGTTGGTATTTTCATTGCATTAACTACATCCTCGCTGATCACATTGGTACAACTCCCCCCATCAATGATGAAACTGCATGTAGCACCGGGAATCTTGCATTTTCCATAGAAGATGTTCTCTCGTTGTTCTTCTTGATCTAGGACAACTAGAGTGCTCAAGGCTTTGTGGACAACGCAGTTGAAATGTAGAGCATCATCTTCTTGCACTTCTTCTTCAGAATGGTCATCTTTTTGTCTTTCTCCGATAGGCTCCAACTCTTCGTCATCAGATTCATTTGCGGACATGTATTCTCGCTCATCTTTGCCGGTGGTGAGAATTTTTTTGGTGTTGGGGCATTCTCGAGCATAATGTCCTCGGCCTTGACACCTGTAACATGTCACAGTACTAACCTTTTGCTTTGAGCCCTCTTGGAACTTCTCTTTCTCCCTTTGGTTATTTTTCTTCTCCTCCTGGGTGTGGGATGGTCGAGAGTACTCCTTTTGTGTCCTTGACTGATAGGAGTTGTTAGTAGCCCTCCTTGGTTGATCCCATTGAGAAGACACAGATGGTTTGCTTCCCCTTTCAGATCTCAACTCATCTTCTACCTTCGAAGCAACTCGAACCAATTTGTCCACGTCGTCAAATTCTTGGTTGCGGAGTTCTCTTCGAATATCACGGTTGAATCCTTCAAGGATACGGGCTATGGTGGTCTCGTCATCCACCTGGATATTTGCTCGTGCCTTCAATCTCTCCATCTCCTTGTAGAACTCACGAACGGACTTGCTGCCTTGTTTGAGTTCTTGTAATTTTCTGCGCATATCACGATAAAAATTACTAGGCACAAACTTCCTTCTCATCTTCACTCAAACATTCCTTAACATTCTCTTCTTCTTTGTCACTCAATTTTTCTTGTTCACTATCTTCACACTCTTCTTCACACATGTTTACATTTTTACTTAATTCTTTTGAGCTTTCAACATATGACAAAGAAATAGATGTTGAATTCTCGACCTCTTTTTGCTGCAAACTGACTTCAATTTGTTTGGCATGGTAAAGCAAAGTAAACAAACACTTACACCAGCGAGGAAGCAATTGCGCAATTTCTTTTTTAACACCACACATAAATCTATTCCTGGTAATTACTTGTGATTCAATCACCCCATCTCGGATCATTAACTCTCTTAATTTTTTGTAGAATTCTTCCACAGTGAGTGATCCTTGTTGAAGTGTATTTAACTCAAAAGACTCCATTGATAATGAACAACAAACTAGAAAGCACAAGGAATGGCAAAACAAATTTGGACAGATTTTACCATGACTTTGAGGAATTTTCTGGGATGTTTTGGATGCCTTTTATGACCAAATTTTTTATGGTTAGCAAGAACCATGAGTAAACTTCAACCATAAAAAATTTCAGAACAAAAAGGTATTTGGAAGTATTTTTCACAAGATTTTCTTTTGAACTGTGCAGGCTGGAATTTTTAGGCAGAAACTGTCCTAACAGTGCCCAGACTTCAAAGAATTTTCTGTGTTGTGGAATATTTCGCCAATTTTTTTCATGAAGGTTATATTGGTTAATCTAACACCAATAAAAATTTCAGCTCAAAACAACAAAAGGAATATTTTTTTCGGATTTTTCTTTCAGACAGCGCAATCTGGAAATTTTCAGACAGAAAAATATAACCTGTGGTGTTGGATGGAGTTGTGACCCTTTTGTGTGAGGAAGGAAGCCAAAGCTCTGATACCAAACTGATGCGTACACGGATTGCTTCCCGCAATAAGTGCACACTCAAGGAATCACTCAAGAACCTTTCGTGTCCAAAAGAGGATCTTACCTTGTAGACTCTTGGATTTTGAGATCCCAACTCTACAAATGTCTCACCAAACTAACAAATAATACTCTCAACCCTTAGATTATTAAGCAAGGCTAAGATTTAGAGTATTAGGAATCTAGCACTAGAATTAAGATTCAAAAATAAAATTAGCTATATAATATGAGTAATAGTATTCTTTTTGGGTTTTTTTGGATATGTGTGTGAATATAAAGAACAAGATAAGGGGATAAACTAGCTTCTCACTAGCCTACCAAGATTGAATGCTTCTCACAAACAACCTAAACTTCAATGCACTTCTCATGCAAAGAAAAGAGAGAAATTTCACTCAAATTGAATTCTTACAAGGTGTGTCTCAAACCATTGGGTTTATGGGGTATTTATAGGGGAAAATAAGGTATTAAATATTCTAGGTCACTAATCCCACCCAAAATAAAAAATTACAACTTTGTAAAAGTAATTCCCACCCAAAATTAAAAATACAAAATAATTCCCCACCCAAAATTAAAATACAAAATAATTTCCCACCCAAAATTAAAAATACAACATTTTGCAAAAGTAATTTCCACCCAAAAATAAAAAATACAATTCTTGCAAAGTAGTTTCCCACCTAAAAAAAATACACCTTGCAAATAATTTCACACCGGGAAATTTGATCTGATACTGAAGTCTGAATTGTCTTCAAAAGTTTTTATGTGAAGACAATTGAATAGAATTATTTTTCCAGATTGATCTTCTTCTTCACAAAAAGATGTTGGACTCCAATCTGTTTGCACAAAAGTGTTAAAAAGCCTCTTGAATCTTCCTTGACTTAGATTTATTTGTTGCATTCCGGTCTCATCAAGAGGAGTGGTGAGTTGTGAGCTGTGTGTAGCGAACTTGACAACCTAAAACAACCCCAAACCCGTGAGTAGAGCGAAGCAAGGGAGAGATCTTTGTTTATACTAACTTGATTTCCTAATTGTTTGTTTCTTGTTTTTGTGTTTTCTGTTCTCTTTAGTGTCAATTTCTAACAATGGCTGAAGGGAGTGAACAACCAAATTTAGAACAACAAATGACCACCATGATGAGGATGTTGGAACAAATGCGTCAAGATGTGGACAGTCTAATGGCACGACCACAGAATCAACCTATTGAGGTGAGTAATGCACCAAGAAATACTGAAGCTGCAGGTTGGGTGAACCAAGTGCGTCAAGGCCGATTACCTAGAGTTAATATTAGACCAAGGAGGCTAAATGAAGTTGTTGAGCATGATGAGCTAGATTTGAACTACAGGAGGATTTGGGCAATTTTAAGCTTGAATTACCTAAATTCAATGGTGAAGGTGATCTCGGAGATTATATAGAATGGGAAGATGCTGTACAAAGTGTTTTTGATTGTAAAAGATATAGTGAACTAACAAAAGTTAGACTAGCTATCTCATCTTTTAAAGGTTTTGCAGTTATTTGGTGGAAACAACAGGAGCAAGAAAGGGAGTTCTCTCATGATGCACCAGTTGCTACGTGGGACAGGCTAAGGACAATGCTTAGGCATACGTTTCGACCTGCCACATACTATTTTGAGCTTGAGAAGCAACTACATGGGATCCATCAAGGTAATAAGACTGTTGATGAATATTACAGGGAAATCCAGACTTTGAAAACTCGAGCTATGGTGCATGAAAGTGAAGATAGAGCGATTGCTAGATTCTTGCAAGGGCTCAATCGTGACATCTATTGTGTAGTAAACATGCATCGTTACTACACCATGGATGATGCCTTGTATGCTGCTCGGCAAGCTGAGAAGACAAATAAGGAGATGAAGGCTTATAGATCTCCTGCTAGCAGTTCAAGGTGGACAACACAAAGGCCAAGTGCACCATTGAGGCGTGAGGATGTTCGACCAACCCGTGAACAGCCTAAGGAGGACAATAGAGACAACGGAAAGACAAAGGTGATTGAAGCCCCAAAACACGCTCGAGATCGTGACCTTGTTTGTTGGAAATGTCAAGGGCGTGGTCATATGGCTAGAGATTGTCCTAATAAGAGAAATATGAAAGTCTCCAAACAAATGGAGGCTGTAGCAGCAACAATCCAGTATGAGTCTGAGGAGGAGGTCGATGAACAAACTGATGTTTTGAGCAAGATGATGAGGATGTGCTCTTACCCCTTGATCCGACCCGTGATGATGATGATGGACATGTTTCCAATAAGCATGCCTTTGTTGTCAAAAAGATTTTGAGCGCTAAGTCCATTCCTGAGCAAGAAGAGAGCCAAAGAGAAAACATATTCTACGCAAAGGGAAGGATTCATGGGATGCGTTGCAGTGTCATTATTGATTCGGGGAGTTGCACGAATGTGGCTAGCGCTGCTATGGTAAGTCATCTTAAATTACCTCTTATTGATCACCCTCATCCATATAAATTGCAATGGCTTACTGATTCGGGGGAGATAAAGGTGACTAAACAAGCACTGGTGCCTTTTTCTATTGGTAAGTACAATGATGAGATTCTATGTGATGTTGTACCAATGCAAGCAACACATGTGTTGTTTGGACGGCCATGGCAATATGATAGACAAATCTACTTTGATGGAGTTGCCAATACATACACTGTTACATGCAATGGTGCTAAGCATACGCTTAGACCTTTGACCCCAAAGGAAGTAGAGGAAGAGCAACTGAGGTTGAATAAAGCTCGCCAACCAGTCTTGAAGAAGGAGGATACTAAAGGGAACAAAATTTATTCTTCCCTTTTGGAGATAAAAACACCATACAAATCCAAGGATGCAGCAAATGGTGTGCTAAGGCAATCTCTTCTTGCAAGCAAAAAGGATATTAAGCAAGCAATAAGAAGGGGAGATACTTTCTACTTACTTTTTTTTCAAAAAAATGTTTTTGATTATGTTGAAATTGATAACTCTATTAATGACTTGCTTGCTGAATTTGCAGATGTTTTTCCCAAAGAGATGCCTAAAGGATTACCACCTATTCGGGGAATAGAGCATCAAGTTGATTTGGTTCCTGGTGCCACACTTCCAAATCGTCCGGCTTATAGGACAAACCCAGAGGAGGCCAAAGAGATTCAACGACAAGTGGAAGAGCTTTTGGAGATGGGACACATTCGAGAAAGTTTGAGTCCATGCGCTGTCCCAGTTCTCATTGTTCCGAAGAAAGATGGTACTTGGAGAATGTGCGTTGATTGTCGCGCAATCAACAACATTACGGTAAAGTATAGATTTCCTATCCCAAGACTTGATGATATGCTTGATGAACTCTATGGTGCTAAGCTCTTCAGCAAAGTAGACTTGAGGAGGGGATACCATCAAATTCGAATGAAGGAAGGAGATGAATGGAAAACTGCCTTCAAAACGAAACATGGTTTGTATGAGTGGTTGGTTATGCCGTTTGGCCTCACCAATGCCCCTAGCACATTCATGAGACTAATGAACCATATTTTGAGGAGGTTTATTGGTATTTTTGTGGTAGTCTATTTTGATGATATTTTGATTTATAGTAAGTCTAAAGGTGAGCATATGGCACATCTTCGACTAGTTTTTGAAGAACTACGAAAAGAGAAGTTATATGCTAATCTTGAGAAGTGTTGTCTTTGTGCTGAACATGTTGAATTTCTTGGTTTTGTTGTGAGTTCTCAAGGCGTACAGGTTGACACACGAAAGGTGCAAGCCATTCTTGAATGGCCAAATCCAACTAGTGTTAGTGAGTTGAGAAGTTTCCTTGGTTTGGCAGGATTCTACCGCAAGTTTGTGCGTGACTTTAGCTCCATTGCAGCACCACTCCACGAGCTCGTGAAAAAGGATGTCAAATTCACTTGGGGTCCAAAACAAGGGCATGCATTCCAAACCTTAAAGGAGAAACTCACTACTACCCCGGTTTTAGCACTACCTTGTTTTGATAAGACTTTTGAGTTAGAGTGTGATGCCTCAAGTATAGGCATAGGTGCTGTTCTCATGCAAGAGGGACGCCCCTTAGCTTATTTCAGTGAAAAATTGAGTGGTCCTAGCCTCAATTATCCCACATATGACAAGGAACTTTATGCTATCATCCGTGCCATGGAGACGTGGCAACATTATTTGTGGTTTAAAGACTTTGTCCTTCACACTGACCATGAGGCCCTTAAACATCTCAAGGGGCAAGGTAAGTTGAACAAGAGACACGCCAAGTGGCTTGAGTTCATTGAGGGGTTTCCTTATACGATTAAGTACAAGCAAGGTAAGGAAAACAAGGTTGCTGATGCTTTATCTCGTAGACATACTCTACTTGCTACTATGCATGTTAGATTCCTTGGTTTTGATTTCATTAAATCTTTATATGCTACTGATTCTGATTTTCGTGGACTCTATGAAGCATGCTTGAAAACTCCTTTTGCAAAGTTTTACTTATTTGATGGGTATTTATTCAAGGAAAATAAGATTTGCATTCCCTTTTGTTCATTGCGTGATAGCCTTATTGTTGAATCACATGGGGGCGGACTTATGGGGCATTTTGGTATAGCTAAGACTTATGATGCATTGCATGAGCATTTTTATTGGCCAAAGATGAAAAAGGATGTTGAGTCTTATGTTAACACCTGTGTTACTTGCCACCATGCTAAATCTAAATCCTTACCACAAGGTCTTTACACACCGCTTCCAGTTCCGAGTGGTCCTTGGCTTGATATTTCTATGGATTTTGTACTTGGCTTACCATTGAGTTCTAGGAAGAAGGATTCTGTGCTTGTTGTTGTTGATCGTTTTAGCAAGATGGCTAGATTTATTCCTTGTACAAAAACTAATGATGCTTCTCATATTGCTAATCTTTTCTTCTCTGAAGTTGTTAAGTTGCATGGTGTACCCAAGAGCATTGTTTCCGATAGAGATGCTAAGTTTCTTAGCCACTTTTGGCGCATTCTATGGGCAAAAATTGGAACAAAGTTGTTGTTTTCAACTACTTGTCATCCTCAAACGGATGGACAAACTGAAGTAGTCAATAGAACTTTGTCACAATTACTTCGTAGTGTCTTGTCAAAAAACTTGAAATCTTGGGAGGAAAGTTTGCCTCATGTTGAGTTTGCTTATAATAGGGCAGTACATTCCACTACAAACATGTCTCCATTTGAAGTAGCTTATGGTTTTAATCCCCTCACCCCTGTAGATTTACTTGCTTTACCTATTGATTGTAGGGAAAGTTTGGATGGAGCAACTCGTGCCAAAAAAATCAAGGAGATGCATGAACGAGTTAAGGTTCAAATTGAGCAAAGAAATACAAAGGTGGCTGAACGTGTTAACAAGACAAGGAAGAAGATCACGTTCCAACCTGGAGATTGGGTTTGGATCCACCTAAGGAAGGAGCGTTTTCCTCAGCAAAGGAAGTCCAAGTTGCAACCAAGAGGAGATGGTCCCTTTGAAATACTAGAGAAGATTGGAGACAATGCCTACAAAGTTGATCTTCGTGGAAAGTACAACGTCTCCTCTACATTCAATGTTTCTGATTTGGCCTTATTTGAAGATTCTGATTCGAGGTCGAATCTCTTTCAAGAAGGGGAGGATGATGCAAACCAGCCCACACATGATCCATTAAGAGTCCCTATTGGTCCTATTACTAGGTCCAAGACTAAACTCTTAAGACAATTATACATTGGGTTTGTGCAACATTGGTGGAAGATTCATGAATACCCAATAAAGAGTCCAAGTGATGATGGTGGATACTTAGAACATTTTTCATGCATAAGAGCTGATTTTGAAGAGCCCATAAATACCATCTAAGATGTCCAAATTCGTGGCTTTGCTTGGGAGGGTACAAAAGAGGTTGAAATAATTCACCAAAATCAGATTTTGAGGCACATGGACATGCTTTGGCATATTAGGAAGACTATTGGTCTTTCCTAGACAAGTTATGACATTTAATCTCCTTGATAGTGATGTATTTTTACTATTGATGTCTTTTGATCTCCTTGATGTACTTTTACTATTGATGACATTTGGAGTCCCCTAGCATGTGTATAAATAGGGTGTGTATTTCCTTTGATGAATCAAGCATTTTTCAGAATTAATCAAAACTTCCTAAGTCTTCTTTACATTTGTGTAAGAATTCTTTCTTCTATTCGTGGTCCTATCGAATAGTGTTCTTGATTCGTGGCCCTATCGAATCAAACCCGCATTCTACCAACCATAGATTTTAGGAATTGTGGTTCTATCAATTCATAGAATCAAGGGAACTACTAGAGAACCCACTCTAGTTGTTTGAAGATTGCGTTCTTGAGGAACTTGAGGCGTGCTAAGGGTTGTTTCTTGGTCCTTCGTGGAATCGGGGCTCAAGGGTGATCTTGTGTGCACCAAAGGTAACTCCTTATCTATTGAATTTGAGAACATCTTGGGCAGTAATTCCTTGTTACGGATCCTCCTTACGAAGATTCGTATCAGGTACCAAAAATATTAATATTAATATTTTTGCACAAAATAATCCTTTGAGATAAAAATTTTACAATAGGTTAATTTCAAACAACATCTGGACCCCTTTTAAAACAATAACTTGATTCGAAATACGTTGGTCCAGAGTTCGCGAAACAACCTTTGTTTTGAAAGGTACATAATTATAACCAAATATTTTTTTGAAAATGTTTGGATTTAATAATAAATCCGAGATAATCTTAATAAAAAGAAATTTTGGGTTTAAAATTTCGGGGTATTACACCCTACCCCCCTTAGGAATAGTTTCGTCCCCGAAACTTCCTTCCTAACACATAAGGTCTCAACACACAACCAGCCATACAACCACACATCAAGACATTCAATATACAACAGTTGATCAAGCACAAATAGACAATCAAATCTATATACGCCCGCTCCTCTTAACTGGTCGAATAGGTCATCAATTCTAGGCAATGGGTATTTATTCTTAATTGTGACTCGATTCAGTTCCCTGTAATCGATACACAATCTAAAACTCCCATCCTTCTTCGTCACAAATAACACCGGTGCATCCCAGGGCCATACACTGGGTCTAATAAATCCCTTTCTCCCCAGTTCTCCTAGTTGAACTTTCAACTCCTCTATTTCTTTGGGCGCCATTCTATAAAGTGCTTTGGAAATAGGTGATGTTCCCGGCATCAGGTCAATGGTGAATTCCACTTCTCTTTCAGGGGGCATTCCCGCAAGATCATCGGGAAACACGTCCGGAAATTCACACACAACTGGGATCCGACTGATCTCCAGGTTTTCTACTTCCATATCCTGCACCAGACAGAGGTACACTCCATACCCCTTTTGTGCGTATTTTCTCAGCCTACAAGCTATCCTAGCTTTGTATTTCGCTAACCAGCCCATTCCCAATACCATATCTATACCTTCCAACTCAAACCGAATAAGATTCCCGGGACAGTTAACTCCCGCTATCTCTATAGAAACGTTCTCATATATGTTCTTACAAGCTACTATCTCTATAGAAACGTTCTCATATATGTTCTTACAAGCTACTACTTCTATAGAAACGTTCTCATATATGTTCTTACAAGCTACTACTAGTCCTGAGGCAGTCATTACGTTGTTCTTACAAGCTACTACTAGTCCTGAGGCAGTCATTACGTTGAGGTTTAACCTAGTAGCAGATCTTAACCCCAATTTATCAGCAAACATACAAGAGATGAAAGAATTCGTGTCTCCTGTATCAGCAAACATACAAGAGATGAAAGAATTCGTGTCTCCTGTATCAAATAGAACTAAACCAGTGAAAGAATTCGTGTCTCCTGTATCAAATAGAACTAAACCAGGCACAGAGTTTATTAGGAAGGTACCAGCAACAACTAAACCAGGCACAGAGTTTATTAGGAAGGTACCAGCAACAGTGTCGCTTGCTTGAGCCTGGGCGCTATTGACAACGAAAATTCTCCCCTGGCTTCCTGAATTGCTGGCCCCAACTGGCTGTTTTCCTCTATTGTTGGTAATATTGGAAGCAACACTCGACGGTCTCCCCTGGCTTACTTGTGGGACATTATTCCCTCTGCCATTTCCACCGCTAAATTGTCCCTGCCTCGGTTCTCCAGTAAACCCTCCCCCTTGATTCAGATTCAGGGGTGGATTCAGATAGCGCCGTAGTTGAATAGGGCAGTTCCTTTGCGTGTGCCCCACTCGGCCGCACTGGAAGCATGTAAGTTTCTCCCCTCGACAGTTTTCACCAGGGTGGATCCTCCCGCACCGTGGACATGGGTAACCCCTTACTTGGATTACTTCCCCCTTTCTTTCTCCTTGCCTGCTACTGGCTTCTCCAAAGTTTTGTTTCTTGCCTTCAAGTGTCGATTTCCCCTGCTGCGCCTCGGCCTTTCTCTTGTTTCGGCCGTACACCTCCTGCTGATCCAGGTGCACTTGATAATGGTCCGACGCCTGTTCATATGCCTCTTTCAGGGTCGAACACATAAACGGTGCAAGGGCTCTTCGGTTATCCCAGTCCATGCCGCGCACGAATCTTCTGGCCTTACTCACGTCATCCGGCACAATATCCTAGGCGAATCTTAGCAGTTCTATGTACTTTGCATAATACTCCTGAATACTTGCCCCTTTCTGTCTCAGCCTTAGAAATTCTTCGCACTTAATTCCTCGAATTCTTTCAGTGTAAAACTGAGCCCTCAATGCTGTTTTGAAGTCTTCCCAGTCGAAGTCTGGTTCTTGCAAAAGATCAGGCCCAGTTGTAGTCCACCAATTGTCCGCAGCCTTTGTGAGGTAGTACACAGCCGAGGATATTCTCTGATCCGCAGGGCAGTTTACTGCGTCCAACAACTTGTCAAATGTTCTGATCCACTCTTCCAGAACCACAAGATCTTCTTCTCCGGCATAGGTCGGAGGGTGTCTGCTGGCTATTGCTTTAGCATAATCTACTCGGGGCTGAACTTGATTTTGGTCTGGAGCCTGCTAAGCCATCATGAACTCAACCATTCTTTCCATCATCTGCACCATGCGATCCATGGTAGAGGTTTCTTCGTTGCCCGCACTACTACGTGTTTCCGGTCTAGGAGGCATATCTACTGAACAAGCAATCAGCTTCCAAAAGGGTTAGAATTTCGCAACCTAACCACCCCGAACGCAGCATCGTATCTACTCAATTACTATACTACAACGTCACTACTCACTTTACCACATTTATCAACAAAGTGCTACAGTAGGGCACTATAGTCAGTAATGTATCCTACTTTCCGAATCATCAAACAATCACAATTACTAACAACAAACACATACGATCATTAACATAGATTATATCGCACAATGAACAATTTTCAAGATTATGTGCAGCAATGATAGGTGATCCCCTTTACCGCTATCCAGCCACCAGCTCCGATTCCGTTCCGAAAGGTTTACGCTTGGGTTAGGGTGACACAGTAACTTAAGCTTATCTTAACAAACCTAGGTTGACTCGATCCTAGGCTCTGATACCACCTTGTGACACCCCGGGTTGGTCAACCCTACAACCGAGAGCATCACCGCCACACCTAGGTCGAACCCGGCTAACCTTTAGCGGTTCCTCCCTAGGTGCACAGGCTAATTTTCCTGACCTACACACACTTCCCATACACCTGTAACAACTCATAACTATCTGACTCGACAACAGAGGTATAAGTTAAACATTCCAAACATATATATATATATATATATATATATATATAGGTTCATAGGTGTGATAACAACGTCCTTAGAACCCCAAAACATACTTTAGATATATATATATATATATACAACCACAATGCCCAAGTTTGGCAATTGATCTACTAAGACTGCTGCAGAATATGTACACAAAAAGAGAGTTTTAGACTACCCCGACTTGACCTCCACCACCTATCAGATCATACAATACACTGGGATCTCAAACCCTCCCCAAACTAGATGCCATTCGCCCTCAAACCACTTAAGGTGATCCAAGGAGCGATCGGTGACAATGACCATAGACCATTCTCCCTCAGGAGGAGTGGGATCCCAGAGATATGGGTAATGTACAATGAACTCTAGGGGGTCGCTACCCGGTAAAACTTCTATTGGGTAGTAGCCCCACCGAGCCAGATGAGCATCTACCAGAGACACAAGAGAGCTGGATGGTGAGAAGGAATCGTCAGNGACAGTTTTCACCAGGGTGGATCCTCCCGCACCGTGGACATGGGTAACCCCTTACTTGGATTACTTCCCCCTTTCTTTCTCCTTGCCTGCTACTGGCTTCTCCAAAGTTTTGTTTCTTGCCTTCAAGTGTCGATTTCCCCTGCTGCGCCTCGGCCTTTCTCTTGTTTCGGCCGTACACCTCCTGCTGATCCAGGTGCACTTGATAATGGTCCGACGCCTGTTCATATGCCTCTTTCAGGGTCGAACACATAAACGGTGCAAGGGCTCTTCGGTTATCCCAGTCCATGCCGCGCACGAATCTTCTGGCCTTACTCACGTCATCCGGCACAATATCCTAGGCGAATCTTAGCAGTTCTATGTACTTTGCATAATACTCCTGAATACTTGCCCCTTTCTGTCTCAGCCTTAGAAATTCTTCGCACTTAATTCCTCGAATTCTTTCAGTGTAAAACTGAGCCCTCAATGCTGTTTTGAAGTCTTCCCAGTCGAAGTCTGGTTCTTGCAAAAGATCAGGCCCAGTTGTAGTCCACCAATTGTCCGCAGCCTTTGTGAGGTAGTACACAGCCGAGGATATTCTCTGATCCGCAGGGCAGTTTACTGCGTCCAACAACTTGTCAAATGTTCTGATCCACTCTTCCAGAACCACAAGATCTTCTTCTCCGGCATAGGTCGGAGGGTGTCTGCTGGCTATTGCTTTAGCATAATCTACTCGGGGCTGAACTTGATTTTGGTCTGGAGCCTGCTAAGCCATCATGAACTCAACCATTCTTTCCATCATCTGCACCATGCGATCCATGGTAGAGGTTTCTTCGTTGCCCGCACTACTACGTGTTTCCGGTCTAGGAGGCATATCTACTGAACAAGCAATCAGCTTCCAAAAGGGTTAGAATTTCGCAACCTAACCACCCCGAACGCAGCATCGTATCTACTCAATTACTATACTACAACGTCACTACTCACTTTACCACATTTATCAACAAAGTGCTACAGTAGGGCACTATAGTCAGTAATGTATCCTACTTTCCGAATCATCAAACAATCACAATTACTAACAACAAACACATACGATCATTAACATAGATTATATCGCACAATGAACAATTTTCAAGATTATGTGCAGCAATGATAGGTGATCCCCTTTACCGCTATCCAGCCACCAGCTCCGATTCCGTTCCGAAAGGTTTACGCTTGGGTTAGGGTGACACAGTAACTTAAGCTTATCTTAACAAACCTAGGTTGACTCGATCCTAGGCTCTGATACCACCTTGTGACACCCCGGGTTGGTCAACCCTACAACCGAGAGCATCACCGCCACACCTAGGTCGAACCCGGCTAACCTTTAGCGGTTCCTCCCTAGGTGCACAGGCTAATTTTCCTGACCTACACACACTTCCCATACACCTGTAACAACTCATAACTATCTGACTCGACAACAGAGGTATAAGTTAAACATTCCAAACATATATATATATATATATATATATATATATAGGTTCATAGGTGTGATAACAACGTCCTTAGAACCCCAAAACATACTTTAGATATATATATATATATATACAACCACAATGCCCAAGTTTGGCAATTGATCTACTAAGACTGCTGCAGAATATGTACACAAAAAGAGAGTTTTAGACTACCCCGACTTGACCTCCACCACCTATCAGATCATACAATACACTGGGATCTCAAACCCTCCCCAAACTAGATGCCATTCGCCCTCAAACCACTTAAGGTGATCCAAGGAGCGATCGGTGACAATGACCATAGACCATTCTCCCTCAGGAGGAGTGGGATCCCAGAGATATGGGTAATGTACAATGAACTCTAGGGGGTCGCTACCCGGTAAAACTTCTATTGGGTAGTAGCCCCACCGAGCCGGATGAGCATCTACCAGAGACACAAGAGAGCTGGATAGTGAGAAGGAATCGTCAGGAGCTAGCAGAGTGTGGCCGGGTACGTAGGGGTCCTCCCCTATCATATGCTGTACATAGACTCCATATCCAAAAACTGAGCCATTATAGTTCGGTGAAGTTACCGAACTATACGACTCATTGCTGGATGACATCTGTTAAAGGGTAACAATGAAGCACCCGTTAGCACGACGGCTAAGTAAGAACCCATAAGCTTCTCATTCATAGGTAAAGATGTTTTAACTTACCAATGGACTATAGCATAGAATGTCCTATTAAATGACATGCTTTCATTTTTTGTAAATTACCAAAATGTAAACAAATAAGCATAAAGTTCATCATATTCACATTACACACGCGAATTCCCACAACCATACCTGACAACTTCACGATATACCATTTCTCAACGTCAAACGTCTAGTTTCTTGGAACTAGTATCGCACATCTCATCATAGCAT
>NC_044917.1:20015605-20017971 GCF_003576645.1 Ipomoea triloba
TACGGTATATATATATATATAGTATATATATAATATGTATCTTACACACATATATATATATTATACCACATAACACACACGTAATATATATATATATATATCACACACACAATTAATTATATATATGATACACACTTATGTAATATATATACACAACACACACACACGTAATATATATATAACACACATACATGTAATATATATACCTAACACACACACACGATTAATATATATATAATACACTCTCACACGTACACAATATCTATGTATATATATATCATGCTACACACGCACAACATATACATATATACACATATTACTCCTAATTTATGTGTACAACATGTCCAATACACAAAATATTCACAAATTACACACAACTACATGGATTGGAAATTAATTCACCAATTACCTACTTTGAGTAGCTATAATTCCAACTTGAGGGGTAACTTACCTCAATCTCACTACGAACACAAGAAATTCGAAGATTGAAGCTCGGGATTCAACCTTTGCTCTTAAAATCCTAACATAGAGCACAATAATACAAATATGATTCAACAAAATTCTACCCAAAACTATGAACTAGGAGTAAAAACATAACTTTTAACCGATTAAATATAAATTTTACCGAACAAATCGCGATCAAAGCTTGAAATTTTGCTTCTCTCTCTCTCTCCCTCTCTCTCTCTCTCTCTCTCTCTTTTTCTCTCACGAAATGGAATTGCAGTGAAGGGGAATGAAGAAATGAACTTCATTTCTTCATCCTTATCATATATACATATATACGTAATATTACATAATAATAATAATAATAATAATAATAATAATAATAGTTATAAAATATGGATGATTATCCACAATTGTAAATATAATAATAATATATATGGATACTTATCCATCCAAATCTATATAATAATAATATTTCTAATAATAATAATAAAATATGGATGAATCTTATCTCATAAGCTTGGTACCAAAAATATTAATATTAATATTTTTGCACAAAATAATCCTTTGAGATAAAAATTTTACAATAGGTTAATTTCAAACAACATCTGGACCCCCTTTTAAAACAATAACTTGATTCGAAATACGTTGGTCCAGAGTTCGCGAAACAACCTTTGTTTTGAAAGGTACATAATTATAACGAAATATTTTTTGAAAATGTTTGGATTTAATAATAAATCCGAGATAATCTTAATAAAAAGAAATTTTGGGTTTAAAATTTCGGGGTATTACATGGATATCCAACTATGAGAAGTTGCACCAGAACATAAGGCCAATCGAATCCAACGAGGCTACCATCAGCAGGCGAAAAGATGGTACCGTTGGAATCTCATTCAATCATGCTCATCTAAAAAGAACAGAATTTCTACCATCCATCAATATGGTAGAAGAGGCTAGAGAAAGACAAGAGGAGCATGTCCAGGAGATCCTTGACTATGACCCAGACGATGATGATGCAGAACCAGTTTTCCTTGGTTACGGAAAAACAGGAATGAGTGAAATTGTTCATTCGTTCGACCAACTTGGTAAACCAGTTTTCTGGTTTAAGGATCCCATCTCAAATCACTGTTTCTTCGATTTGTGTGAAGATGATTATAAGCAATGCTACCCAACAAAGGAGCCACAGAGGAGACCCAGCTGCAAGCCCTCTAGAAGGAGAAGATCCAGAAGGAAGGATGATAGTGATGATGAAGATCCGCCGTCACCACCACCTGTGCCCCTGCAAAGAAAAAAGAAAGCTCTTAAGTGCTATGAGCAAGAGTACTTAAGAAAGGAGCCCACAATAGTTCCAGCTTCACCAGCTATCCCAGCAATGGTGATCTCAGAATCCTATGAGGAGGACTTTCCCCCTTTGGAAAGTTTTCAGCGAGGAGGTTCTATGCATGCACCAAAGATCCCAGCTCCTAATGAAGTATTACCAACAGGCCAGTTAAGAGGACAACCATCCATTGAGCAGACTTTAAACTGGCAAACGGAGAACGCCTTAGCTCAAAACCGCACCCTCAAATCAATTTCCAACAATCTTGTTGAGCTAAGCCACAAATCTGGAGAATACTATTCAAAGATTGACTCAAGGATCCAGATTTTGGAGAAAAGATTGGAGCAGATCCCTTTTGAGAGACCTTCTTATGGTCAATCCCTTCAAGCCCATTTTCAGTACCAAGCCAACGAAACTGCTTCTATCCGGAGCATGATAGATCAGTTGAGATCCGAGATCAGGCCCAAACAACCTTACCAACCCAATTTGTTTGAAACACCCCAAAAATACCCAGCTACCTCTACTCCAACACCATTTTACCAAACCAGTTCCTTAACAAGTTCGTCGTTCCAGTCTGGAAACCCTATGTTTCCTCCTACAGACT
>NC_044917.1:20023891-20024439 GCF_003576645.1 Ipomoea triloba
GCATGTTGGTACTCTAAGTACCTGGAATCAAGGAGACATAGCTTGGCAACTACGGGTTGACCCTTTCTGCCATGATAGGTTATGGCAAAACGGATTGCTCCAAAGTGGATATGGGTATATCCTTCTCTCCTCCAAATGGCCGGGAATTCATCAGGGATTTCAAGAGTAATGAACTGTTCTTGGTGGGTGGAATATATGGGACATCTGCTCATGGCTGAGGCTGAGATGTATTCTTTGGGAACTAAAGACCGTTTCTGGTAAATAGCTTTAAGGGATTTAACCAGAAGATTGGATTGGTTTCTTTTATTGAAAGCAGAGTATGGATTCAGAAGGGGCAGGTGGGTTTCTTCTATTTTTTGGTCCTCTTTAAGATAATTTATCTCATAGAGATAATCCATCTTAGAAGAGAGAGATTTTTTGAAGTGAGGTTTTTCTAATGAAAAAGAACGGCTAGGTACAATAGATGTGGATGTAGAAGCTGAAGAGGAAGACATATTTAGGAAATATGAAGGTTTTGAATAAAGAGATATGGCTGGCTCTGATACCAA
>NC_044917.1:20028100-20038211 GCF_003576645.1 Ipomoea triloba
AATTAGGACCAAAGGTGAGAGAAAACTAAAAGCCTCTCCGGGGCATGACAACAAGACTCTCAAACCACTTCCTAACTTCTCTACATGTTAGAGATTATTTGAGACTTAGCAGGAATATAACCATAAATCTATTCAAAACCTTCAACAAAAAAAACTTAGAAACTCATGATATTTTGCAAACTGGGAAATTTTATATTTCAAACTGCGATATCTTACAAAGCAAACTGAACCTCCTTTTATAGGGATCAAGGATGGTTCTCGAAATACAATACAGCTGTTTACAATTATTACAATACATGTGGCCGACAAAGTGTGGTGGCCTTCTTGACATAAAGTAAAGCTACCTTTTAATAAAGTTGTCTAATAATTCATACAACACGCCAAACAACACGCCAAACTGATAAGATAACGCTGACATGACCCTGTCAGGACGGGGATCTTATCTTTGAAGATAAGATTTTCTGTTGCAGATGAGATTTGCTTTGCTGGAGAGATAAGATTTAAGATCAAATCTTATCCTTCACTCATGAATCTCTTTCCTTTCCAGTTTTGTGGGTTCCAATCTGGTTGCTTTGTCTTCATGACCATCCATTCTCCATGAAATTGAAGATCCATTACGGAGTCTTCGTCTGATGCTGTGTCGCTTTCTGTGGAGTAGTTAGAGTAACTGGGGTAACCCATGTAGTTAACCCATTCTTGCCTATCCATACCAGATTGCCTTCTCTTCGTTTTCCAAACATCCTTGTTCCACTGGCTCTTGTGTTCTGGCCTTTTCTTTTGAGACTTTTGAGCATAAGCTTTCTCAATCTTTTCGACTTCTTCAAGCACTGAATCTATATCATCAAGGTTCCAAGGATCTTGTGACCAGATATCTTCCTTCTGGGTCTGGTGTAGCTCATAGTAGTACTGGTTTTTTGCTGACTTGATCTTTTCATGGTAAATCTCATCATCTTGTCTCACATCTGGCTGAATTCCTTCTCTGGGCCAAATTTCTTTTGGAATGACCTTGTTCTGGGCGAAAATGTACCTCTGAAATTCTGGATAGTCTTCTTCTCGGACTATGATAGATTCCATGTGCTGCTCATAAATCTTCATAAATGGTTCTGCATGTCCTTCTAAAAATCTGGATACCCATGCTGTGACTTCCCTATGCAGATGAACTGTGAAAAATTCTGGACCATCTTGGCATAACTTCTTCCAGTATTTTAATGGATAAAACCAAGTTAAGAATTTTATTAAATCTTTCTCAACAGAAAGATCTAACTCTTTTCTTAAGCTAGGCCTGTGGAACTCCATTAAAATATGATATTCATGGCATAAATACCAATTCAATTTAACTCTTCTGGCCAATCCTGAACTTGAGCAATAAAGATTTGAGCAAATGGATATTTAGGGTGAATACCATATGGTTGTAGCATATGACCTCCCTCCATAGTATCTGAACAATCTGACTTCCCAATCTGTTCTTCTTTCTTCAAGGTATTCATGGCTCCATGGGAACTGGTTGACATCAATGTCTGGTGGAAAATCTGCATTTGATGAAGTGCTCTGGCTGGAACTTCCTTCATTGAACATATAGACTTCATAGAGCTTGGACTGGAACTGGAGTTGAGGAACTTGCTGTGGTCTGGATAAAAAGTCTGCAACCACATTCTTCTTTCCTGGAATATGGCGAACATCATAGTTGTATCTAGAAAACCATTGTTGCCATCTTAGAGCTTGAGCTTGTGGAATTTCTTTCCTCTTGAACTGCAACATTTTTGGAAAAGCTGACATGTCTAACTCAATAAGAAACTTATAACCGATCAAATGAAAATTAAATTTTTTAATTCCATTTTTCACGGCTAAAATCTCTTTATAAGTGGAGTGGTAATGAAGTTCTGCATCTTTGAATCTACCACTGGAGTAGCCGCAAACAAGCCTCTTTCCTTTGACTTCCTGTAGGAGTATTGCTCCCCAATAGTAATCACTGGCATCTGTTTGTAGAATTCTTAGTCCTTCACCTGCTGGAATGTGCAATGGTGGTAATTCCTTGGTGTGCTCCTTCATCCATCGGATTGCCTTGGTTTGTTCTATGCTCCATTTTGGTGGTGACTTTTTCAACATCTTGGTGAGAGTGCTAACATGAGGGGCTATGTTGGGAACAAAATCTCGGATATAATTAATTATACCAAGAAATTGTTGAACTTGCTGCTTTGTGAGTTTTCATCAGGAAATTTGAGTAACTCCTGAGCAATATGCCTTCCTGGTTGAAACTTTCCCTGGTCAATATCCATGCCTAAAAACTGGATCTTCTGCTGGGCTAGTAACATCTTCTTTTCGGATAACATGATTCCAAATTTTTGGCATATCTCCATGAATTGTTTGATCAGCTGGATGTGTTCTTCCATGGTCTTACTGAATAGTAAGATGTCATCGATGTAAATGAGGGCTTTGTCAAGAATTGGCTCAAAGATCTTGGTCATCACTTTCTGGAATTCACTGGGTGCAATTTTGAGACCAAAAGGCATTACCTTCCATTCAAGATGATATCCTGAGATACAAAAGGCTGTCTTGTATCTTTCTTCTGGCTTGATTCCTATCTGCCAAAATCCTGCTTTGAGATCGAACTTTGAAAACCATTGGGCTCCTGGGAGATATGAGAACATCATAGATCTCCTTGGTAATGGAAATTTGACATCTTTGAGACATTGATTCAAGGGTTGATAGTTGATAACAAGTCGTAACTTTCCCCTTGCTTGTTCTGCTCGCTTGTTCACATAGAATGCTTCACATGCCCATGAGGACTTGGATTCTGTGATTAATCCTAACTTCTGCAACTCCTTACACTCTTGAACCGCCATTTTGAGATGTTGAGGATTCATTCCTGAGTGGCTGGCTTTGGTGGGGTTGATCACCTTTCCTTCTTTGAATGGAAGTTCAATAAAGAACTCTTCTCTGGTCCATAGGGGCTTACTGTGTTTCTTCATGAATTCGTCATGAGAATCTGCACATAATTGCTCCACCAATTGTTGCTTGATCTGGGTGATGGTATCCATGAAGTTGAGTTGCCACATTCTGTAATCTTCTTCATAGGGCTTGAAGTAGGGGCCTTTGCTAATTCCTCGTGATTGAACCAATACCTTCATCATCTTGAAAGCATCAAATCCTAATAGCAAATCTCTTCTTGGAAGGCCACATCCAAGAACATGAATTTGGATCTTGCAGTTAGGAAGTATGCTAATCTCCAATGGTTCCTTCGTCTCTAATCCTGCATCAAAATCATCTCCAGATGCTGATGTAAGACGTTTCTGGGATGGTCTCCATGCCTCTTGAGGTAACAGCTTTGGGTTCATCATTGAGAACTGAGCTCCAGTATCAACAAGGGCTATGGCATCGAATGGCTTGCTTGACCGGTGCTTGATCTGTACTTTCACATGGGGTGCCTTGAACTCTTCATCTTCTTTTATCCCAAAGTTGTATGAGATAAAATCTTCTTCCGGAACTTCATCTTCTATGGAAAAGATTGTTTCTGCTGAAGGTTCGTCTTCTGGGCTGAGATAGCCATCCAGGTCTTCTTCGGCGATATCGTCATCAATAAGAGACATGACTTCCGATATCATTTTAGCCGCTTGCTTCTCCTTGCAATCTTTGGCGTAGTGTCCTGGCTTTCCACAAACAAAGCATTTGTTAGATGCTTTATTTCCTCTCTTTTTTGGTTGTGCTTTCTGGTTCTGGGATTTTCTGAAATATCTCCTCCTTGGCTTCCATCCGATTCTCCTGGTGTTTTGAGGATTCTTCCTGAAGCGAGTGAAATTTCTCTTTCTTACTCTGGGTTTGTCTCCACACACTCCATTGCATGAGGATCCTATTATGAGATTTGGCTTCTGGCATGCTTTGGAAAGAATTGATTCATGCTTTCTCAAGGTCTGGAACTTGTTGTGGATCTGGCAAATATTGTCTAGGCTTTCAAATATTGCTTGCCTAATCTGCCCAGTTGAAAGATGTGTTATGGATCCATGATTCTTTTTGATAAGTTGATCTGTACTGTCTGCCAGCAGGGGTGGTAAGGATGAAACAAAAGCTTGCTTGAGATTGTTGTCAAATCCCAGAAAATAGAAAACTTTTGTCATCCTTTTGAAGTGTTCCTCTAAGTGCCTTTTCTCATAAGACAGGCACTTCATTCTGAAAAACTCCGTTCTCTTCTGTTCTACTTCATCTTCATGTTTACCCAGAAATATGAAGTAAATCATTGAAACGGCTTCCTGGAGAGGTAGTCCTAAGAACATCATCTTGAATGCCCCATCTGCTTTAGACCACCAATCTTTAAGAATTCCGGTGAACTTTGCTGTAAATTCCATCAGGATTTTGAAAGTATCTCGTTCTACTAGATTCCTAGTAGTCATCCATGTGTGGAACTCAGCAAACTTCTCTCCCCACTTTTCTGGTGATAAATCATCAATTGTAAAGAATTGATAATTTACTCCTTTGTGCATCACCATTTCCGTGGCATTTTCAACACCAAAGTATTCTTCCTCTATATGACCCATTGGTTGATCAGCAGGTTGTTGAGTTGTGTATCCACCAGTTGATGATTCTGCCGGATCTGCCATAAATGCAGGGTTTTCCGACTCCTCGGAATCTTCTCCTTCTGGATCTGTATATCCTTCTGATTCTGACTGAGTTGCTTCAGATTGGTAGCCAGATTCTTCTGATATTTCTCCAGTACTATAAGCTTCCATGACTGGTAGATTTCTCTCAGGTGGGTCTGGACCTTTGATAACAGAATCAAAAAGATCCTTATCTGTGATTGTTTCATGGAGTATCATTTGGGTTGTATTTGGGGTTGTATTTGGTGGAGGGTACAGAAAAATGTTACCTGCACTAAGGTTCCCAGAAGATGTACAAAAGAGGAGTTGATCCAAGTCATCCCTGACACTTGGATATCCAACTATGAGAAGCTGCACCAGAACAGAAGGCCAATCGAATCCAACGAGGCAACCATCAGCAGGCGAAAAGATGGTACCGTTGGAATCTCATTCAATCATGCTCATCTAAAAAGAACAGAATTTCTACCATCCATCAATATGGTAGAAGAGGCTAGAGAAAGACAAGAGGAGCATGTCCAGGAGATCCTTGACTATGACCCAGACGATGATGATGCAGAACCAGTTTTCCTTGGTTACGGAAAAACAGGAATGAGTGAAATTGTTCATTCGTTCGACCAACTTGGTAAACCAGTTTTCTGGTTTAAGGATCCCATCTCAAATCACTGTTTCTTCGATTTGTGTGAAGATGATTGTAAGCAATGCTACCCAACAAAGGAGCCACAGAGGAGACCCAGCTGCAAGCCCTCTAGAAGGAGAAGATCCAGAAGTAAGGATGATAGTGATGATGAAGATCCGCCGTCACCACCACCTGTGCCCCTGCAAAGAAAAAAGAAAGCTCTTAAGTGCTATGAGCAAGAGTACTTAAGAAAGGAGCCCACAATAGTACCAGCTTCACCAGCCATCCCAGCAATGGTGATCTCAGAGTCCTATGAGGAAGACTTTCCCCCTTTGGAAAGTTTTCAGCGAGGAGGTTGTATGCATGCACCAAAGATCCCAGCTCCTAATGAAGTATTACCAACAGGCCAGTTAAGAGGACAACCATCCATTGAGCAGACTTTAAACTGGCAAACGGAGAACGCCTTAGCTCAAAACCGCACCCTCAAATCAATTTCCAACAATCTTGTTGAGCTAAGCCACAAATCTGGAGAATACTATTCAAAGATTGACTCAAGGATCCAGATTTTGGAGAAAAGATTGGAGCAGATCCCTTTTGAGAGACCTTCTTATGGTCAATCCCTTCAAGCCCATTTTCAGTACCAAGCCAACGAAACTGCTTCTATCCGGAGCATGATAGATCAGTTGAGATCCGAGATCAGGCCCAAACAACCTTACCAACCCAATTTGTTTGAAACACCCCAAAAATACCCAGCTACCTCTACTCCAACACCATTTTACCAAACCAGTTCCTTAACAAGTTCGTCGTTCCAGTCTGGAAACCCTATGTTTCCTCCTACAGACTCTTCCATTCTAGATGAGTACCATAGGAGAAGTAAGCCTAAACAAAAGTATCCACAACCCCCACCACAACCAACTTTGCCTTTACCCACATCTCAAGCCCAACCTGATTCTCAAACAAGATTGTCCTCTGCTTGGAAAATTAGAAATCCATCTCACCCTTTACACCAGCAAGTTTTTAGACCTTTCACCATTTCAGAACAAACTACCACTCCATCCCAGCCAATTATATCCTCAAAATCAAATGACCTGTACCCTCCACCAAATACAACCCCAAATACAACCCAAATGATGCTCCATGAAACAATCACAGATAAGGATCTTTTTGATTCTGTTATCAAAGGTCCAGACCCACCTGAGAGAAATCTACCAGTCATGGAAGCTTATAGTACTGGAGAAATATCAGAAGAATCTGGCTACCAATCTGAAGCAACTCAGTCAGAATCAGAAGGATATACAGATCCAGAAGGAGAAGATTCCGAGGAGTCGGAAAACCCTGCATTTATGGCAGATCCGGCAGAATCATCAACTGGTGGATACACAACTCAACAACCTGCTGATCAACCAATGGGTCATACAGAGGAAGAATACTTTGGTGTTGAAAATGCCACGGAAATGGTGATGCACAAAGGAGTAAATTATCAATTCTTTACAATTGATGATTTATCACCAGAAAAGTGGGGAGAGAAGTTTGCTGAGTTCCACACATGGATGACTACTAGGAATCTAGTAGAACGAGATACTTTCAAAATCCTGATGGAATTTACAGCAAAGTTCACCGGAATTCTTAAAGATTGGTGGTCTAAAGCAGATGGGGCATTCAAGATGATGTTCTTAGGACTACCTCTCCAGGAAGCCGTTTCAATGATTTACTTCATATTTCTGGGTAAACATGAGGATGAAGTAGAACAGAAGAGAACAGAGTTTTTCAGAATGAAGTGCCTGTCTTATGAGAAAAGGCACTTAGAGGAACACTTCAAAAGGATGACAAAAGTTTTCTATTTTCTGGGATTTGACAACAATCTCAAGCAAGCTTTTGTTTCATCCTTACCACCCCTGCTGGCAGACAGTACAGATCAACTTATCAAAAAGAATCATGGATCCATAACACATCTTTCAACTGGGCAGATTAGGCAAGCAATATTTGAAAGCCTAGACAATATTTGCCAGATCCACAACAAGTTCCAGACCTTGAGAAAGCATGAATCAATACTTTCCAAAGCATGCTAGAAGCCAAATCTCATAATAGGATCCTCATGCAATGGAGTGTGTGGAGACAAACCCAGAGTAAGAAAGAGAAATTTCACTCGCTTCAGGAAGAATCCTCAAAACACCAGGAGGATCGGATGGAAGCCAAGGAGGAGATATTTCAGAAAATCCCAGAACCAGAAAGCACAACCAAAAAAGAGAGGAAATAAAGCATCTAACAAATGCTTTGTTTGTGGAAAGCCAGGACACTACGCCAAAGATTGCAAGGAGAAGCAAGCGGCTAAAATGATATCGGAAGTCATGTCTCTTATTGATGACGATATCGCCGAAGAAGACCTGGATGGCTATCTCAGCCCAGAAGACGAACCTTCAGCAGAAACAATCTTTTCCATAGAAGATGAAGTTCCGGAAGAAGATTTTATCTCATACAACTTTGGGATAAAAGAAGATGAAGAGTTCAAGGCACCCCATGTGAAAGTACAGATCAAACACCGGTCAAGCAAGCCATTCGATGCCATAGCCCTTGTTGATACTGGAGCTCAGTTCTCAATGATGAACCCAAAGCTGTTACCTCAAGATGCATGGAGACCATCCCAGAAACGTCTTACATCAGCATCTGGAGATGATTTTGATGCAGGATTAGAGACGAAGGAACCATTGGAGATTAGCATACTTCCTAACTGCAAGATCCAAATTCATGTTCTTGGATGTGGCCTTCCAAGAAGAGATTTGCTATTAGGATTTGATGCTTTCAAGATGATGAAGGTATTGGTTCAATCACGAGGAATTAGCAAAGGCCCCTACTTCAAGCCCTATGAAGAAGATTACAGAATGTGGCAACTCAACTTCATGGATACCATCACCCAGATCAAGCAACAACTGGTGGAGCAATTATGTGCAGATTCTCATGACGAATTCATGAAGAAACACAGTAAGCCCCTATGGACCAGAGAAGAGTTCTTTATTGAACTTCCATTCAAAGAAGGAAAGGTGATCAACCCCACCAAAGCCAGCCACTCAGGAATGAATCCTCAACATCTCAAAATGGCGGTTCAAGAGTGCAAGGAGTTGCAGAAGTTAGGATTAATCACAGAATCCAAGTCCTCATGGGCATGTGAAGCATTCTATGTGAACAAGCGAGCAGAACAAGCAAGGGGAAAATTACGACTTGTTATCAACTATCAACCCTTGAATCAATGTCTCAAAGATGTCAAATTTCCATTACCAAGAAGATCTATGATGTTCTCATATCTCCCAGGAGCCCAATGGTTTTCAAAGTTCGATCTCAAAGCAGGATTTTGGCAGATAGGAATCAAGCCAGAAGAAAGATACAAGACAGCCTTTTGTATCCCAGGATATCATCTTGAATGGAAGGTAATGCCTTTTGGTCTCAAAATTGCACCCAGTGAATTCCAGAAAGTGATGACCAAGATCTTTGAGCCAATTCTTGACAAAGCCCTCATTTACATCGATGATATCTTACTATTCAGTAAGACCATGGAAGAACACATCCAGCTGATCAGACAATTCATGGAGATATGCCAAAAATTTGGAATCATGTTATCCGAAAAGAAGATGTTACTAGCCCAGCAGAAGATCCAGTTTTTAGGCATGGATATTGACCAGGGAAAGTTTCAACCAGGAAGGCATATTGCTCAGGAGTTACTCAAATTTCCTGATGAAAACCTCACAAAGCAGCAAGTTCAACAATTTCTTGGTATAATTAATTATATCCGAGATTTTGTTCCCAACATAGCCCCTCATGTTAGCACTCTCACCAAGATGTTGAAAAAGTCACCACCAAAATGGAGCATAGAACAAACCAAGGCAATCCGATGGATGAAGGAGCACACCAAGGAATTACCACCATTGCACATTCCAGCAGGTGAAGGACTCAGAATTCTACAAACAGATGCCAGTGACTACTATTGGGGAGCAATACTCCTACAGGAAGTCAAAGGAAAAAGGCTTGTTTGCGGCTACTCCAGTGGTAGATTCAAAGATGCAGAACTTCATTACCACTCCACTTATAAAGAGATTTTAGCCGTGAAAAATGGAATTAAAAAATTTAATTTTCATTTGATCGGTTATAAGTTTCTTATTGAGTTAGACATGTCAGCTTTTCCAAAAATGTTGCAGTTCAAGAGGAAAGAAATTCCACAAGCTCAAGCTCTAAGATGGCAACAATGGTTTTCTAGATACAACTATGATGTTCGCCATATTCCAGGAAAGAAGAATGTGGTTGCAGACTTTTTATCCAGACCACAGCAAGTTCCTCAACTCCAGTTCCAGTCCAAGCTCTATGAAGTCTATATGTTCAATGAAGGAAGTTCCAGCCAGAGCACTTCATCAAATGCAGATTTTCCACCAGACATTGATGTCAACCAGTTCCCATGGAGCCATGAATACCTTGAAGAAAGAAGAACAGATTGGGAAGTCAGATTGTTCAGATACTATGGAGGTCATATGCTACAACCATATGGTATTCACCCTAAATATCCATTTGCTCAAATCTTTATTGCTCAAGTTCAGGATTGGCCAGAAGAGTTAAATTGGATATTTTGGTATTTATGCCATGAATATCATATTTTAATGGAGTTCCACAGGCCTAGCTTAAGAAAAGAGTTAGATCTTTCTGTTGAGAAAGATTTAATAAAATTCTTAACTTGGTTTTATCCATTAAAATACTGGAAGAAGTTATGCCAAGATGGTCCAGAATTTTTCACAGTTCATCTGCATAGGGAAGTCACAGCATGGGTATCCAGATTTTTAGAAGGACATGCAGAACCATTTATGAAGATTTATGAGCAGCACATGGAATCTATCATAGTCCGAGAAGAAGACTATCCAGAATTTCA
>NC_044917.1:20038756-20046016 GCF_003576645.1 Ipomoea triloba
GTTTGGCGTGTTGTATGAATTATTAGACAACTTTATTAAAAGGTAGCTTTACTTTATGTCAAGAAGGCCATCACACTTTGTCGGCCACATGTATTGTAATAATTGTAAACAGCTGTATTGTATTTCGAGAACCATCCTTGATCCCTATAAAAGGAGGTTCAGTTTGCTTTGTAAGATATCGCAGTTTGAAATATAAAATTTCCCAGTTTGCAAAATATCATGAGTTTCTAAGTTTTTTTGTTGAAGGTTTTGAATAGATTTATGGTTATGTTCCTGCTAAGTCTCAAATAATCTCTAACATGTAGAGAAGTTAGGAAGTGGTTTGAGAGTCTTGTTGTCATGCCCCGGAGAGGCTTTTAGTTTTCTCTCACCTTTGGTCCTAATTTTCCACTGCTTTTAGAGACTCCCCGAGTTGTCTTTTAGAGACTCCCCGAGTTGGTATCAGAGCCAGCCATATCTCTTTATTCAAAACCTTCATATTTCCTAAATATGTCTTCCTCTTCAGCTTCTACATCCACATCTATTGTACCTAGCAGTTCTTCTTTTTCATTAGAAAAACCTCACTTCAAAAAATCTCTCTCTTCTAAGATGGATTATCTCTATGAGATAAATTATCTTAAAGAGGACCAAAAAATAGAAGAAACCCACCTGCCCCTTCTGAATCCATACTCTGCTTTCAATAAAAGAAACCAATCCAATCTTCTGGTTAAATCCCTTAAAGCTATTTACCAGAAACGGTCTTTAGTTCCCAAAGAATACATCTCAGCCTCAGCCATGAGCAGATGTCCCATATATTCCACCCACCAAGAACAGTTCATTACTCTTGAAATCCCTGATGAATTCCCGGCCATTTGGAGGAGAGAAGGATATACCCATATCCACTTTGGAGCAATCCGCTTTGCCATAACCTATCATGGCAGAAAGGGTCAACCCGTAGTTGCCAAGCTATGTCAACATGCATTGATAGCCACTATGGAAATCACACTTGATTCTGGCACTGTCTGTGCTACTGTTTACCCAAATTTTAACGTATCCTTAGAAGATCCACATCTTCTAGATATGTTTAAAATTCAAGTCCATATTGTTGGAGCTAAGCATGCTGAGCAAGATGCTATTGAAGCTACTGTCCACTACCAGATGTCTTATCGATTGCAAGACCATGCCTTCGATATGAAAATTCCAGGAGGAGGAGAAGCTCTCATCCTAGTCACTGATGAACAGAAAAATGTTACCTGCACTAAGGTTCCCAGGAGATGTACAAAAGAGGAGTTGATCCAAGTCATCCCTGACACTTGGATATCCAACTATGAGAAGCTGCACCAGAACAGAAGGCCGATCGAATCCAACGAGGCTACCATCAGCAGGCGAAAAGATGGTACCGTTGGAATCTCATTCAATCATGCTCATCTAAAAAGAACAGAATTTCTACCATCCATCAATATGGTAGAAGAGGCTAGAGAAAGACAAGAGGAGCATGTCCAGGAGATCCTTGACTATGACCCAGACGATGATGATGCAGAACCAGTTTTCCTTGGTTACGGAAAAACAGGAATGAGTGAAATTGTTCATTCGTTCGACCAATTTGGTAAACCAGTTTTCTGGTTTAAGGATCCCATCTCAAATCACTGTTTCTTTGATTTGTGTGAAGATGATTGTAAGCAATGCTACCCAACAAAGGAGCCACAGAGGAGACCCAGCTGCAAGCCCTCTAGAAGGAGAAGATCCAGAAGGAAGGATGATAGTGATGATGAAGATCCGCCGTCACCACCACCTGTGCCCCTGCAAAGAAAAAAGAAAGCTCTTAAGTGCTATGAGCAAGAGTACTTAAGAAAGGAGCCCACAATAGTACCAGTTTCACCAGCCATCCCAGCAATGGTGATCTCAGAGTCCTATGAGGAAGACTTTCCCCCTTTGGAAAGTTTTCAGCGAGGAGGTTGTATGCATGCACCAAAGATCCCAGCTCCTAATGAAGTATTACCAACAGGCCAGTTAAGAGGACAACCATCCATTGAGCAGACTTTAAACTGGCAAACGGAGAACGCCTTAGCTCAAAACCGCACCCTCAAATCAATTTCCAACAATCTTGTTGAGCTAAGCCACAAATCTGGAGAATACTATTCAAAGATTGACTCAAGGATCCAGATTTTGGAGAAAAGATTGGAGCAGATCCCTTTTGAGAGACCTTCTTATGGTCAATCCCATCAAGCCCATTTTCAGTACCAAGCCAACGAAACTGCTTCTATCCGGAGCATGATAGATCAGTTGAGATCCGAGATCAGGCCCAAACAACCTTACCAAGATCAGTTGAGATCCGAGATCAGGCCCAAACAACCTTACCAACCCAAGTTGAGATCCGAGATCAGGCCCAAACAACCTTACCAACCCAACTTGTTTGAAACACCCCAAAAATACCCAGCTACCTCTACTCCAACACCATTTTACCAAACCACTTCCTAACTTCTCTACATGTTAGAGATTATTTGAGACTTAGCAGGAACATAACCATAAATCTATTCAAAACCTTCAACAAAAAAACTTAGAAAGGCCCTAGCTAAATAGGAAGTGAGGTTAAATTGGTTTGCATGCTTGGAATTGGTGTTAGAGGTGTATACCCGATGCTTAAATGTCTATCATTAAATAGCTTTTGCTTCTACATAACATTTCTTGAGTTGTACGACATCTACCTAAAACTCTTTGTACATAGCATGATGGATTTCTCACTCTCCAATAGCCTTTGCATTCATTTTTTACTGACCGAATGTCTAGTTAAGTGATCCTAGTTATCTTTGGCTCTTATTTGCTTATGGTTTGATATGATTAAGCTTGTGTTTGAATTCTATTAGGAATTCTTCATTTCTAATCTCGTTTCAATTTCAATTACGATCGCAATTTACATTCCTTGTATAAAATTAGGTTTTGCTATTTCAATTCATAATATGAGTAGCAAATTTTTCTTTAGGGATTGAATTGTGCAATGTTGTGATGCCTAGTGTTGATCTTTAATTCTCAATTGTGGAATTTGATTTACTCTGTTTGGAATTTCTATTCTTGTTCCTTGATTGTAGTTTTGATTGCACTCTAAGAGTTGTGGTCATGACCATAATCTAAGGTTGTTAGTGATTATCTTCGAGGCTAGCTCCTTACAATCATGATTCCTATGGAAATCTAAGTTTAGATATGTAGCTTGCCTAAGAAGCATTCCTAACTTAGAGTCCCCTAGTACACTATTTGTGGAAAGGAATTGGGAATAAACACCCTTGAATAGCCAATTTTGGTGAATCAACGTTCCATTGCAATAATTACATGGTGAGGCATCACAACCGAGCACGATTCGTTCCCTTGTTTCATTCATTTGATTGTTTCATTACTTGTTTACTTTAGTTGATTGAATTCTTTACAAACAAATGCTTTTTTACTTTATGCACCATGATAACCTCCCAAGTCCACTATGAATTCATTTGACCAATCGCTAAGCAATCTTCCGACGTGCTTCTTTCGAGACCGACATCTATTTTTACACACAAGGCTTAGGCGTTCAGTTGTAAGGGTTGATTGATTGGTGTACATCGTTCCCACTAGTGGGATCAGCTTTAAGGCCCTAGCTAAATAGGAGGTGAACTTAAATTGGTTTGCATGCTTGGAATTGGTGTTAGAGGTGTATACCCGATGCTTAAATGTCTATCATTAAATTGTTTTTGCTTCTAGAGAACATTTCTTGAGTTGTACAACATCTAGCTAAAACTCTTTGTACATAGCATCAGGGATTTCTCTCTCTCTTGTAGCTTTTGCATTCATTTTTGACTGACCGAATGTCCAGTTAAGTGATCCTAGTTATCTTTGTTTCCTATTTTCTTATGCTTTGAAATGATTAAGCTTGTGTTTGAATTCTATTAGGTAGTCTTCATTTCTAATCTCGTTTCAATTTCAATTTCGATCGCAACTTACATTCCTTGTATGAAATTAGGTTTTGCTATTTCAATTCATAATATGAGTAGCTAATTTCTCTCTAGGGATAATGTTGTGATGCCTAGTGTTGATCTTTAATTCTGAATTGTGGAAGTTGATTTACTCTATTTGGAATTTCTATTCTTGTTCCTTGATTGTAGTTTTGATTGCACTCTAAGAGTTGTGGCCAATCTCTTGGATGATTAAGGCCTTAATCTAAGCGTGTTAGTGATTATCTTCGCGGCTAGCTTCTTACAATCATGATTCCTATGGAAATCTAAGTTTAGAAATGTAGCTTGCCTAAGAAGCATTCCTAACTTAGAGTCCCCTAGTACACTATTTGTGGAAAGGAATTGGGAATAAACACCCTTGGATAGCCAATTTTGGTGAATCAACGTTCCATTGCAATAATTACATGGTGAGGCATCATAACCGAGCACGATTCGTTCCCTTGTTTCATTCATTTGATTGTTTCATTACTTGTTTATTTTAGTTGATTGAATTCTTTACAAACAAATGCTTTTTTATATTTTAGTTGATTGAATTCTTTACAAACAAATGCTTTTTTACTTTATGGTTGATTGAATTCTTTACAAACAAATGCTTTTTTACTTTATGCACCATTGAATTCTTTACAAACAAATGCTTTTTTACTTTATGCACCACGACAACCTCCTAAGTCCACTATGCATTCACTTGACTAATCGCAAAGTAATCTTTCGACGTGCTTCTTTCGAGACCACAAGGCTTAGGAGTTCGGTTGGAAGGGTTGATTGATTGGTGTACACCGTTCCCACTAGTGGGATCGGCTTTAAGGCCCTAGCTAAATAGGAAGTGAGCTTAAATTGGTTTGCATGCTTGGAATTGGTGTGAGAGGTGTATCCCCGATGCTTAAATGTCTATCATTAAATAATTTTTGCTTCTACAGAACATTTCTTGAGTTGTACGACATCTAGCTAAAACTCTTTGTACATAGCATGAGGGATTTCTCACTCTCCTATAGCCTTTGCATTCATTTTTTACTGACCGAATGTCCAGTTAAGTGATCCTAGTTATCTTTGGCTCTTATTTGCTTATGGTTTGATATGATTAAGCCTTGTGTTTGAATTCTATTAGGAATTCTTCATTTCTAATCTCGTTTCAATTTAAATTACGATCGCAATTTACATTCCTTGTATGACATTAGGTTTTGCTATTTCAATTCGTAATATGAGTAGCTAATTTCTCACTAGGGATAATGTTGTGATGCCTAGTGTTGACCTTTCATTCTCAATTGTGGAATTTGATTTACTCTGTTTGGAATTTCTATTCTTGTTCCTTGATTGTAGTTTTGATTGCACTCTAAGAGTTGTGGTCAATGCCATAATCTATGCTTGTTAGTGATTATCTTCGAAGCTAGCTCCTTACAGTCATGATTCCTATGGAAATCTAACTTTAGATTTGTAGGTTGCCTAAGAAGCATTCCTAAGTTAGAGTCCCTGAGTACACTATTTGTGGAAAGGATTTGGGAATAAACACCCTTGAATAACCAATTTAGGTGAATCAACGTTCCATTGCAATAATTACACGGTGAGGCATCACAAACGAGCACGATTCGTTCCCTTGTTTCATTCATTTGATTGTTTCATTACTTGTTTACTTTAGTTGATTGAATTCTTTACAAACAAATGCTTTTTTACTTTATGCACCATGACAACCTCCCAAGTCCACTATGCATTCACTTGACTAATCGCAAAGTAATCTTCCGACGTGCTTCTTTCGAGACCGACATCTATTTTTACGCACAAGGCTTAGGCGTTCGGTTGGAAGGGTTGATTGATTGGTGTACACCGTTCCCACTAGTGGGATCGGCTTTAAGGCCCTAGCTAAATAGGAAGTGAGCTTAAATTGGTTTGCATGCTTTGAATTGGTGTGAGAGGTGTATCCCCGATGCTTAAATGTCTATCATTAAATAATTTTTGCTTCTACAGAACATTTCTTGAGTTGTACGACATCTACCTAAAACTCTTTGTACATAGCATGAGGGATTTCTCACTCTCCTATAGCCTTTGCATTCATTTTTTACTGACCGAATGTCCAGTTAAGTGATCCTAGTTATCTTTGGCTCTTATTTGCTTATGGTTTGATATAATTAAGCCTTGTGTTTGAATTCTATTAGGAATTCTTCATTTCTAATCTCGTTTCAATTTCAATTACGATCGCAATTTACATTCCTTGTATGAAATTAGGTTTTGCTATTTCAATTCATAATATGAGTTGCAAATTTTTCTGTAGGGATTGAATTGTGCAATGTTGTGATGCCTAGTGTTGATCTTTAATTCTCAATTGTGGAATTTGATTTACTCTGTTTGGAATTTCTATTCTTGTTCCTTGATTGTAGTTTTGATTGCACTCTAAGAGTTGTGGTCAATCTCTTTGATGATTAAGGCCATAATCTAAGCTTGTTAGTGATTATCTTCGAGGCTAGCTCCTTACAATCATGATTCCTATGGAAATCTAAGTTTAGATATGTAGCTTGCCTAAGAAGCATTCCAAACTTAGAGTCCCCTAGTACACTATTTGCGGAATGGAATTGGTAATAAACACCCTTGAATAGCCAATTTTGTTGAATCAACGTTCCATTGCAATAATTACATGGTGAGGCATCACAACCGAGCACGATTCGTTCCCTTGTTTCATTCATTTGATTGTTTCATTACTTGTTTATTTTACTTGATTGAATTCTTTACAAACAAATGCGTTTTTACTTTATGCACCATGACAACCACTATGCATTCACTTGACTAATCGCTAAGTAATCTTCCGACGTGCTTCTTTCGAGACCGACATCTATTTTTACGCACAACGCATTGGCGTTCGGTTGGAAGGGTTGATTGATTGGTGTACACCGTTCCCACTAGTGGGATCGGCTTTAAGGCCCTAGCTAAATAGGAAGTGAGCTTAAATTGGTTTGCATGCTTGGAATTGGTGTGAGAGGTGTATCCCCGATGCTTAAATGTCTATCATTAAATAGTTTTTGCTTCTACAGAACATTTCTTGAGTTGTACGACATCTAGCTAAAACTCTTTGTACATAGCATCAGGGATTTCTCCTTCTCTTGTAGGTTTTGCATTCATTTTTGACTGACCGAATGTCCAGTTACGTGATCCTAGTTATATTTGGCTCTTATTTTCTCTTATGCTTTGAAATGATTAAGCTTGTGTTTGAATTCTATTAGGTAGTCTTCATTTCTAATCTCGTTTCTATTTCAATTTCGATCGCAATTTACATTCCTTGTATGAAATTAGGTTTTGCTATTTCAATTCATAATATGAG
>NC_044917.1:20046059-20062464 GCF_003576645.1 Ipomoea triloba
ACTGACCGAATGTCCAGTTAAGTGATCCTAGTTATCTTTGGCTCTTATTTTCTTATGCTTTGAAATGATTAAGCTTGTGTTTGAATTCTATTAGGTAGTCTTCATTTCTAATCTCGTTTCTATTTCAATTTCGATCGCAATTTACATTCCTTCTATGAAATTAGGTTTTGCTATTTCAATTCATAATATGAGTAGCTAATTTCTCTCTAGGGATAATGTTGTGATGCCTAGTGTTGATCTTTAATTCTCAATTGTGGAATTTGATTTACTCTATTTGGAATTTCTATTCTTGTTCCTTGATTGTAGTTTTGATTGCACTCTAAGAGTTGTGGCCAATCTCTTGGATGATTAAGGCCTTAATCTAAGCGTGTTAGTGATTATCTTCGAGTTTAGCTTCTTACAATCATGATTCCTATGGAAATCTAAGTTTAGATATGTAGCTTGCCTAAGAAGCATTCCTAACTTAGAGTCCCCTAGTACACTATTTGTGGAAAGGAATTAGGAATAAACACCCTTGAATAGCCAATTTTGGTGAATCAACGTTCCATTGCAATAATTACATGGTGAGGCATCACAACCGAGCACGATTCGTTCCCTTGTTTCATTCATTTGACTGTTTCATTACTTGTTTATTTTAGTTGATTGAATTCTTTACAAACAAATGCTTTTTTACTTTATGCACCATGACAACCTCCCAAGTCCACTATGCATTCACTTGACTAATCGCAAAAACCTCCCAAGTCCACTATGCATTCACTTGACTAATCGCAAAGTAATCTTCCGACCACTATGCATTCACTTGACTAATCGCAAAGTAATCTTCCGATGTGTTTCTTTCGAGACCGACATCTATTTTTACGCACAAGGTTAGGCGTTCGGTTGGAAGGGTTGATTGATTGGTGTACACCGTTCCCACTAGTGGGATCGGCTTTAAGGCCCTAGCTAAATAGGAAGTGAGCTTAAATTGGTTTGCATGCTTGGAATTGGTGTGAGAGGTGTATCCCCGATGCTTAAATGTCTATCATTAAATGGTTTTTGCTTCTACAGAACATTTCTTGAGTTGTACAACATCTAGCTAAAACTCTTTGTACATAGCATCAGGGATTTCTCCCTCTCTTGTAGCTTTTGCATTCATTTTTGACTGACCGAATGTCCAGTTAAGTGATCCTAGTTATCTTTGGCTCTTATTTTCTTATGCTTTGAAATGATTAAGCTTGTGTTTGAATTCTATTAGGTAGTCTTCATTTCTAATCTCGTTTCTATTTCAATTTCGATCACAATTTACATTCCTTCTATGAAATTAGGTTTTGCTATTTCAATTCATAATATGAGTAGCTAATTTCTCACTAGGGATAATGTTGTGATGCCTAGTGTTGACCTTTAATTCTCAATTGTGGCATTTGATTTACTCTGTTTGTAATTTCTATTCTTGTTCCTTGATTGTAGTTTTGATTGCACTCTAAGAGTTGTGGTCAATGCCATAATCTATGCTTGTTAGTGATTATCTTCGAGGCTAGCTCCTTACAATCATGATTCCTATGGAAATCTAAGTTTAGATATGTAGCTTGCCTAAGAAGCATTCCTAACTTAGAGTCCCCTAGTACACTATTTGCGGAATGGAATTGGTAATAAACACCCTTGAATAGCCGATTTTGTTGAATCAACGTTCCATTGCAATAATTACATGGTGAGGCATCACAACCGAGCACGATTCGTTCCCTTGTTTCATTCATTTGATTGTTTCATTACTTGTTTATTTTAGTTGATTGAATTCTTTACAAACAAATGCTTTTTTACTTTATGCACCATGACAACCACTATGCATTCACTTGACTAATTGCTAAGTAATCTTCCGACGTGCTTCTTTCGAGACCGACATCTATTTTTACGCACAACGCATTGGCGTTCGGTTGGAAGGGTTGATTGATTGGTGGCCCTAGCTAAATAGGAAGTGAGCTTAAATTGGTTTGCATGCTTGGAATTGGTGTGAGAGGTGTATCCCCGATGCTTAAATGTCTATCATTAAATAATTTTTGCTTCTACAGAACTTTTCTTGAGTTGTACGACATCTACCTAAAACTCTTTGTACATAGCATGAGGGATTTCTCACTCTCTTATAGCCTTTGCATTCATTTTTTACTGACCGAATGTCCAGTTAAGTGATCCTAGTTATCTTTGGCTCTTATTTGCTTATGGTTTGATATGATTAAGCTTTGTGTTTGAATTGTATTAGGAATTCTTCATTTCTAATCTCGTTTCAATTTCAATTACGATCGCAATTTACATTCCTTGTATGAAATTAGGTTTTGCTATTTCAATTCATAATATGAGTTGCAAATTTTTCTGTAGGGATTGAATTGTGCAATGTTGTGATGACTAGTGTTGATCTTTAATTCTCAATTGTGGAATTTGATTTACTCTGTTTGGAATTTCTATTCTTGTTCCTTGATTGTAGTTTTGATTGCACTCTAAGAGTTGTGGTCAATCTCTTGGATGATTAAGGCCATAATCTAAGCTTGCCAGTGATTAGCTTCGAGGCTAGATCCTTACAATCATGATTCCTATGGAAATCAAAGTTTAGATATGTAGCTTGCCAACAGGCCAGTTAAGAGGACAACCATCCATTGAGCAGACTTTAAACTGGCAAACGGAGAACGCCTTAGCTCAAAACCGCACCCTCAAATCAATTTCCAACAATCTTGTTGAGCTAAGCCACAAATCTGGAGAATACTATTCAAAGATTGACTCAAGGATCCAGATTTTGGAGAAAAGATTGGAGCAGATCCCTTTTGAGAGACCTTCTTATGGTCAATCCCTTCAAGCCCATTTTCAGTACCAAGCCAACGAAACTGCTTCTATCCGGAGCATGATAGATCAGTTGAGATCCGAGATCAGGCCCAAACAACCTAACCAACCCAATTTGTTTGAAACACCCCAAAAATACCCAGCTACCTCTACTCCAACACCATTTTACCAAACCAGTTCCTTAACAAGTTCGTCGTTCCAGTCTGGAAACCCTATGTTTCCTCCTACAGACTCTTCCATTCTAGATGAGTACCATAGGAGAAATAAGCCTAAACAAAAGAATCCACAACCCCCACCACAACCAACTTTGCCTTTACCCACATCTCAAGCCCAACCTGATTCTCAAACAAGTTTGTTCTCTGCTTGGAAAATTAGAAATCCATCTCACCCTTTACACCAGCAAGTTTTTAGGCCTTTCACCATTTCAGAACAAACTACCACTCCGTCCCAGCCAATTATATCCTCAAAATCAAATGACCTGTACCCTCCACCAAATACAACCCAAATGATGCTCCATGAAACAATCACAGATAAGGATCTTTTTGATTCTGTTATCAAAGGTCCAGACCCACCTGAGAGAAATCTACCAGTCATGGAAGCTTATAGTACTGGAGAAATATCAGAAGAATCTGGCTACCAATCTGAAGCAACTCAGTCAGAATCAGAAGGATATACAGATCCAGAAGGAGAAGATTCCGAGGAGTCGGAAAACCCTGCATTTATGGCAGATCCGGCAGAATCATCAACTGGTGGATACACAACTCAACAACCTGCTGATCAACCAATGGGTCATACAGAGGAAGAATACTTTGGTGTTGAAAATGCCACGGAAATGGTGATGCACAAAGGAGTAAATTATCAATTCTTTACAATTGATGATTTATCACCAGAAAAGTGGGGAGAGAAGTTTGCTGAGTTCCACACATGGATGACTACTAGGAATCTAGTAGAACGAGATACTTTCAAAATCCTGATGGAATTTACAGCAAAGTTCACCGGAATTCTTAAAGATTGGTGGTCTAAAGCAGATGGGGCATTCAAGATGATGTTCTTAGGACTACCTCTCCAGGAAGCCGTTTCAATGATTTACTTCATATTTCTGGGTAAACATGAAGATGAAGTAGAACAGAAGAGAACGGAGTTTTTCAGAATGAAGTGCCTGTCTTATGAGAAAAGGCACTTAGAGGAACACTTCAAAAGGATGACAAAAGTTTTCTATTTTCTGGGATTTGACAACAATCTCAAGCAAGCTTTTGTTTCATCCTTACCACCCCTGCTGGCAGACAGTACAGATCAACTTATCAAAAAGAATCATGGATCCATAACACATCTTTCAACTGGGCAGATTAGGCAAGCAATATTTGAAAGCCTAGACAATATTTGCCAGATCCACAACAAGTTCCAGACCTTGAGAAAGCATGAATCAATTCTTTCCAAAGCATGCCAGAAGCCAAATCTCATAATAGGATCCTCATGCAATGGAGTGTGTGGAGACAAACCCAGAGTAAGAAGGAGAAATTTCACTCGCTTCAGGAAGAATCCTCAAAACACCAGGAGAATCGGATGGAAGCCAAGGAGGAGATATTTCAGAAAATCCCAGAACCAGAAAGCACAACCAAAAAAGAGAGGAAATAAAGCATCTAACAAATGCTTTGTTTGTGGAAAGCCAGGACACTACGCCAAAGATTGCAAGGAGAAGCAAGCGGCTAAAATGATATCGGAAGTCATGTTTCTTATTGATGACGATATCGCCGAAGAAGACCTGGATGGCTATCTCAGCCCAGAAGACGAACCTTCAGCAGAAACAATCTTTTCCATAGAAGATGAAGTTCCGGAAGAAGATTTTATCTCATACAACTTTGGGATAAAAGAAGATGAAGAGTTCAAGGCACCCCATGTGAAAGTACAGATCAAACACCGGTCAAGCAAGCCATTCGATGCCATAGCCCTTGTTGATACTGGAGCTCAGTTCTCAATGATGAACCCAAAGCTGTTACCTCAAGAGGCATGGAGACCATCCCAGAAACGTCTTACATCAGCATCTGGAGATGATTTTGATGCAGGATTAGAGACGAAGGAACCATTGGAGATTAGCATACTTCCTAACTGCAAGATCCAAATTCATGTTCTTGGATGTGGCCTTCCAAGAAGAGATTTGCTATTAGGATTTGATGCTTTCAAGATGATGAAGGTATTGGTTCAATCACGAGGAATTAGCAAAGGCCCCTACTTCAAGCCCTATGAAGAAGATTACAGAATGTGGCAACTCAACTTCATGGATACCATCACCCAGATCAAGCAACAATTGGTGGAGCAATTATGTGCAGATTCTCATGACGAATTCATGAAGAAACACAGTAAGCCCCTATGGACCAGAGAAGAGTTCTTTATTGAACTTCCATTCAAAGAAGGAAAGGTGATCAACCCCACCAAAGCCAGCCACTCAGGAATGAATCCTCAACATCTCAAAATGGCGGTTCAAGAGTGTAAGGAGTTGCAGAAGTTAGGATTAATCACAGAATCCAAGTCCTCATGGGCATGTGAAGCATTCTATGTGAACAAGCGAGCAGAACAAGCAAGGGGAAAATTACGACTTGTTATCAACTATCAACCCTTGAATCAATGTCTCAAAGATGTCAAATTTCCATTACCAAGAAGATCTATGATGTTCTCATATCTCCCAGGAGCCCAATGGTTTTCAAAGTTCGATCTCAAAGCAGGATTTTGGCAGATAGGAATCAAGCCAGAAGAAAGATACAAGACAGCCTTTTGTATCCCAGGATATCATCTTGAATGGAAGGTAATGCCTTTTGGTCTCAAAATTGCACCCAGTGAATTCCAGAAAGTGATGACCAAGATCTTTGAGCCAATTCTTGACAAAGCCCTAATTTACATCGATGACATCTTACTATTCAGTAAGACCATGGAAGAACACATCCAGCTGATCAAACAATTCATGGAGATATGCCAAAAATTTGGAATCATGTTATCCGAAAAGAAGATGTTACTAGCCCAGCAGAAGATCCAGTTTTTAGGCATGGATATTGACCAGGGAAAGTTTCAACCAGGAAGGCATATTGCTCAGGAGTTACTCAAATTTCCTGATGAAAACCTCACAAAGCAGCAAGTTCAACAGTTTCTTGGTATAATTAATTATATCCGAGATTTTGTTCCCAACATAGCCCCTCATGTTAGCACTCTCACCAAGATGTTGAAGAAGTCACCACCAAAATGGAGCATAGAACAAACCAAGGCAATCCGATGGATGAAGGAGCACACCAAGGAATTACCACCATTGCACATTCCAGCAGGTGAAGGACTCAGAATTCTACAAACAGATGCCAGTGATTACTATTGGGGAGCAATACTCCTACAGGAAGTCAAAGGAAAGAGGCTTGTTTGCGGCTACTCCAGTGGTAGATTCAAAGATGCAGAACTTCATTACCACTCCACTTATAAAGAGATTTTAGCCGTGAAAAATGGAATTAAAAAATTTAATTTTCATTTGATCGGTTATAAGTTTCTTATTGAGTTAGACATGTCAGCTTTTCCAAAAATGTTGCAGTTCAGGAGGAAAGAAATTCCACAAGCTCAAGCTTTAAGATGGGAACAATGGTTTTCCAGATACAACTATGATGTTCGCCATATTCCAGGAAAGAAGAATGTGGTTGCAGATTTTTTATCCAGACCACAGCAGACTCCTCAACTCCAGTTCCAATCCAAGCTCTATGAAGTCTATATGTTCAATGAAGGAAGTTCCAGCCAGAGCACTTCATCAAATGCAGATTTTCCACCAGACATTGATGTCAACCAGTTCCCATGGAGCCATGAATACCTTGAAGAAAGAAGAACAGATTGGGAAGTCAGATTATTCAGATACTATGGAGGTCATATGCTACAACCATATGGTATTCACCCTAAATATCCATTTGCTCAAATCTTTATTGCTCAAGTTCAAGATTGGCCAGAAGAGTTAAATTGGATATTTTGGTATTTATGCCATGAATATCATATTTTAATGGAGTTCCACAGGCCTAGCTTAAGAAAAGAGTTAGATCTTTCTGTTGAGAAAGATTTAATAAAATTCTTAACTTGGTTTTATCCATTAAAATACTGGAAGAAGTTATGCCAAGATGGTCCAGAATTTTTCACAGTTCATCTGCATAGGGAAGTCACAGCATGGGTATCCAGATTTTTAGAAGGACATGCAGAACCATTTATGAAGATTTATGAGCAGCACATGGAATCTATCATAGTCCGAGAAGAAGACTATCCAGAATTTCAGAGGTACATTTTCGCCCAGAACAAGGTCATTCCAAAAGAAATTTGGCCCAGAGAAGGGATTCAGCCAGATGTGAGACAAGATGATGAGATCTACCATGAAAGGATCAAGTCAGCAAAAAACCAGTACTACTATGAGCTACACCAGACCCAGAAGGAAGATATCTGGTCACAAGATCCTTGGAACCTTGATGATATAGATTCAGTGCTTGAAGAAGTCGAAAAGATTGAGAAAGCTTATGCTCAAAAGTCTCAAAAGAAAAGGTCAGAACACAAGAGCCAGTGGAACAAGGATGTTTGGAGAACGAAGAGAAGGCAATCTGGTATGGATAGGCAAGAATGGGTTAACCACATGGGTTACCCCAGCTACTCTGGCTACTCCACAGAAAGCGACACAGCATCAGACGAAGACTCTGTAATGGATCTTCAATTTCATGGAGAATGGATGGTCATGAAGACAAAGCAACCAGATTGGAACCCACAAAACTGGAAAGGAAAGAGATTCATGAGTGAAGGATAAGATTTGATCTTATCTCTCCAGCAAGGCAAATCTCATCTGCAACAAAAAATCTTATCTTCAAGGATAAGATCCCCGTCCTGACAGGGTCATGTCAGCGTTATCTTATCAGTTTGGCGTGTTGTATGAATTATTAGACAACTTTATTAAAAGGTAGCTTTACTTTATGTCAAGAAGGCCATCACACTTTGTCGGCCACATGTATTGTAATAATTGTAAACAGCTGTATTGTATTTCAAGAACCATCCTTGATCCCTATAAAAGGAGGTTCAGTTTGCTTTGTAAAATATCGCAGTTTGAAATATAAAATTCCCAGTTTGCAAAATATCATGAGTTTCTAAGTTTTTTTGTTGAAGGTTTTGAATAGATTTATGGTTACGTTCCTGCTAAGTCTCAAGTAATCTCTAACATGTAGAGAAGTTAGGAAGTGGTTCGAGAGTCTTGTTGTCATGCCCCGGAGAGGCTTTTAGTTTTCTCTCACCATTGGTCCTAATTCTCCACTGCTTTTAGAGACTCTCCGATTGAGAGGCTTTTAGTTTTCTCTCACCTTTGGTCCTAATTCTCCACTGCTTTTAGAGACTCTCCGATTTGGGGCCTTAGTCATCCAACAGATTGGTCTAAGTTTTTCAGTTGAAGGTTTTGAATAGATTTATGGTTATGTTCCTGCTAAGTCTCAAGTAATCTCTAACATGTAGAGAAGTTAGGAAGTGGTTCGAGAGTCTTGTTGTCATGCCCCGGAGAGGCTTTTAGTTTTCTCTCACCTTTGGTCCTAATTCTCCACTGCTTTTAGAGACTCCCCGATTTGGTATCAGAGCCAGCCATATCTCTTTATTCAAAACCTTCATATTTCTTAAATATGTCTTCCTCTTCAGCTTCTACATCCACATCTATTGTACCTAGCCGTTCTTCTTTTTCATTAGAAAAACCTCATTTCAAAATATCTCTCTCTTCTAAGATGGATTATCTCTATGAGATAAATTATCTTAAAGAGGACCAAAAAATAGAAGAAACACATCTGCCCCTTCTGAATCCATACTCTGCTTTCAATAAAAGAAACCAATCCAATCTTCTGGTTAAATCCCTTAAAGCTATTTACCAGAAAAGGTCTTTAGTTCCCAAAGAATACATCTCAGCCTCAGCCATGAGCAGATGTCCCATATATTCCACCCACCAAGAACAGTTCATTACTCTTGAAATCCCTGATGAATTCCCAGCCATTTGGAGGAGAGAAGGATATACCCATATCCACTTTGGAGCAATCCGTTTTGCCATAACCTATCATGGCAGAAAGGGTCAACCCGTAGTTGCCAAGCTATGTCTCCTTGATTCCAGGTACTTAGAATACCAACATGCGTTGATAGCCACTATGGAAGTCACACTTGATTCTGGCACTGTCTTTGCTACTGTTTACCCAAATTTTAACGTATCCTTAGAAGATCCGCATCTTCTAGATATGTTTAAAATTCAAGTCCATATTGTTGGAGCTAAGCATGCTGAGCAAGATGCTATTGAAGCCACTGTCCACTACCAGATGTCTTATCGATTGCAAGACCATGCTTTCGATATGAAAATCCCAGGAGGAGGAGAAGCCCTCATCCTAGTCACTGATGAACAGAGAAATGTTACCTGCACTAAGGTCCCCAGGAGATGTACAAAAGAGGAGTTGATCCAAGTCATCCCTGATACTTGGATATCCAACTATGAGAAGCTGCACCAGAACAGAAGGCCAATCGAATCCAACGAGGCTACCATCAGCAGGCGAAAAGATGGTACCGTTGGAATCTCATTCAATCATGCCCATCTAAAAAGAACAGAATTTCTACCATCCATCAATATGGTAGAAGAGGCTAGAGAAAGACAAGAGGAGCATGTCCAGGAGATCCTTGACTATGACCCAGACGATGATGATGCAGAACCAGTTTTTCTTGGTTACGGAAAAAGAGGAATGAGTGAAATTGTTCATTCGTTCGACCAACTTGGTAAACCAGTTTTCTAGTTTAAGGATCCCATCTCAAATCACTGTTTCTTCGATTTGTGTGAAGATGATTGTAAGCAATGCTACCCAACAAAGGAGCCACAGAAGAGACCCAGCTGCAAGCCCCCTAGAAGGAGAAGATCCAGAAGGAAGGATGATAGTGATGATGAAGATCCGCCGTCACCACTACCACCACCTGTGCCCCTGCAAAGAAAAAAGAAAGCTCTTAAGTGCTATGAGCAAGAGTACTTAAGAAAGGAGCCCACAATAGTTCCAGCTTCACCAGCTATCCCAGCAATGGTGATCTCAGAATCCTATGAGGAGGACTTTCCCCCATTGGAAAGTTTTCAGCGAGGAGGTTCTATGCATGCACCAAAGATCCCAGCTCCTAATGAAGTATTACCAACAGGCCAGTTAAGAGGACAACCATCCATTGAGCAGACTTTAAATTGGCAAACGGAGAACGCCTTAGCTCAAAACCGCACCCTCAAATCAATTTCCAACAATCTTGTTGAGCTAAGCCACAAATCTGGAGAATACTATTCAAAGATTGACTCAAGGATCCAGATTTTGGAGAAAAGATTGGAGTAGATCCCTTTTGAGAGACCTTCTTATGGTCAATCCCTTCAAGCTCATTTTCAGTACCAAACCAACGAAACTGCTTCTATCCGGAGCATGATAGACCAGTTGAGATCCGAGATCAGGCCCAAACAACCTTACCAACCCAATTTGTTTGAAACACCCCAAAAATACCCAGCTACCTCTACTCCGACACCATTTTACCAAACCAGTTCCTTAACAAGTTCGTCGTTCCAGTTTGGAAACCCTATGTTTCCTCCTACAGATTCTTCCATTCTAGATGAGTACCATAGGAGAAGTAAGCCTAAACAAAAGTATCCACAACCCCCACCACAACCAACTTTGCCTTTACCCACATCTCAAGCCCAACCTGATTCTCAAACAAGATTGTTCTCTGCTTGGAAAATTAGAAATCCATCTCACCCTTTACACCAGCAAGTTTTTAGACCTTTCACCATTTCAGAACAAACTACCACTCCATCCCAGCCAATTATATCCTCAAAATCAAATAACCTGTACCCNAATCGGATGGAAGCCAAGGAGGAGATATTTCAGAAAATCCCAGAACCAGAAAGCACAACCAAAAAAGAGAGGAAATAAAGCATCTAACAAATGCTTTGTTTGTGGAAAGCCAGGACACTACGCCAAAGATTGCAAGGAGAAGTAAGCGGCTAAAATGATATCGGAAGTCATGTCTCTTATTGATGACGATATTGCCGAAGAAGACCTGGATGGCTATCTCAGCCCAGAAGACGAACCTTCAGCAGAAACAATCTTTTCCATAGAAGATGAAGATTTTATCTCATACAATTTTGGGATAAAAGAAGATGAAGAGTTCAAAGCACTCCATGTGAAAGTACAGATCAAGCACCGGTTAAGCAAGCCATTCGATGCCATAGCCCTTATTGATACTGGAGCTCAGTTCTCAATGATGAACCCAAAGCTGTTACCTCAAGAGGCATGGAGACCATCCCAGAAACGTCTTACATCAGCATCTGGAGATGATTTTGATGCAGGATTGGAGACGAAGGAACCATTGGAGATTACCATACTTCCTAACTGCAAGATCCAAATTCATGTTCTTGGATGTGGCCTTCCAAGAAGGGATTTGCTATTAGGATTTGATGCTTTCAAGATGATGAATGTATTGGTTCAATCACGAGGAATTAGCAAAGGCCCCTACTTCAAGCCCTATGAAGAAGATTACAGAATGTGGCAACTCAACTTCATGGATACCATCACCCAGATCAATCAACAATTGGTGGAACAATTATGTGCAGACTCTCATGACGAATTCATGAAGAAACACAGTAAGCCCCTATGGACCAGAGAAGAGTTCTTTATTGAACTTCCATTCAAAGAAGGAAAGGTGATCAACCCCACCAAAGCCAGCCACTCAGGAATGAATCCTCAACATCTCAAAATGGCGGTTCAAGAGTGTAAGGAGTTGCAGAAGTTAGGACTAATCACAGAATCCAAGTCCTCATGGGCATGTGAAGCATTCTATGTGAACAAGCGAGCAGAACAAGCAAGGGGAAAGTTACGACTTGTTATCAACTATCAACCCTTGAATCAATGTCTCAAAGATGTCAAATTTCCATTACCAAGGAGATCTATGATGTTCTCATATCTCCCAGGAGCCCAATGGTTTTCAAAGTTCGATCTCAAAGCAGGATTTTGGCAGATAGGAATCAAGCCAGAAGAAAGATACAAGACAGCCTTTTGTATCCCAAAATTGCACCCAGTGAATTCCAGAAAGTGATGACCAAGATCTTTGAGCCATTTCTTGACAAAGCCCTCATTTACATCGATGATATCTTACTATTCAGTAAGACCATGGAGGAACACATCCAGTTGATCAGACAATTCATGGAGATATGCCAAAATTTTGGAATCATGTTATCCGAAAAGAAGATGTTACTAGCCCAGCAGAAGATCCAGTTTTTAGGCATGGATATTAAACAGGGAAAGTTTCAACCAGGAAGGCATATTGCTCAGGAGTTACTCAAATTTCCTGATGAAAACCTCACAAAGCAGCAAGTTCAACAATTTCTTGCTATAATTAATTATATCCGAGATTTTGTTCCCAACATAGCCCCTCATGTTAGCACTCTCACCAAGATGTTGAAAAAGTCACCACCAAAATGGAGCATAGAACAAACCAAGGCAATCCGATGGATGAAGGAGCACACTAGGGAATTACCACAATTGCACATTCCAGCAGGTGAAGGACTCAGAATTCTACAAACAGATGCCAGTGATTATTATTGGGGAGCAATACTTCTACAGGAAGTCAAAGGAAAAAGGTTTGTTTGCGGCTACTCCAGTGGTAGATTCAAAGATGCAGAACTTCATTACCACTCCATTTGATCGGTTATAAGTTTCTTATTGAGTTAGACATGTCAGCTTTTCCAAAAATGTTGCAGTTCAGGAGGAAAGAAATTCCACAAGCTCAAGCTTTAACATGGGAACAATGGTTTTCCAGATACGACTATGATGTTCGCCATATTCCAGGAAAGAAGAATGTGGTTGCAGATTTTTTATCCAGACCACAGCAGACTCCTCAACTCCAGTTCCAATCCAAGCTCTATGAAGTCTATATGTTCAATGAAGGAAGTTCCAGCCAGAGCACTTCATCAAATGCAGATTTTCCACCAGACATTGATGTCAACCAGTTCCCATGGAGCCATGAATACCTTGAAGAAAGAAGAACAGATTGGGAAGTCAGATTGTTCAGATACTATGGAGGTCATATGCTACAACCATATGGTATTCACCCTAAATATCCATTTGCTCAAATCCTTATTGCTCAAGTTCAAGATTGGTCAGAAGAGTTAAATTGGATATTTTGGTATTTATGCCATGAGTATCATATTTTAATGGAGTTCCACAGGCCTAGCTTAAGAAAAGAGTTAGATCTTTCTGTTGAGAAAGATTTAATAAAATTCTTAACTTGGTTTTATCCATTAAAATACTGGAAGAAGTTATGCCAAGATGGTCCAAAATTCTTCACAGTTCATCTGCATAGGGAAGTCACAGCATGGGTATCCAGATTTTTAGAAGGACATGCAGAACCATTTATGAAGATTTATGAGCAGCACATGGAATCTATCATAGTCCGAGAAGAAGACTATCCAGAATTTCAGAGGTACATTTTCGCCCAGAACAAGGTCATTCCAAAAGAAATTTGGCCCAGAGAAGGGATTCAGCCAGATGTAAGACAAGATGATGAGATCTACCATGAAAGGATCAAGTCANAAAATATCATGAGTTTCTAAGTTTTTCAGTTGAAGGTTTTGAATAGATTTATGGTTATGTTCCTGCTAAGTCTCAAGTAATCTCTAACATGTAGAGAAGTTAGAAAGTGGTTCGAGAGTCTTGTTGTCATGCCCCGGAGAGGCTTTTAGTTTTCTCTCACCTTTGGTCCTAATTCTCCACTGCTTTTAGAGACTCCCCGATTTGGTATCAAAACTACAATCAAGGAACAAGAATAGAAATTCCAAACAGAGTAAATAAACTTCCATAATTGAGAATTAAAGATCAACACAAGGCATCACAACATTGCACAATTCAATCCCTAAATAAAAATTTGATACTCATATTACGAATTGAAATAGCAAAACCTAATTTCATACATGGAATGTAAATTGAGATCGATATTGAAATAGATTTCATACATGGAATGTAAATTGAGATCGATATTGAAATAGAAACGAGATTAGAAACGAAGACTACGATCGATATTGAAATAGAAACGAGATTAGAAACGAAGACTACCTAATAGAATTAAATAGAAACGAGATTAGAAACGAAGACTACCTAATAGAATTCAATAGAAACGAGATTAGAAACGAAGACTACCTAATAGAATTCAAAAGAAACGAGATTAGAAACGAAGACTACCTAATAGAATTCAAAAACAAGCTTAATCATTTCAAACAATAAGCAAATAAGAGCCAAAGATAACTAGGATCACTTAATTGGACACTCGGTCAGTCAAAAATGAATGCAAAAGCTACAGGAGAGGGGGAAATCCCTCATGCTATGTACAGAGAGTTTTAGCTAGATGTCATACAACTCAACAAATATTCTCGGGAAGCAAAAACTATTTAATGATAGACATTTAAGCATCGGGGATAAACCTCTCACATCAATTCCAAGCATCCAAACCAATTTAAGTTAACCTCCTATTTAGGATGTACACCAATCAATCAACCCTTCCAACCGAAAGCCTAAGCCTTGTGCGTAAATATAGATGTCGGTCTCAAAGGAAGCACGTCGGAAGATTACTTAGCGATTACTCATGTGAATGCATAGTGGACTTGGGAGGTTGTCATGGTGCATAAAGTAACAAGCATTTGTTTGTAAAGAATTCAATCAAAGAAAGTAAACAAGTAATGAAACAATCAAAGGAATGAAACAAGGGAACGAATCGTGCTCGGTTGTGATGCCTCACCGTGTAATTATTGCAATGGAACGTTGATTTTTCTAAATTGGCTATTCAAGGGTGTTTATTCCCAATTCATTTCCACAAATAGTGTACTAGGGGTCTCTAAGTTAGGAATGCTTCTTAGGCAACCTACAAATCTAAACTTAGATATCCATAGGAATCATGATTGTAATGAGCTAGCCTCAAAGCTAATCACTAACATGCTTAGATTAAGGCCATAGTCATCCAACAGATTGGCCACAACTCTTAGAGTGCAATCAATACAACAATCAAGGAACAAGAATAGAAATTCCAAAAAGAGTAAATCAACTTCCACAATTGGGAATTAAAGATCAACACTAAGCATCACAACATTGCACAATTCAATCCCTATATAGAAATTAGCTACTCGTATTATGAATTGAAATAGCAAAACCTAATTTCATACATGGAATGTAAATTGCGATCGAAATTGAAATCGAAACGAGATTAGAAATGAAGACTACCTAATAGAATTCAAACACAAGCTTAATCATTTTAGATCATAAGCAAATAAGAGCCAAAGATAACTAGGATCACTTAATTGGACACTCGGTCAAACAAAAATGAATGCAAAAGCTACAGGAGAGGGGGAAATCCCTCATGCTATGTACAGAGAGTTTAGCTAGATGTCATACAACTCAACAAATATTCTCGAGAAGCAAAAACTATTTAATGATAGACATTTAAGCATCGGGGATACACCTCTCACACCAATTCCAAGCATTCAAACCAATTTTAGTTCACCTCCTATTTAGCTAGGGTCCCGCTAGTGGGAACGATATACACCAATCAATCAACCCTTCCAACCGAACGCCTAAGCCTTGTGCGTAAATATAGAAATCGGTATCGAAGGAAGCACGTCGGAAGATTACTTAGCGATTAGTTAAGTGAATGCATAGTGGACTTGGGAGGTTGTCATGGTGCATAAAGTAACAAGCATTTGTTTGTAAAGAATTCAATCAAATATAGTAAACAAGTAATGAAACAATCAAAGGAATGAAACTAGGGAACGAATCGTGCTCGGTTGTATTGCCTCACCGTGTAATTATTGCAATGAAACGTTGATTTACCTAAATTGGCTATTCAAGGGTGTTTATTCCCAATTCATTTCCACAAATAGTGTACTAGGGGTCCCTAAGTTAGGAATGCTTCTTAGGCAACCTACAAATCTAAACTTAGATATCCATAGGAATCATGATTGTAATGAGCTAGCCTCAAAGCTAATCACTAACATGCTTAGATTAAGGCCTTAGTCATCCAACAGATTGGCCACAACTCTTAGAGTGCAATCAAAACTACAATCCAGGAACAAGAATAGAAATTACAAACAGAGTAAATAAACTTCCATAATTGAGAATTAAAGATCAACACTAGGCATCACAACATTGCACAATTAAATCCCTAAATAAAAATTTGATACTCATATTACGAATTGAAATAGCAAAACCTAATTTCATACATGGAATGTAAATTGAGATCGATATTGAAATAGAAACGAGATTAGAAACGAAGACTACCTAATAGAATTCAAACACAAGCTTAATCGTTTCAAACCACAAGCAAATAAGAGCCAAAGATAACTAGGATCACTTAATTGGACACTCGGTCAGTCAAAAATGAATGCAAAAGCTACAGGAGAGGGGGAAATCCCTCATGCTATGTACAGAGAGTTTAGCTAGATGTCATACAACTCAACAAATATTCTCGAGAAGCAAAAACTATTTAATGATAGACATTTAAGCATCGGGGATACACCTCTCACACCAATTCCAAGCAT
>NC_044917.1:20065066-20173539 GCF_003576645.1 Ipomoea triloba
CATAGTGGACTTGGGAGGTTGTCATGGTGCATAAAGTAACAAGCATTTGTTTGTAAAGAATTCAATCAAAGAAAGTAAACAAGTAATGAAACTGTAACACCCCGGCTCGGCTATACCGTACATCCGGAGTAGTTACCGCCACACTAGAGTGAACCCTGTTAGGTCAAGAGAGGGTCTGCTCTAGATGTACAGACTAAAGAAGGAATCTGATACATACATTTCCTTCCCGACATAATTATATATATATATTGCAGCAGAGAGGAACAAAAGTAGCTAAGTTAGCTACGATGATATACACAAGGATTGACCTCTAGGGTCCAAAAACATAGAGGTTAATGTTAATTACAACCTTACTAGCCAACTATTACTACTGTGGCTACAAAAGATATTAACACAAAACGAGTCATCCTAGACTTTCCCCAAACCACATCATCTAATCTAGAGGACGGTACACCGGCCCTGTGTACGTTCCCCACACCAGGTGCCACTCACCCGCGAACCAGGTGATGTGATCTAAGAAATAGCAGGGGAGGTTTACCATGGACCACTCATCCCAACACTCCGGAGGACTGGGGTCCCACGGGTAGGGATAAAAGACAACAAACTCCAGGGGATTACTCCCCTCTAACACTTCTATGGGGTAAAACCCGTGCCTAGCTTGGGCTCTATCCAGAAAGTTCGGCGGTCCACTGGAAACAAGAGTGCAAGCGGGTGCAGTAGGATAAGCTGGAGGAGGGCTATACGTCGGAGAAGGAGGAGCAGGAGGATCAATAGCGTAACCGGGAGCGTAGGGGTCATCGCCTAGCAAGAACTGTGTATAGTCATCATAGTCCAAGATCGGGAATGTAAACTTGGATGAGCTCCCAGAGCTCATCGGGTTACAGGAGCCCACGCTAGACAACATCTGTTAATTAAAGACACATTGAAGTGTAGTTAGCACGACGGCTAAGTAAGAAAATCCATGGTCATTCAAAATTCAACAAAGGTTTTCAAAACATGTATATAAGAGTTTTGCAACTTTACCCATTTGTTGAGATTTCACCTGCACATAAGTTAACAACGAAAGCTTGTACAAAAAGAAATTAGTGAACCAAAATCAATCTTTCATTTTGGATACCATCATTTCATCTAAAAATCAATACAGAATAATTATTTCTTACTTATAAAACCTCCTTAGTTTCATATTAGCAAGCGTGAGGCCTTTGGAGTATTCTCTTGACTCCCTCTTTGTCCAACCCCGGGCCATGGCACTTAAGCCCTCTAATAGGAACCAGGACACATGGAATCCAATAAGGGTCTATAGTGTGCTCATCACAAGGCCTATCACTACTTCCTTAAAGCATCATTGGTGGAAGAAACAAGAAAGCCCAAAAATAATTCCATTTGATAGAGGAAAGTATTATAGTGGCCCATTTCAAGTGATATCATGGATCAAAGACAATGCTTATAAGATTCGAGGTCGAATCATTTTTCAAGAAGGGGAGGATGAGGCGGCGCAACATAATGAAGATCCATTAAGAGTACCAATTAGGCCAATCACAAGGCCCAAGTCCAAGCAATTAAAGCAACTCTTCATTGGTTATGTTCAAAGATGGTGGAAATCCAAGTCAAGCCCAATTTCAAAAGATGAAGAAGAACTCAAGGCGTTTTATAATTCTTTAAGTGCTGATTTTGGGAATAAAATTAGGCCCAAATCAGCCCTATTATTTTTCGTCATCAATATTTTAAATTGTTTGGCATGAAAGAGAAACCACTAGTTTGTATTTAGAAAGGATTCCTTAAATCCCTTTCTAAATAGGACCATATTTACTTGCTTTCTAGATTAGGTTTAGGACTCTTTTTCCAATTGTATTTATAATGATGTCCCAATACCTATAAATAGGGCACAATCATATCACTCTAAGCACGCTTTCATTCAATAAAATTCTTAAGTTTTTCTTTACACTTGTGTAAGAAACCTTATAGCTAATTTTGGACTCAATTAGTGGTTAGTCGTGGACTCAACTAGCAAATTGATTCGTGGACTTGAATCAATCTTCCTTTCTTCAACCTTAGATTTAGGTTCGTGGACTCGTTCTTGAATCGTAGGAAACTAGATCCGACTCTAGTTGATTGAAGATTGCATCATCGAGGTACTTGAAGCTAAAATGGGATTCTTCTAAGTCTTTGAGGATTCAAGACTAAGGGTTTCTTATGAGGTCTAAGGTATTTCGATCCATCTCTATCCTTACTTTGGGAGCTATCTTAGGACAATACTCCATCTTTATTTGAACCTTGGACTAGGTTCATATCAATTTGGTATTCAGAGCCTAGGTTTATCTCATAATCATTTTTCCTAGGTTTTATCAAAAAAAAAAAAAGAGAAAAAAACACATCATTCCTATCTTACTTTTCTTGTCTAATATACATCACAAAACCCCAAAAAAAAAATTCTTGCGAACCAAAGAAACTAGGATCACTTAATTGGACATTCGGTTAGCCAAAACTGAACGCAAAAGCTACAGGAGAGTGGGAAATCTCTCATGCTATGTACAAAGAGTTTAAGCTAGATGTCATACAACTCAAGAAATATTCTCGGGAAGCTAAAACTATTTAATGATAGACATTTAAGCATCGTGGGTACACCTCTCACACCAATTCCAAAATGCAAACCAATTTAAGTTCACCTCCTATTTAGCTAGGGCCTTAAAGCCGATCCCACTAGTGGGAACGATGAACACCAATCAATCAACCCTTCCAACCGAACGCCTAAGCTTTTATGTGTAAAAATAGATGTCGATCTCGAAGGAAGTACGTCGGAAGATTACTTAGCGATTAGTCAAGTGAATGCATAGTGGACGTGGGAGGTTGTCATGGTGCATAAAGTAAAAAGCATTTGTATGTAAAGAATTCAATCAACTAAAGTAAACAAGTAATGAAACAAGGGAACGTAACGTGCTCGGTTGTGATGCCTCACCGTGTAATTATTGCAATGGAAAGTTGATTCACCTAAATTGGCTATTCAAGGGTGGTTATTCCCAATTGATTTCCACAAATAGTGTACTAGGGGACTCAAAGTTAGGAATGCTTCTTAGGCAACCTACAAATCTAAACTTAGATTTCCATAGGAATCATGATTGTAAGGAGCTAGCCTCAAAGCTAATCACTAACAATGTAACACCCCAATTTTCAACTCTTACATTTATTACAAAATCCGTAATAAAACGCTGCGGAAGCTTACATCATATCAACAGAAAACCGGGTGCTACCGCCACACCTAGAGTGAATTCTATCACCTCTTTGACAAACTCCACTCTAAGTGCACAGGCTAAACTTACAACATTAATAACAATCCCTGTCTACATCAAAGAGTAGACCTCAACCTGTACTTCCCTTCTATTCCGAGCTCATCGGCTACAGGGGCCCACACTAATCTGCAACTGATAAGAAACACATTGAAGTGCAGTTAGCACGACGGCTAAGTAAGGATATCCATGGGTTATCCAAAACTAAATAAAGGTTTTGTAAAACTTGATTACATCAAAACCCTATCCTTACTCATCGGCCGAGGTTCTACCTGCAACCTTTACGAATAGCAATTTATACACATAATAGGCAACAATTTCAATATCATCTTAATCATTTTCCCTCTAGACGAGGTCATATAATAGTCATTTGCCTACTCAGATCATATAATGCTAAACATTTAAGCATATAAGCAGAAAAAGGGAAAACACAAATCCCATATTTGTTCTCAAACATATTCTTTGAAAAATCTTTCCTCAAAGGACATTCTCCTCACTTTTCACCATCTCCTTTCCGTAGCTACAGCGTAACTACATTTTCATACAAAATTTCCACTTAGTTTCTTTATAGAAAGCGTGAGGCCTTTGGAGTATTCACTTAACTCCTTCCCTGACCACTTGGATCATCGAACTCGGGTTCAGTGGTCATCACCCGGTCTAACACTGATCCCCTGGACGTAAGGTTCGTTAAAATGATCCCTAGCTGGCCCTACTAGGTCCATAAAAACGACACCTACCCGGACTTCTCAGAGTAACTATACTTTAAGTGTGCACACCCCCGCAGGAATACCTCATCCAAACGAGTTATATAGTACCCGGCGAATAGACTTCGCACCTTCAGTATGAATGATCATACTACATACAACAACCTTGGGCAAGGGCACTTTAAGCCACCCGAAGGCTAATCAAGGTCCTCCTCAACTTTACTAGAAACCAAGGGTTTGAAAACCATTTTCCTTCCTTTCTCATCCTCCTTGAGTCAAAATCACTTTTCTTGGACATGTTCCACGAAATCAAGTCCCCCTTTTTAAATCGATCACCATTCTCAAAATAGTTCAAAGTCTTGTTTCTCAAAACATTTTCCATCATCACCACACATATGTATATATGCATTCAATCATAACATTTCCCACATATGCATATTCACATAAAGTACACATACTATATGTATATATATACACGTTAAGTATATATACACTGCACATACATGCTTTATAATATACATAATACAACATTTTGTACATACATTACACACACATTATAATATACATAGCATGCTTAACTTAAATATTTAGGCACATTAACAACCACCTCATACCATATATAATATGTATATATTACTTATATATATACATATATATGTTACACTACACATACTATATATATAGAGATACAACCTTCATTTAATTATACATATATACTCATATATGTACATATATATATATATATATATAGTTTAAACACACACACATCACACGTGTATATATATATATATATACATAATACACACATAAATATATATACTACACGTATATACATAGGTTTCATATACATAATACCACTTCCTTATAAGAAAATTTCAGCTAGCGCAGTCTGAAAGATTGAGCCGGTAAAGATAGTTCCCGAACTCTTTTTCACTTGAAATTTTTATGGTAGAACCCTAACTCATAGTACTTGATGTTCATAAAAAGTTTTGGTCACCTAGGTTCACGAATTAACACAGAAAATTACATCTTTACCCTTGGCAGTGTGCTGTCCGGATTTTCTGCTCTCTGGACCAGTTTTGGAAAATGATTTTGAAACCACACTTATACTACTCCAAAAATTATGAAATTTTTATGGTAGCTTCTAGACTTATAGAACTACATGTCTAAAAAAAATTGGATCAAAATACTTTACCGATTTTTCCCAGAAAATCACGGAAGTTACTGCCAGAATCTACCCTGATTTTTCCTTTCACTATTTTCACAACTATAAGCATATATGGGCATAAATATGATATGTACATGCATTTTCAGCCATTATCATGTATAGAAACATATTCATAAAACCCCTAATCTCATCATTCACTATCAATTATCTAGTTTCAAATAACCTCAACCAAATAAAGGGATTCCTTACCTTGTAAAGGATTTCTAACACCTTAGGAAGCAATTTTGGATCCTTTCCCCAATTTTCACCTTAAAACCTAGGTTCAAAATCAACACCATAACATCATGTATCAAGAAATTAAACATAGATTCATAACCTAGGAAGGATTACAAAGCTTTCTACCGAATAATATCGAAAACTTACCGAATAAATTGGAAGTTTAGAAGGATTTGGCTATGGAACTTTGGAAGAAAAAATGGTGGAAGATGATCACACCTCTCTCTCTCTCTTTTTGGCATTTGGGGAAGAAAAGGGAAAAAAAATTCCTTTTATATTTAATCCCAACTTATGGGATAAGCTTTAGGAAAAAAAATAATAAAATAATAAAATATCTCCACAACATATCAGTTGTGGTCCAAACAGATAAAGTTTCGGTGGAAAATAATCCAGAAAGAATAATTTTCGAAACCACAAATTTATTCCAGTCAAAAGCTCCAAAATGGGCTAGGTTCGGTACACTGCGGAAATTTCGCGGTGTACGATCAGAAATAAATTTCGACCCTTATAGCTCATCCAATTTCAACTTAACTAAGCAGGAAGTTCATACTTAGTCATAACATGCCTAATCATCAATTTTTAAGGAAATCCGAGCTGAAAATTCGTCCTCGAAAATTTTACGGTTCGTGACCGGCACGAACGATCGCAGCTTAATGACAACTATACCTCCGTATAAAAATTCCCTTGACATATCGGGAGATCATCTTATGAATGTCATAGCCTAAAGATATATTTTCCGACCCTTAGACTTATCGGAAAGACGAGGGGTTACAAACAAGCTTAGATTAAGGCCTTAATCATCGAAGAGATTGGCCACAACTCTTAGAGTGCAATCAAAACTACAATCAAGGACAAGAATAGAAATTCCAAATATAGTAAATCAACTTCGACAATTGAGAATTAAAGATCAACACTAGGCATCACAACATTGCACAATTCAATCCCCAAAGAGAAATTAGCTACTGATACTATGAACTGAAATAGCAAAACCTAATTTCATATAGGGAATGTAAATTGCGATCGAAATTGAAATAAAAACGAGATTAGAAATGAAGACTACCTAATAGAATTCAAACACAAGCTTAATCATTTCAAACCATGAGCAAATAAGAGCCAAAGATAACTAGGATCACTTAATTGGACATTCGGTCAGTTAAAAAAGAATGCAAAAGCTACAGGAGAGGGGGAAATACCCCATGTTATGTACAAAGAGTTTTAGCTAGATGTCATACAACTCAATAAATATTCTCGGGAACCAAAAACAATTTAATGATAGACATTTAAGCATCGGGGATACACCTCTCTCACCAATTCCAAGCATGCAAACCAGTTTAGCTAGGGCCATAGAGTTGATCCCACTTGTGGGAACGATGTACACCAATCAATCAACCCTTCCAACCGAACGGCAAAGCCTTATGCGTAAAATTAGGTGTCGGTCTTGAATGAAGCACGTCAGTAGATTACTTAGCGATTAGTCAAGTGAATGCATAGTGGATTTGGGAGGTTGTCATGGTGCATAAAGTAAAAAGCATTTGTTTGTAAAGAATTCAATCAACTAAAGTAAACAAGTAATGAAACAATTAAATAAATGAAACAAGGGAACGAATCGTGCTCGGGTGTGATGCCTCACCGTGTAATTAGTGCAATTGAACGTTGATTCACCTAAATTGGTTATTCAAGAGTGTTTATTCCCAATTCCTTTCCACAAATAGTGTACTAGGGGTCTCTAAGTTAGGAATGCTTCTTAAGCAACCAAAAGCATTAGAGGCATTTCGTCGAACACTTTGCCTTCAACATCTTCCTACTAATCTAACCTTAGATTTCCATAGGAATCATGATTGTAAGGAGCTAGCCTCAAAGCTAATCACTAACATACTTAGATTAAGGCCTTAATCATCCCAGATATTGGCCACAACTCTAAGAGTGCAATCAAAACTACAATCAAAGAACAAGAATAGAAATTCCAAATTGAGTAAATCAACTTCCACAATTGAGAATTAAATATCAACACTAGACATCACAACATTGCACAATTCAATCCCTAATGAGAAGTTAGCTACGCATATTATGAATTGAAATAGGAAAACCTTATTTCATACAAGGAATGTAAATTGCGATCGAAATTGAAATAGAAACGAGATAAGAAATGAAGATTACGTAATGAGTAATAGAATTCAAACATAAGCTTAATCATTTCAAACCATAAGCAAATAAGAACCAAAGAAAACTAGGATCACTTAATTGGACATTCGGTCAGTCAAAAATGAATGCAAAAGCAACAGGAGAGTGGGAAATCCCTCATGCTATGTACACAGAGTTTTAGCTAGATGTCATACAACTCAAGAAATAATCTCGGGAAGAAAAAACTCTTTACTGATAGACATTTAAGCATCGTGGATACACCTCTCACACCAATTCCAAGCATGCAAACCAATTTAAGTTCACCTCCTATTTAGCTAGGGCCTTAAAGTCGATCCCACTAGTGGGAACGATGTACACCAATCAATCAACCCTTCCAACCGAACGCCTAAGCGTTGTGCGTAAAACTAGATGTTGGTCTCGAAGGAAGTACGTCGGAAGATTACTTAGCGATTAGTGAAGTGAATGCATAGTGGACTTGGGAGGTTGTCATGGTGCATAAAGTAAAAAGCATTCGTTTGTAAAGAATTCAATCAACTAAAGTAAACAAGTAATGAAACAATCAAATGAATGAAACAAGGGAACGTAACGTGCTCGGTCGTGATGCATCACCGTGTAATTATTGCAAAGGAACGTTGATTCACCTAAATTGGCTATTCAAGGGTGTAGTTAGGAATGCTTATTAGGCAACCTAGGAATCATGATGTAAGGAGCTAGCCTCAAAGCTAATCACTAACATGCTTAGATTAAGCCCTTAATCATCCTAGAGATTGGCCACAACTCTTAGAGTGCAATCAAAACTACAATCAAGGAACAAGAATAGAAATTCCAAATAGCGTAAATCAACTTCCACAATTGAGAATTAAAGATCAACACTAGGCATCACAACATTGCATAATTCAATCCGTAATGAGAAATTAGCTACTCATATTATGAATTGAAATAGGAAAACCTAATTTGATACAAGCAATGAAAATTGCGATCGAAATTGAAATAGAAACGAGATTAGAATTGAAGACTACCAAATAGAATTCAAACACAAGCTTAATCATTTCAAACCATAAGCAAATAAGAGCCAAATATAACTAGGATCACTTAACTTGACATTCGGTCAGTAAAAAATGAATGCAAAAGCTACATGAGAGAGGGAAAACCCTCATGCTATGTACACAGAGTTTTAGCCAGATGTTATACGACTCAATAAATATTCTGGGGAAGCAAAATCTATTTAGTGATCGAAATTTAAGCATCGGGGATATACCTCTCACACCAATTCCAAGCATGCAAACCAATTGAAGTTCACCTCCTATTTAGCTAGGGCCTTAAAGCCGATCCCACTAGTGGGAACGATATACACCAACCAATCAACCCATCCAACCGAACGCCAAGGCTTTATGTGTAATACCCCGTATTTTATTAACATTATCTTAAGGCGTTGACATTCCTAAGTTATGATCTTCAGATATTTCAAAAGGATTTTTATAAGTGAGTATAGTTGTTATTAAGCTGCGAACCTACGTACCAGTCACGAACCGAGAAAATTTTAAGGATATAGATTCAGTTCGAATTTTCTAGAATTTGGGTTTTTAAGCATTATACGATTAAGCCTGAATTTCTAGTTAGTTCAAGAAAAATTTCAAATGGACTGTAAGGGATAAGTTGTTACGAACTCTGTACCTATATTTAGCGGAATACCGAAAAATTCCCAAACTTGGTGATTTGCGACGGGAATATTTTTAGGATAATTTTGGTATTAGAATTTTCCCGAATTAAGTTATAATCCTCCGAACATTCATCTGATTTAAGCATAAACTGGCCAATTAGATTTGAAATCTTCTAAGGACACCATGGGGTGATGACAAGTGGCAAGGCAAATCTAAGACTAAGATTGGGCATTAAATGTGACATTTATGAGGTATGGCCTAGTTGCACTTGTTACTTGATCTTCAAGAACTAAATCTACACTAATCACATGATCATCTCTCTCACTCTTCCACTCCATTTTCGAAATACACACTTAGGGAAGGAAGAAGGGAAATTATCTTAGTCTTCTATTGTGATCCAAGAACACCCTAGGCAATTCTTCAACTCCAAGGACTCTACTCTAGGTAAGAACTTCGGTTTTGTTCGGATTCTACCCCTCCTAAGACTTAAGCTTGAACTTAAGTGTTAATGTTTAGTGCATGAAAAATATTGTTATTGTGGTGATGTTGTAGGGGACTTTGAATCCAAGGAAAGATCTAGCACTTCTTCGGTTTTAAAATCTTCCATCGAGGTAAGGAATTCCCTTAAGTTGGAATTAGTCACTTGAATTTGGATAATTGATTTTTGGTTGAAATATGGTGTTTTTGAGCTTTGGAAATATTTTTTTATACATGTTCATAGCTTGGATATGCATGTATATGTTATATTTATGTCCATATAGGCTTATACTTGTGAAAATAGTGAAAGGAAATCAGGGTAGATTCTGGCAGTAACTTCCGAGATTTATTGGGAAATATTGGTAAGGTATTTTGATCCTATTTTTTTTAGACATGTAGTTCTATAAGTGTAGAACCCGCATATAAAATTTCATAATGATCGGAGTAGTGGAAGTATGGTTTTCGAATTTTTCTCCAAAACTGGTCCAGAGAGAGAAAAATTCCGGACAGCACACTGCCAAGGGCAAAAATGGAATTTTCTGTGTTTATTCGCGAACCAAAATGACCAAAACTTTTTATGGACATCAAGTACTATAAGTTGGGATTCTACCATAAAAATTTCAAGTGAAAAAGAGTTCGGGAACTATTTTTACCGGCTCAATCTTTCGGACTGCGCCAAGCTGAATTTTCTGAATTATGCTTAGTATGATTATGGATGTGTTAATGATAATTGTGAGGTAGTTAGTGAGTTAATGGTGATTAGGTGATGCTAAGGACATGGATTAATGATGGAGATTAAATGATAATCTCATGATTTTTGGGTTATGGTTAGGCAATGACCTTACCTATTAGAATTTATATATATTTGGATGTACGATATCCTCAAGTTATGATCTAATGGTGTTGATCATAGTGGAAGTTGTTGAGGACGATAGTTAAGGATGTTGGTTGATTTTAAGTGTGAGATGGACATATGAAGTGTATCCAAAAATGTTTATGAAAACTTACGTTGAAAAACGTATGCTATTTTGATATAAAGGTTGTCAAAACCTTATTGTTTGAGAAAATGATGTTTGAAAATCCTTCAGGGGCTAAAGAGGTAGCCGATTTCAAATATTGGACTCATTGGTGAAATATGTCCAAAAGAAATGATTTGAGTAAGAAAAATTGAAGGAAAAATCATGCTTTCAAAACCGTAGTTTCTAAAGTAAGTTGAGGAGGACCTTGATTGACCCACGGGTGGCTTTAAGTGCCCATGGCCCAGTGGTCGTTATATTGTTAGAGCGAAGTCTATTCGCCGTTATGTCGTCATGTTGGAATAAGGAGAGGTGCCCACGGGAAGGCTTGAGTGCCATAGCCCGGGGTTGGGATAAGGGAGGAACCTACGGGAGGGCTGGAGTGCCATGGCCCGAGGTTGTAGGCCTCACTCTTACTATATGAAACTAAGGAAGTTTTAAAAATGAGTAAAGAGTTACTTTGTAACGTCTTTGAGAAAGAAATGATTTTGTCTTACGAGACGAGTGGATTTTGATTCACTGAACGATATACTATTTTCCAAATGATTATGTTTTCAAACCTTTGTCTACTTTTGAGTGACATCGGATTTCCTTACTTAGCCGTCGCGCTAACTGCACTTCAATGTGTTTCTTATCAGTTGCAGATTAGTGTGGGCCCCTGTAGCCGATGAGCTCGGAATAGAAGGGAAGTACAGGTTGGGGTCTACTCTTTGATGTAGACAAGGATTGTTGTTAATGTTGTAAGTTTAGCCTGTGCACTTAGAGTGGAGTTTGTCAAAGAGGTGATAGAATTCACTCTAGGTGTGGCGGTAGCACCCAGTTTTCTGCTGATAAGATGTAAGCTTCCGCAGCATATGAATATTGATTTGTAATTAATGTAAGAGTTGAAAATTGGGGTGTTACATTATGCGTAAAAATAGATGTCGGTCTCGAAGGAAGCACGTCGGAAGATTACTTAGCGATTAGTGAAGTGAATGCATAGTGGACTTGGGAGGTTGTCATGGTGCATAAATTGAAAGCATTTGTTTGTAAAGATTTCAATCAACTAAAGTAAACAAGTAATGAAACATTCAAATGAATGAAACAAGGGAACGAACGGTGCTCGGTTGTGATGCCACACAGTGTAATCATTGCAATGGAACGTTGATTCACCTAAATTGGCTATTCAAGAGTGTTTATTCCCAATTCCTTTCCACAAATAGTGTACTAGGGGTCTCTAAGTTAGGATTGCTTCTTAGGAAACCAAAAGCATTAAAGGAATTTCGTGGAACACTTTGCCTACAACACCTTCCTACTAATCTAATGTTAGATTTCCATAGGAATCATGATTGTAAGGAGCTAGCCTCAAAGATAATCACTAACACGTTTAGATTAAGGCCTTAATCATCCCAGATATTGGTCACAACTCTTAGAGTGGAATCAAAACTACAATCAAAGAAGAAGAATAGAAATTCCAAATAGAGTAAATCAACTTCCACAATTGAGAATTAAAGATCAACACTACGCATCACAACACTGCACAATTCAATCCCTAATGAGAAATTAGCAACTCATATTGTGTATTGAAATAGGAAAACCTAATGTCATACAAGGAATGTAAATTGCGATCGAAATTGAAATAGAAACGAGATTAGAAATGAAGACTACCTAATAGAATTCAAACATAAGCTTAATCATTTCAACCCATAAGCAAATAAGAGCGAAAGATAACTAGGATCACTTAATTGGACATTCGGTAAGTCAAAAATGAATGCAAAAGCTACCGGATATGGGGAAATCCCTCATGCTATGTACAAAGAGTTTTAGCTAGATGTCATACAACTCAAGAAATATTCTCGGGAAGCAAAAACTTTTTAAAGATAGACATTTATGCATGTGGGATATACCTCTCACACCAATTCCAAGCATGCAAACCAAATTTAAGTTGACCTCCTATTTAACTAGGGCTTTAAAGCTGATCCCACTAGTGGGAACGATATACACCAATCAATCAACCCATCCAACCGAACACAAAGGCTTTATGCATAAAAATAAATGTCGGTCTCGAAGGAAGCACGTCGGAAGATTACTTAGCGATTAGTGAAGTGAATGCATAGTGGACATGGGAGGTTGTCATGGTGCATAAAGTAAAAAGCATTTGTTTGTAAAGACTTCAATCAAGTAAAGTAAACAAGTAATGAAACAATCAAATGAATGAAACAAGGGAACGAATCGTGCTCGGTTGTGATGCCTCACCGTGTAATTATCGCAATTGAACGTTGATTTACCTAAATTTGCTATTCAAGAGTGTTTTTTCCCCACTCCTTTCCACAAAAAGTGTACTAGGGGTCTCTAAGTTAGGAATGCTTCTTAAGCAACCAAAAGCATTAGAGGCATTTCGTGGAACACTTTGCCTCCAACAGCTTCCTACTAATCTAACCTTCGATATCCATAGGAATCGTGATTGTAAGGAGCTAGCCTCAAAGCTAATCACTAACACGTTTAGAGTAAGGCCTTAATCATCCAAGATATTGGTCACAACTCTTAGAGTGCAATCAAAACTACAATCAAGGAACAAGAATAGAAATTCCAAATATAGTAAATCAACTTCCACAGTTGAGAATTAAAGATCAACACTACGCATCACAACATTGCACAATTCAATCCCTAATGAGAAATTAACTACTCATATTGCGAATTGAAATAGGAAAACCTAATTTCATACAAGGAATGTAAATTGCGATCAAAATTTGAATAGAAACGAGATTAGAAATGAAGACTACCTAATAGAATTCAAACATAAGCTTAATCATTTCAACCCATAAGCAAATAAGAGCCAAAGATAACTAGATCATTTCAACCCATAAGCAAATAAGAGCCAAAGATAACTAGGATCACTTAATTGGTAAGCAAATAAGAGCCAAAGATAACTAGGATCACTTAATTGGGCATTCGGTAATTCAAAAATTAATGCAAAAGCTACCGGAGAGGGGGAAATCCCTCATGCTATGTACAAAGAGCTTTAGCTAGATGTCATACAACTCAAGAAATATTCTCGGGAAGCAAAAACTTTTTAAAGATCGACATTTATGCATGTGGGATATATCTCTCACACCAATTCCAAGCATGCAAACCAATTTAAGTTCATCTCCTATTTAACTAGGTTCTTAAAGCCGATCCCACTAGTGGGAACGATATACACCAATCAATTAACCCATCCATCCGAAAGCCAAGGCTTTATACGTAAAAATAGATGTCGGTCTCGAAGGAAGCAAGTTGGAAGATTACTTAGCCATTAGTCAAGTGAATGCATAGTGGACTTGGGAGGTTGTCATGGTGCATAAAGTAAAAAGCATTTGTTTCTAAAGAATTCAATCAACTAAAGTAAACATCTAATGAAACAATCAAATGAATGAAACAAGGGAACGAATCGTGCTCGGTTGTGATGCCTCACCGTGTAATTATTGCAATGGAACGTTGATTCACCTAAATTGGCTATTCAAGAGTGTTTATTCCCAATTCCTTTCCACAAATAGTGTACTAGGGGTCTCTAAGTTAGGAATGCTTCTTAGGAAACCAAAAGCATTAAAGGAATTTCGTGGAACACTTTGCCTACAACACCTTCCTACTAATCTAATGTTAGATTTCCATAGGAATCATGGTTGTAAGGAGCTAGCCTCAAAGATAATAACTAACACGTTTAGATTAAGGCCTTATTCATCCCAGATATTGGTCACAACTCTTAGAGTGGAATCAAAACTACAATCAAGGAACAAGAATAGAAATTCCAAATAGAGTAAATCAACTTCCACAATTGAGAATTAAAGATCAACACTACGCATCACAACATTGCACAATTCAATCCCTAATGAGAAATTAGCTACTCATATTCTGAATTGAAATAGGAAAACCTAATTTCATACAAGGAATGTAAATTGCGATCGAAATTGAAATAGAAACGAGATTAGAAATGAAGACTACCTAATAGAATTCAAACATAAGCTTAATCATTTCAACCCATAAGCAAATAAGAGCCAAAGATAACTAGGATCACTTAATTGGACATTCGGTAAGTCAAAAATGAATGCAAAAGCTACCGGAGAGGGGGAAATCCCTCATGCTATGTACAAAGAGTTTTAGCTAGATGTCATACAACTCAAGAAATATTCTCGGGAAGCAAAAAATTTTTAAAGATAAACATTTATGCATGTGGGATATACCTCTCACACCAATTCCAAGCATGCAAACCAATTTAAGTTCACCTCCCATTTAGCTAGGGCCTTAAAGCCGATCCCACTAGTGGGAACGATGTACACTAACCAATCAACCCTTCCAACCTAATGGCAAAGCCTTATGCGTAAAAATAGATGTCGGTCTCGAAGGAAGCACGTCGGAAGATTACTTAGCGATTAGTCAAGTGAATACTTAGTGGACTTGGCAGATTGTCATGGTGCATAAAGTAAAAAAGCATTTGTTTGTAATGAATTCAATAAACTAAAGTAAACAAGTAATGAAATAATCAAATGAATGAAACAAGGGAACGAATCGTGCTCGGTTGTGATGCATCACCGTGTAATTATTGCAATGGAACGTCGATTCACCTAAATTGGCTATTCAAGGGTGTTTATTCCCAATTCCTTTCCACAAATTGTGTATTAGTATAGGGGTCTCTAAGTTAGGAATGCTTCATAGGCAACCAAAAGCATTAGAGGCATTTCGTCGAACACTTTGCCTTCAACAACTTCCTACTAATGTAACCTTAGATTTTGATAGGAATCATGATTGTAAGAAGCTACCCTCAAAGCTAATCACTCTCATGCTTAGATTAAGGCCTTAATCATCCAAGAGATTGGCCACAACTGTTAGAGTGCAATCAAAACTACAATCAAGGAACAAGAATAGAAATTCCAAACAGAGTAAATCAACTTCAACAATTGACAATTAAAGATCAACACTAGGCATCACAACATTGCACAATTCAATCCCTAAAGAGAAAGTAGCTACTCATATTATGAATTGAAATAGCAAAACCTAATTTCATACAAGGAATATAAATTGCGATCGAAATTGAAATAGAAACTAGATTAGAAATGAAGACTACCTAATAGAATTCAAACACAAGCTTAATCATTTCAACCCATAAGCAAATAAGAGCCAAAGACAACAAGGATCACTTAATTGGACATTCGTTCAGTCAAAAATGAATGCAAAAGCTACCGGAGAGGGGGAAATCGATCATGCTATGTACAAAGAGTTTTAGCTAGATGTCATACAACTCAAGACATATTTTCGGGAAGCAAAAGCTTTTTAAAGATATACATTTATGCATGGTGGATATACCTCTCACACCAATTCCAAGCATGCAAACCAATTTAAGTTCACCTACTATTTAGGTAGGGACTTAAAGCTGATCCCATTAGTGAGAACGATGTACCCAATCAATCAACCCTTCCAACTGAACGCCAAAGCCTTATGCGTAAAAATAGATGTCGGAATCGAAGGAAGCACGTCGGAAGATTACTTAGCGATTAGTCAAGTGAATGCATAGTGGTCTTGGGAGGTTGTCATGGTGCATAAAGTAGAAAGTATTTGTTTGTAAAGAATTCAATCAACTAAAGTAAACAAGTAATGAAACAATCAAATGAATGGAACAAGGGAACGAATCGTGCTCGGTTATGATGCATCACCGTGTAATTATTGCAATGGAACGTTGATTCATCTAAATTGGCTATTCAAGGGTGTTTATTCCCAAAATCCTTTCCACAAATAGTGTACTATGGGTCTCTAAGTTAAGAATGCTTCTTAGGAAACCAAAAGCATTAGAGGCATTTCGTCGAACACTTTGCCTTCAACAACTTCCTAATAATGTAACCTTAGATTTTCATAGGAATCATGATTGTAAGAAGCTACCCTCAAAGCTAATCACTAACATGCATCGAAGAGATTGACCACAACTCTTAGAGTGCAATCAAAACTACAATCAAGGAACAAGAATAGAAATTCCAAACAGAGTAAATCAACTTCCACAATTGAGAATTAAAGATCAACACTAGGCATCATAACATTGCACAATTCAATCCCTGAAGAGAAATTAGCTACTCATATTATGTATTGAAATAAGAAAACCTAATTTCATACAAAGAATGTAAATAGCAATCGAAATTGAAATAGAAACTAGATTAGAAATGAAGACTACCTAATAGAATTCAAACACAAGCTTAATCATTTCAACCATAAGCAAATAAGAGCCAAAGATAACAAGGATCACTTAATTGGACATTCGGTTAGTCAAAAAATGAATGCAAAAGCTACCCGAGAGGGGGAAATTCCTCATGCTATGTACAAAGAGTTTTAGCTAAATGTCATACAAGTCAAGAAATATTTTCGGGAAGCAAAAACTTTTTAAAGATATACATTTAAGCATGCGGGATATACCTCTCACACCAATTCCAAGCATCCAAACCAATTTAAGTTCACCTACTATTTAGGTAAGGCCTTAAAGCTGATCCCATTAGTGAGAACGATGTACACCAATCAATCAACCCTTCCAACCGAACGCCAAAACCTTATGCGTAAAAATAGATGTCGATCTCGAAGAAAGAACGTCGGAAGATTACTTAGCGATTAGTCAAGTGAATGCATAGTGGACTTGGGAGGTTGTCATGGTGCATAAAGTAGAAACCATTTGTTTGTAAGGAATTCAATCAACTAAAGTAAACAAGTAATGAAACAATCAAATGAATTGAACAAGGGAACGAATCGTGCTCGGTTGTGATGCATCACCGTGTAATTATTGCAATGAAACGTCGATTCACCTAAATTGGCTATTCAAGATTATTTATTCCCAATTCCTTTCCACAAATAGTGTACTAGTATAAGGGTCTCTAAGTTAGGAATGCTTCTTAGGCAACCAAAAGCAGTAGAGGCATTTCGTCGAACACTTTGCCTTCAACAACTTCCTACTAATGTAACCGTAAATTTTCATAGGAATCATGATTGTAAGAAGCTACCCTCAAAGCTAATCACTAACATGCTTAGATTAAGGCCTTAATCATCCAAGAGATTGGCCACAACTCTTAGAGTGCAATCAAAACTACAATCAAGGAACAAGAATAGAAATTCCAAATAGAGTAAATCAACTTCCACAATTGAGAATTAAAGATCAACACTAGGCATCACAACATTGCACAATTCAATCCCTGAAGAGAAATTAGCTACTCATATTATGAATTGAAATAGCAAAACCTAATTTCATACAAGGAATGTAAATTGCGATCGAAATTGAAATAGAAACTAGATTAGAAATGAAGACTACCTAATAGAATTCAAACACAAGCTTAATCATTACAACCCAAAAGCAAATAAGAGCCAAAGATAACAAGGATCACTTAATTGGATATTCGGTAAGTCAAAAATGAATGCAAAAGCTACCGGAGAGGGGGAAATCGATCATGCTATGTACAAAGAGTTTTAGCTAGATGTCATACAACTCAAGAACTATTCTCGGGAAGCAAAAACTTTTTAAATATATACATTTAAGCATGGGGATATACCTCTCACACCAATTCCAAGCATGCAAACCAATTTAAGTTCGCCTACTATTTAGGTAAGGCCTTAAAGCTGATACCATTAGTGAAAACGATGTACAATCAATCAACCCTTACAACTGAACGCCAAAGCCTTATGCGTAAAAATAGATGTCGGAATCGAATGAAGCACGTCGGAAGATTACTTAGCGATTAGTCAACTGAATGCATAGTGGTCTTGGGAGGTTGTCATGGTGCATAAAGTAGAAAGCATTTGTTTGTAAAGAATTCAATCAACTAAAGTAAACATGTAATGAAACAATCAAATGAATGAAACAAGGGAACGAATCGTGCTCGGTTGTGATGCATCACCGTGTAATTATTGCAATGGAACGTCGATTCACCTAAATTGGCTATTCAAGGGTGTTTATTCCCAATTCCTTTCCACAAATAGTGTACTAAGGGTCTCTAAGTTAGAAATGCTTTATAGGCAACCAAAAGCATTAGAGGCATTTCGTCTAACACTTTGCCTTCAACAACTTTGATAAGCACCAAGAATTGCTTGTTTTAGGGGTCATTTACGGGCTAGAATTGTATAGTTTGTTACCCAATTCATAAGAATTTCATGCATTTGGACTCAGATGTGACCAAAACCACTAACACGAGCATGGAATATGTTTTTAAGGTATTAATACAGCCAAAAGGAGGACTTAAGGCCGATGCTGAGCAGAAAATGGAGAAACCATGAAGCAGGAGCCTCCCACGCAGCCTCACACGCGTGTGGAGGGGCGTGGAATAATTCCAGTAGCTCCCCACGCCCTCCACCACGCGTGTAGACGATCGTGGAAAAGTTTCTTAAAGGCTCGACGCGTCGAGCCCCTGTCTCGACGTGTCGAGAGCCCTGAGTCAGCCCTAAAAATTTGCTGCGAAAATTGACTATCTTGCCCCTATTTTGCTTCCCCTATATAAGGCTCATTATCCCAAGACCTAGAGGAGGGGGAGGAGGCACCCAATAATGTTAGATCTAGTTTTCTTTTCTCAATTTCTTCCCCATTGGGGAGGAAGACAAATACTCCTCCTTAGATTAGCTTAGCTTAGTGTAGATGAAGAAGATGATGTAGATCCAAAGCTTTCCCTAGGTAATATACTTCTTTTAATATAAAGTTTGATCTTTTATATTCTTGCTTTGTTTCTTTTGTTGTTATTAATGCTTTATATGCTAGAGTAGTGTAGTTTGGGTGTGTGTTCCCTTGTTAACCTATTGATTGATGCTTAGATTTTATCTTATGGTCTTGAGAATTGTGGGAGTATGATTGATGTTTGTATGGATGATGTTGTTCAAACTTTGCTTCTATTTTCGGCCGGGATAGTTAGTGAACCGAGTGGAAGTGAGAGAGTGCGCGATAGCGGACTCTCACGAGCCCAACTCATCTATATCTCCGCTCTTAATCCGAAAGGATGAGATCCGAGAGGAGTGGTAGGCAAGGTGTTCGATAAAATGCCTCAACCGAATGAGGATTGAGAGTCTGAGTGTGACGCCACTCGGTACCAATACCGTGACTCCCTAGTTCAATCCCGAAACCCAATTCCAAGCTACCTACGATAATCAATCCTTTGGCTTAGCATCGGCATGCATCCCCTTCTTTTCCCATTTGTATTTTCTATCTTAATTTTACCTTCAAACCCTTTACAAAACCAACCATGAACAAAACTTCTCCCTACAATTGAAACACCCCGACTCGGCTGTACCGAACAACCGGAGTAGTTACCGCCACACCTAGACTAAACCCAATCACATACAGATAGGATTCATTCTAGATGCACATAAACCCAATCACATACAGATAGGATTCATTCTAGATGCACAGGCTAAAAATCACATACAGATAGGATTCATTCTAGATGCACAGGCTAAAGACAAGGAAACTATAGGATTCATTCTAGATGCACAGGCTAAAGACAAGGAAACTATACCGTATCATCATGACCATCATAACTTGATATATATATATATTCATGGCATCAACAAAAGAGTAGCTAAACTAGCTACTAACAAGTACCAAAGTTTAGTTACATCCCACCAAGAGAGTTTGAATTAGCCTCAACCTCACTAGCCATCTTAGCACTAGCATGGCTACAAAAGATATGTATACACAAAAAGAGATCAGACTAGACTCCCCACCCTAGACACTACCTAGTCTAACGAGTGGTACACCGGGCCAGTGTAGGTGCCCCAAACGAGATGCCACTCACCCTCGAACCAGGTGATGTGGTCCAGAAAGTTGCAGGTATTGATATACATCATCCACTCGTCATGATACTCCGGGGGACTCGGGTCCCACGGGTAAGGATAGCGAACAACAAACTCGAGAGGATCACTATCAGGTAAAACCTCTATGGGGTAGAACCCATAGCTAGCCTGGATGATGTCTAGAGGACACAACGGTTCAACAGGGACTGGTGACCAAACCGGTACCGCCGGTGAGACAGAAGTGGGCACAGGGTCGGGAGTACAAGTCAGCACTGGAGGATCTGGAGCGTAGCCGGGGGCGTACGGGTCATCATCATCAGACAAAAACTGCATGTAATCATCGTAATCTAGAACGGGGAACTCAAACTCTGATGGATCGGAGTCCGCTGGGCTGCATGAGCCCACACTAGATTCCATATGATAACGGACACAATGAAGTGTAGTTAGCACGACGGCTAAGTAAGGAAATCCATTGCCACTCAAAAGTAAACAAAGGTTTCAAAAACAACATAATACTCAAAAACTTTAAACTTTACCCATCAGTTGCAATCTACCTGCGATCAGATTATCAACAAAAGAAAGTATAGCATAGTATATGAGTGATATCAGCATATAACACTTTCATTTCAGAGAATTTCATCATTTAACTCAAAATAGTGAGTTCAACAACACACACACTTTACTGTTCAGAACTCGTGACATTTTATTCTTCAATCTAGTTACTTCGTAACTAGATTTTCATAGTTAGTAAAATTTTACTTAGTTTCCCCCTGGATAAGTGTAAGGCATACTTGGAATATTTTCAAGCACCTCGGGCCGCGGCCCGCAGGTCAACATCTCAATAACTTTGGGGCCCCGGCTGATAAGCCTCCCGCAAAGTCAAACGTCTCAATAACTTCCGGGCCCCGGCTCGCAAGCCTCCCATGAAGTCAAACATTTCAATAAGTTTCGGGCCACGGCTCCCACAGGCCTCCCGTAAAGTCAAACATCTCATTAACTTCCGGGCCCCGGCTCGCAAGCCTCCCAAGAAGTCAAACATTTCAATAACTTTCAGGCCACGGCTCTCAAGCCTCCCGTAAAGTTAACATCTCAACAACATTATCTAGAAACTAAGGTTTTCAAAACATTCTTTCTATCCTTGGGTTTAATTAGTATATTCACGTGATGACTGAAACGATCATTCTTATCCAAATATATTTCCAAAATACACATATTTGTTAATGACTTTTCACCATGAAATTCCAAGTGGCAAGGGTCACACTTGTTTCTTAAAAACACAATTTTTCCCCAAATTAATGAACATAATGTACAAAATAATATTTGAGCTTTCAAAAATTGACTCGGTTGCCCGTAGGCCTTCCAAACATCATAACATTCGGGAGCAAAAACATCGGGGAAAAGTTCGGTCGAAAACGGCTCCGCGTCGCGCGGGCTCGCGGTTACCCGCAGCGGCGGACGCATGCGTCCGGGCGACGTCCGCATGCGTCCGGGCGGCGTCCGCGCGTTCGGCATTGACGCCGAAAAGCTGGGCGCCACGGACGCGCGTCCGTGGTTGCGTCTGGCCTTTCGGCCGTGACGCCGTAGTCTCGGACACCCGCGGACGCGCGTCCGTGGTGGCGTCCGGCCTCTCGGCCGCGACGCCGAAATCCTGGGCGCCGATGGACGCGCGGTGGACGTGCGTCCAAGGCTGCGTCCATCCGATTCTGCCAACTTCGGGCAGCAAAAACTGGGTTGTAACGCCCCGTTTTTCCACTATTTTCACAAGTATAAGCCTTAATGAACGTAAACACAACATATACATGCATAAGTTAACTATGAACATGCATACAAAAATTACCAAAAATCAAGATGTAGTCTTTTGAGCCAACTTGTAGATCCATAAACTTAACACAAAATTTTCACATAAAATTCCTAGTCACATAATTTACTAGCATTTGATCACCTTCAAGTGACTAAACCAACTTAAGGGATTCTTTACCTCCCAAGTAGATCTTTTTAAAACCGTAGAAAGGTGGTGATCTTCTCCTTCAAACCGTTCACCAAAGATCCTAAACAAAATCACCATAATAACAACATTTTCATGAATCCTTAGTTTAAACTTAAGTTCTATGAAGGATTGAAGTTTTTACCTATTATTGAGCACTTGTGTTGAAGAGAAAGCTAGGGAGTTCTTGGATCACAATGTAGAAGAATAAGATTTTCTTCCTCTTCTTTTTCCTTCAAATTTCGAAAATGGGAGAGAGAATGGGAGTGATGGGAAGTTAGCTTGAAGCTTAAGGCACAAGTATGATCATCCCATACTTCTTATGACAAACCCATTAATTAATTACCATGTGGTAATAAGTGTGCCACTTGTCAACTCCCCATGGTAGATCTTGAAGAGTAGAATTTATTTTGTCAGTTTGGGATTAAATCAGATAAAGGTGCGGAGGATTATAACTTAATTCGGGAAAATTCTTACACCAAAATTATTCTAAAAATAATCCCGTCATTAACCACTAAAATCGGGAATTTTTCGGTCTCCCGCGAAATTTAGGTACGAAGGTCCGTAACAATTTCACTCTTACAGTCCATTTAAATATTTCTTGAACTAAGTAGGAAGTTCAGGCTTAATCGTATTGTACTTAATAATCCATTTTCTAGGAAAATTCGAACTGTAAGTAAATCCTTAAAATTTTCGGTTCGTGACCGGTACGTAAATCGCAGCTTATTAATAACTTAGTCTAAAAAAAAATTCTTTTGAAGTACCGAGAGATTTTCTCATAAATGTCATAGCCTAAAAAAAAAATTTCGAACCCTAACTTGGCTGGAATAACCGAGGGGTTACAATTTCCCCCCTTAAAAATAGTTTCGTCCCCGAAACTTACTTTTTGTCATCCGTGAAAACAAAGTAGATCACTACTCCCTTCTTTTACCCAAAACGAATTTCTAGCATGCCTAGTTCTTGACACACAATTTGCTTAGGCACATAGAAGTTAGATCGATTCCACGCACTTGAGTTAAATAATTTCGGATAACGCCCCATCATAACGCTTTCCAACTCTCATGTAGCTTCCTCGGGACTGTGGTTCGACCATTGGACTTTGATCATTTTGACTGATTTCCTCCTCGTATCTCGTGTTTTTGAGTCCAAGATTCGAATTGGTCTTTCCTCGTAGGTCAACGAATCATCCATCTCCAGTTCCTCCGGCTCTAATACATGGGATGCGTCAGGTACATACCGTTTAAGTTGAGAAACATGAAATACGTTATGTACTTTATCAAGCTCAATCGGTAGGGCCAGTCGATAGGCTAAATTTCCTATCCTCTCCAGGATTTCGTAAGGTCCTATATAACGAGGACTCAACTTTCCTTTCTTCCCAAACCTTCTGACTCCTTTAGTGGGTGAGACTTTCAGTAACACCTTCTCCCCAACTTGATATTCGGTGAACTGTCGCTTTAAATCGGCATACGACTTTTGTCGATCCTGCGCAACTTTCATCCTCTCTCGAATTATCTTGATTACCTCAATAGTCTCTTGTAGGTACTGAGGTCCATGTGTAACGACTTCGACATTTTTGCCCATATAATGCCTCATAAGGAGCTATTCCTATACTCGCATGGTGGCTATTGTTATAGGAAAATTCTATTAAATCCAACTGTTCGTCCCATGAACCCTGGAAATCGAGCACACAACCTCTGAGCATATCTTCCAACGTTTGTATCGTTCGCTCCGTTTGGCCATCAGTGGCAGGGTGAAAAGCCGTACTCAGTTTGAGTTGAGTGCCCATTGCCATTTGTAACGCTCCCCAAAAACGTGATAGAAATCGTGAGTCTCTATCTGAAACGATGTCTTGTGCTACCCCGTGGTGTTTAACCACGTGCTTAATATAGGCTCTTGCCAACTTTTCCATTGACCATGTTTTGTTCATTGGGATGAATCTCGCTGTCTTGGTCAGTCGATCAACAATGACCCACACTTGATCGTTTCCCGCCTTGGTTCTAGGTAATCCTCCCACGAAATCCATGGAGATTGAGTCCCATTTCCACTGCGGAATCTCCTACTTGGGAGGCAACCCAAGGTTTTAATAAATGTTTTTACATCGTTTTTATGCTTTCGTTTTTATGTTTTTGTTCTAATAAATTGCTACTATCAAATGGAACCATTTTTGAGGACTAACTTGTAGGAGTCGAGGCTAAAAATTGCTTTGGAAAGGCTTATTTCGAACATAGGTATGAAGGGAAAAACCAAAACCGGAAGAAAACAGTGCAGAGGACTGCCACGTGGGCTCACACGTGTGTAGCCGTGCGTGTGGACGAGACAGAGAGCCTACACGCACGCTCACACGCGTGTAGCCGTGCGTGGGAGCGAGGCAGAGAGCTCCCACGCACGCTCACACGAGTGTGACCGGCGTGAAAGCCCTCCTACGGATTTAAAACCCCCCTTCGGCTATTCCACGAAACTTTGCTCCAAAAACCCTATTTTCTCTTCTCTTCTCCACGCAAGGTGAATCCTATACTCAAGGTTTGAAAATCTATTCTATTTTTACATCAAAGAAGATCAAAAACATCACTATCAAGGTAATTTCTCATCTTTTTAACTATTTATCCTTGAATATTCATGAGTATGGAAGAGCTTGAATGTGAAATTTGTTCTACATTCCCTTGCATGATTTGGAATGTTTTGAATGTTTAAATTGGTTTATAATGCTTCATAGAACTATCCTTTGATGTTTTCTTTCATTATTGATGATTACATTGATGGATTGTTATGTATTTTTGAGCTTTAAGTGTGAACACCATTGATGAACAAATGTGTTTGTTAGATTTCTTGTTTAAATTATGAAATTGATGCTTGAATTAATGTGTAAACTTGTTATAGAACTATTATATGCCATCAATTTGACTTTTCACATGCTACATTGCCCAAATTGAAATTTTCAATTTCAAACCCTAATTTTTGAATTTGGGGAAGAAGATGAAGTTGACTTTTTGAAATTCTTGACTTTTATAGTTGATTTCTTATTTGACTATTAAATTGAGTTACTTTATGCACCATGACAACTTCCCAAGTCCACTATGCATTCACTTGACTAATCGCTAAGTAATCTTCCGACGTGCTTCCTTCGAGACCGACATCTATATTTATGCACAAGGCTTAGGCGTTCGGTTGGAAGGGTTGATTGATTGGTGTACATCGTTCCCACTAGTGGGATCGGCTTTAAGGCCCTAGCTAAATAGGAGGTGAACTTAAATTGGTTTGCATGCTTGGAATTGGTGTGAGAGGTGTATCCCCGACGCTTAAATGTCTATCATTAAATAGTTTTTGCTTCCCGAGAATATTTGTTGAGTTGTATGACATCTGGCTAAAACTCTCTGTACATAGCATGAGGGATTTCCCCCTCTCCTGTAGCTTCTGCATTCATTTTTGACTGACCGAGTGTCCAATTAAGTGATCCTAGTTATCTTTGGCTCTTATTTGCTTATGGTTTTGAATGATTAAGCTTGTGTTTGAATTCTATTAGGTAGTCTTCATTTCTAATCTCGTTACGATTTCAATTTCGATCGCAATTTACATTCCATGTATGAATTTAGGTTTTGCTATTTCAATTCATAATATGAGAAGCTAATTTCTATTTGGGGGTTGATTTGTGCAATGTAGTGATGCCTAGTGTTGATCTTTAATCCCCAATTGTGGAAGTTGATTTACTCTATTTGGAATTTCTATTCTTGTTCCTTGATTGTAGTATTGAATGCACTCTAAGAGTTGTGGCCAATCTGTTGGATGACTAAGGCCTTAATCTAAGCATGTTAGTGATTAGCTTTGAGGCTAGCTCCTTACAATCAAGATTCCTATGTATGTCTAAGTTTAGAATTGTAGGTTGCCTAAGAAGCATTCCAAACTTAGAGATCCCTAGTACACTATTTGTGGAAAGGAATTGGGAATAAACACCCTTGAATAGCCAATTTAGGTGAATCAACGTTCCATTGCAATAATTATACGGTGAGGCATCACAACCGAGCACGATTCGTTCCCTTTGTTTCATTCATTTGATTGTTTCATTACTTGTTTACTTTCTTTGATTGAATTCTTTACAAACAAATGCTTGTTACTTTATGCACCATGACAACCTCCCAAGTCCACTATGCATTCACTTGACTAATCGCTAAGTAATCTTCCGACGTGCTTCCTTCGAGACCGACATCTATATTTACGCACAAGGCTTAGGCGTTCGGTTGGAAGGGTTGATTGATCGGTGTTCATCGTTCCCACTAGTGGGACGAGGTGAACTTAAATTGGTTTGCATGCTTGGAATTGGTGTGAGAGGTGTATCCCCGATGCTTAAATGTCTATCATTAAATAGTTTTTGCTTCTCGAGAATATTTGTTGAGCTATCATTAAATAGTTTTTGCTTCTCGAGAATATTTGTTGAGTTGTATGACAATAGTTTTTGCTTCTCGAGAATATTTGTTGAGTTGTATGACATCTGTTTTTGCTTCTCGAGAATATTTGTTGAGTTGTATGACATCTGGCTAAAACTCTCTGTACATAGCATGAGGGATTTCCCCCTCTCCTGTAGCCTTTGCATTCATTTTTGACTGACCGAGTGTCCAATTAAGTGATCCTAGTTATCTTTGGCTCTTATTTGCTTATGGTTTGAAATGATTAAGCTTGTGTTTGAATTCTATTAGGTAGTCTCCATTTCTAATCTCGTTTCTATTTCAATTTCGATCGCAATTTACATTCCATGTATGAAATTAGGTTTTGCTATTTCAATTCATAATATGAGAAGCTAATTTCTATTTAGGGATTGAATTGTGCAATGTAGTGATGCCTAGTGTTGATCTTTAATCCTCAATTGTGGAAGTTGATTTACTCTATTTGGAATTTCTATTCTTGTTCCTTGATTGTAGTTTTGATTGCACTCTAAGAGTTGTGGCCAATCTCTTGGATGATTAAGGCCTTAATCTAAGCATGTTAGTGATTAGCTTTGAGGCTAGCTCCTTACAATCAAGATTCCTATGTATGTCTAAGTTTAGAATTGTAGGTTGCCTAGTACACTATTTGTGGAAAGGAATTGGGAATAAACACCCTTGAATAGCCAATTTAGGTGAATCAACGTTCCATTGCAATAATTACACGGTGAGGCATCACAACCGAGCACGATTCGTTCCCTTTGTTTCATTCATTTGATTGTTTCATTACTTGTTTACTTTCTTTGATTGAATTCTTTACAAACAAATGCTTGTTACTTTATGCACCATGACAACCTCCCAAGTCCACTATGCATTCACTTGACTAATCGCTAAGTAATCTTCCGACTTGCTTCCTTCGAGACCGACATCTATATTTATGCACAAGGCTTAGGCGTTCGGTTGGAAGGGTTGATTGATCGGTGTTCATCGTTCCCACTAGCTAAATACGAGGTGAACTTAAATTGGTTTGCATGCTTGGAATTGGTGTGAGTGGTGTATCCTCGATGCTTAAATGTCTATCATTAAATAGTTTTTGCTTCCCGAGAATATTTGTTGAGTTGTATGACATCTGGCTAAAACTCTCTTTACATAGCATGAGGGATTTCCCCCTCTCCTGTAGCCTTTGCATTCATTTTTGACTGACCGAGTGTCCAATTAAGTGATCCTAGTCCAAATCAGGGAGTCTCTAAAAGCAGTGGAGAATTAGGACCAAAGGTGAGAGAAAACTAAAAGACTCTCCGGGGCATGACAACAAGACTCTCGAACCACTTCCTAACTTCTCTACATGTTAGAGATTACTTGAGACTTAGCAGGAACATAACCATAAATCTATTCAAAACCTTCAACTAAAAAAACTTAGAAACTCATGATATTTTGCAAACTGGGAAATTTTATATTTCAAACTGCGATATCTTACAAAGCAAACTGAACCTCCTTTTATATGGATCAAGGATGGTTCTCGAAATACAATACAGCTGTTTACAATTATTACAATACATGTGGCCGACAAAATACAGCTGTTTACAATTATTACAATACATGTGGCCGACAAAGTGTGATGGCCTTCTTGACATAAAGTAAATGTGGCCGACAAAGTGTGATGGCCTTCTTGACATAAAGTAAAGCTAGCCGACAAAGTGTGATGGCCTTCTTGACATAAAGTAAAGCTAGCTTTTAATAAAGTTGTCTAATGATTCATACAACACGCCAAACTAATAAGATAACGCTGACATGACCCTGTCAGGACGGGGATCTTATCTTTGAAGATAAGATTTTTTGTTGCAGATGAGATTTGCTTTGCTGGGGCTTTGCTGGAGAGATAAGATCAAATCTTATCCTTCACTCATGAATCTCTTTCCTTTCCAGTTTTGTGGGTTCCAATCTGGTTGCTTTGTCTTCATGACCATCCATTCTCCATGAAATTGAAGATCCATTGCGGAGTCTTCGTCTGATGCTGTGTCGCTTTCTGTGGAGTAGCCAGAGTAGCTGGGGTTACCCATGTAGTTAACCCATTCTTGCCTATCCATACCAGATTGCCTTCTCTTCGTTCTCCAAACATCCTTGTTCCACTGGCTCTTGTGTTCTGGCCTTTTCTTTTGAGACTTTTGAGCATAAGCTTTCTCAATCTTTTCAACTTCTTCAAGCACTGAATCTATATCATCAAAGTTCCAAGGGTCTTGTGACCAGATATCTTCCTTCTGAGTCTGGTTTAGCTCATAGTAGTACTGGTTTTTTGCTGACTTGATCCTTTCATGGTAGATCTCATTATCTTGTCTTACATCTGGCTGAATCCCTTCTTTGGGCCAAATTTCTTTTGGAATGACCTTGTTCTGGGCGAAAATGTACCTCTGAAATTCTGGATAGTCTTCTTCTCGGACTATGATAGATTCCATGTGCCGCTCATAAATCTTCATAAATGGTTCTACATGTCCTTCTAAAAATCTGGATACCCATACTGTGACTTCCCTATGCAGATGAACTGTGAAGAATTTTGGACCATCTTGGCATAACTTCTTCCAGTATTTTAATGGATAAAACCAAGTTAAGAATTTTATTAAATCTTTCTCAACAGAAAGATCTAACTCTTTTCTTAAGCTAGGCCTGTGGAACTCCATTAAAATATGATATTCATGGCATAAATACCAAAATATCCAATTTAACTCTTCTGGCCAATCTTGAACTTGAGCAATAAAGATTTGAGCAAATTGATATTTAGGGTGAATACCATATGGTTGTAGCATATGACCTCCATAGTATCTGAACAATCTGACTTCCCAATCTGTTCTTCTTTCTTCAAGGTATTCATGGCTCCATGGGAACTGGTTAACATCAATGTCTGGTGGAAAATCTGCATTTGATGAAGTGCTCTGACTGGAACTTCCTTCATTGAACATATAGACTTCATAGAGCTTGGACTGGAACTGGAGTTGAGGAATCTGCTGTGGTCTGGATAAAAAATCTGCAACCACATTCTTCTTTCCTGGAATATGGCGAACATCATAGTTGTATCTGGAAAACCATTGTTGCCATCTTAGAGCTTGAGCTTGTGGAATTTCTTTCCTCTTGAATTGCAACATTTTTGGAAAAGCTGACATGTCTAACTCAATAAGAAACTTATAACCGATCAAATGAAAATTAAATTTTTTAATTCCATTTTTCACGGCTAAAATCTCTTTATAAGTGGAGTGGTAATGAAGTTCTGCCTCTTTGAATCTACCACTGGAGTAGCCGCAAACAAGCCTTTTTCCTTTGACTTCCTGTAGAAGTATTGCTCCCCAATAGTAATCACTAGCATCTGTTTGTAGAATTCTGAGTCCTTCACCTGCTGGAATGTGCAATTGTGGTAATTCCTTGGTGTGCTCCTTCATCCATCGGATTGCCTTGGTTTGTTCTATGCTCCATTTTGGTGGTGACTTTTTCAACATCTTGGTGAGAGTGCTAACATGAGGGGCTATGTTGGGAACAAAATCTCGGATATAATTAATTATACCAAGAAATTGTTGAACTTGCTGCTTTGTGAGGTTTTTATCAGGAAATTTGAGTAACTCCTGAGCAATATGCTTTCCTGGTTGAAACTTTCCCTGGTCAATATCCATGCCTAAAAACTGGATCTTCTGCTGGGCTAGTAACATCTTTTTTTCGGATAACATGATTCCAAATTTTTGGCATATCTCCATGAATTGTCTGATCAACTGGATGTGTTCCTCCATGGTCTTACTGAATAGTAAGATATCATCGATGTAAATGAGGGCTTTGTCAAGAATTGGCTCAAAGATCTTGGTCATCACTTTCTGGAATTCACTGGGTGCAATTTTGAGACCAAAAGGCATTACCTTCCATTCAAGATGATATCCTGGGATACAAAAGGCTGTCTTGTATCTTTCTTCTGGCTTGATTTCTATCTGCCAAAATCCTGCTTTGAGATCGAACTTTGAAAACCATTGGGCTCCTGGGAGATATGAGAACATCATAGATCTCCTTGGTAATGGAAATTTGACATCTTTGAGACATTGATTCAAGGGTTGATAGTTGATAACAAGTCGTAACTTTCCCCTTGCTTGTTCTGCTCGCTTGTTCACATAGAATGCTTCACATGCCCATGAGGACTTGGATTCTGTGATTAGTCCTAACTTCTGCAACTCCTTACACTCTTGAACCGCCATTTTGAGATGTTGAGGATTCATTCCTGAGTGGCTGGCTTTGGTGGGGTTGATCACCTTTCCTTCTTTGAATGGAAGTTCAATAAAGAACTCTTCTCTGGTCCATAGGGGCTTACTGTGTTTCTCCATGAATTCGTCATGAGAGTTTGCACATAATTGCTCCACCAATTGTTGTTTGATCTGGGTGATGGTATCCATGAAGTTAAGTTGCCACATTCTGTAATCTTCTTCATAGGGCTTGAAGTAGGGGCCTTTGCTAATTCCTCGTGATTGAACCAATACATTCATCATCTTGAAAGAATCAAATCCTAATAGCAAATCCCTTCTTGGAAGGCCACATCCAAGAACATGAATTTGCAGTTAGGAAGTATGCTAATCTCCAATGGTTCCTTCGTCTCCAATCCTGCATCAAAATCATCTCCAGATGCTGATGTAAGACGTTTCTGGGATGGTCTCCATGCCTCTTGAGGTAACAGCTTTGGGTTCATCATTGAGAACTGAGCTCCAGTATCAACAAGGGCTATGGCATCGAATGGCTTGCTTAACCGGTGCTTGATCTGTACTTTCACATGGGGTGCTTTGAACTCTTCATCTTCTTTTATCCCAAAATTGTATGAGATAAAATCTTCTTCCGGAACTTCATCTTCTATGGAAAAGATTGTTTCTGCTGAAGGTTCGTCTTCTGGGCTGAGATAGTCATCCAGGTCTTCTTCGGTGATATCGTCATCAATAAGAGACATGATTTCCGATATCATTTTAGCCACTTGCTTCTCCTTGCAATCTTTGGCGTAGTGTCCTGGCTTTCCACAAACAAAGCATTTGTTAGATGCTTTATTTCCTCTCTTTTTTGGTTGTGCTTTCTGGTTCTGGGATTTTCTGAAATATCTCCTCCTTGGCTTCCATCCGATTCTTCTAGTGTTTTGAGGATTCTTCCTGAAGTGAGTGAAATTTCTCCTTCTTACTCTGGGTTTGTCTCCTCACACTCCATTGCATGAAGATCCTATTATGAGGTTTGGCTTCTGGCATGCTTTGGAACAAATTGATTCATGCTTTCTTAAGGTCTGGAACTTGTTGTGGATCTGGCAAATATTGTCTAGGCTTTCAAATATTGCTTGCCTAATCTGCCCAGTTGAAAGATGTGTTATGGATCCATGATTCTTTTTGATAAGTTGATCTGTACTGTCTGCCAGCAGGGGTGGTAAGGATGAAACAAAAGCTTGCTTGAGATTGTTGTCAAATCCCAGAAAATAGAAAACTTTTGTCATCCTTTTGAAGTGTTCCTCTAAGTGCCTTTTCTCATAAGACAGGCACTTCATTCTGAAAAACTCCGTTCTCTTCTGTTCTACTTCATCTTCATGTTTACCCAGAAATATGAAGTAAATCATTGAAACGGCTTCCTGGAGAGGTAGTCCTAAGAACATCATTTTGAATGCCCCATCTGCTTTAGACCACCAATCTTTAAGAATTCCGGTGAACTTTGCTGTAAATTCCATCAGGATTTTGAAAGTATCTCGTTCTACTAGGTTCCTAGTAGTCATCCATGTGTGGAACTCAGCAAACTTCTCTCCCCACTTTTCTGGTGATAAATCATCAATTGTAAAGAATTGATAATTTACTCCTTTGTGCATCACCATTTCCGTGGCATTTTCAACACCAAAGTATTCTTCAGGTTGTTGAGTTGTGTATCCACCAGTTGATGATTCTGCTGGATCTGCCATCAATGCAGGGTTTTCTGAATCCTGATTAGAAATAGAAAAGGATTCTTCTCCTTCTGGATCTGTATATCCTTCTGATTCTGACTGAGTTGCTTCAGATTGGTAGCCAGATTCTTCTGATATTTCTCCAGCACTATAAGCTTCCATGACTGGTAGGTTTCTCTCAGGTGGGTCTGGGCCTTTGATAACAGAATCAAAAAGATCCTTATCTGTGATTGTTTCATGGAGCATCATTTGGGTCGTATTTGGGGTTGTATTTGGTGGAGGGTACTGGTCATTTGATTTTGAGGATATAATTGGCTGGAATGGAGTGGTAGTTTGTTCTGAAATGGTGAAAGGTCTAAAAACTTGCTGGTGTAAAGGGTGAGATGGATTTCTAATTTTCCAAGCAGAGAACAATCTTGTTTGAGAATCAGGTTGGCTTGAGATGTGGGTAAAGGCAAAGTTGGTTGCGGTGGGGGTTGTGGATACTTTTGTTTAGGCTTACTTCTCCTATGGTACTCATCTAGAATGGAAGAGTCTGTAGGAGGAAACATAGGGTTTTCAGACTGGAACGACGAACTTGTTAAGGAACTGGTTTGGTAAAATGGTGTTGGAGTAGAGGTAGCTGGGTAATTTTGGGGTGTTTCAAACAAATTGGGTTGGTAAGGTTGTTTGGGCCTAATCTCGGATCTCAACTGATCTATCATGCTCCGGATAGAAGCAGTTTCGTTGGCTTGGTACTGAAAATGGGCTTGAAGGGATTGACCATAAGAAGGTCTCTCAATAGGGATCTGCTCCAATTTTTTCTCCAAAATCTGGATCCTTGAGTCAATCTTTGAATAGTATTCTCCAGATTTGTGGCTTAGCTCAACAAGATTGTTGGAAATTGATTTGAGGGTGCGGTTTTGAGCTAAGGCGTTCTCCGTTTGCCAATTTAAAGTCTGCTTAAGGGATGGTTGTCCTCTTAACTGGCCTGTTGGTAATACTTCATTAGGAGCTGGGATCTTTGGTGCATGCATAGAACCTCCTCGCTGAAAACTTTCCAAAGGGGGAAAGTCCTCCTCATAGGATTCTGAGATCACCATTGCTGGGATAGCTGGTGGAACTGGAATTATTGTGGGCTCCTTTCTTAAGTACTCTTGCTCATAGCACTTAAGAGCTTTCTTTTTTCTTTGCAAGGGCACAGGTGGTGGTAGTGGTGACGGCGGATCTTCATCATCACTATCATCCTTCCTTCTGGATCGTTAACCAAGGAAAACTGGTTCTGCATCATCATCGTCTGGGTCATAGTCAAGGATCTCCTAGACATGCTCCTCTTGTCTTTCTCTAGCCTCTTCTACCATATTGATGGATGGTAGAAATTCTGTTCTTTTTAGATGAGCATGATTGAATGAGATTCCAACGGTACCATCTTTTCGCCTGCTGATGGTAGCCTCGTTGGATTCGATTGGCCTTATGTTCTGGTGCAGCTTCTCATAGTTGGATATCCAAGTGTCAAGGATGACTTGGATCAACTCCTCTTTTGTACATCTCCTGGGGACCTTAGTGCATGTAACATTTCTTTGTTCATTAGTGACTAGGATGAGGGCTTCTCCTCCTCCTGGAATTTTCATATCGAAAGCATGGTCTTGCAATCGATAAGACATCTGGTAGTGGACAGTGGCTTCAATAGCATCTTGCTCAGCATGCTTAGCTCCAACAATATGGACTTGAATTTTAAACATATCTAGAAGATGCGGATCTTAGTGCCAGAATCAAGTGTTACTTCCATAGTGGCTATCAACGCATGTTGGTACTCTAAGTACCTGGAATCAATGAGACATAGCTTGGCAACTACGGGTTGACCCTTTCTGCCATGATAGGTTATGGCAAAACGGATTGCTCCAAAGTGGATATGGGTATATCCTTCTCTCCTCCAAATGGCCGGGAATTCATCAGGGATTTCAAGAGTAATGAACTGTTCTCGGTGGGTGGAATATATGGGACATCTGCTCATGGCTGAGGCTGAGATGTATTCTTTGGGAACTAAAGACCTTTTCTGGTAAATAGCTTTAAGGGATTTAACCAGAAGATTGGATTGGTTTCTTTTATTGAAAGCAGAGTATGGATTCAGAAGGGGCAGATGAGTTTCTTCTATTTTTTGGTCCTCTTTAAGATAATTTATCTCATAGAGATAATCCATCTTAGAAGAGAGAGATTTTTTGAAATGAGGTTTTTCTAATGAAAAAGAAGAACGGCTAGGTACAATAGATGTGGATGTAGAAGCTGAAGAGGAAGACATATTTAGGAAATATGAAGGTTTTGAAAAAAGAGATATGGCTGGCTCTGATACCAAATCAGGGAGTCTCTAAAAGTAGTGGAGAATTAGGACCAAAGGTTAGAGAAAACTAAAAGCCTCTCCGGGGCATGACAACAAGACTCTCGAACCACTTCCTAACTTCTCTACATGTTAGAGATTACTTGAGACTTAGCAGGAACATAACCATAAATCTATTCAAAACCTTCAACTAAAAAAACTTAGAAACTCATGATATTTTGCAAACTGGGAAATTTTATATTTCAAACTGCGATATTTTACAAAGCAAACTGAACCTCCTTNAACAATCTTGTTTGAGAATCAGGTTGGCTTGAGATGTGGGTAAAGGCAAAGTTGGTTGCGGTGGGGGTTGTGGATACTTTTGTTTAGGCTTACTTCTCCTATGGTACTCATCTAGAATGGAAGAGTCTGTAGGAGGAAACATAGGGTTTTCAGACTGGAACGACGAACTTGTTAAGGAACTGGTTTGGTAAAATGGTGTTGGAGTAGAGGTAGCTGGGTAATTTTGGGGTGTTTCAAACAAATTGGGTTGGTAAGGTTGTTTGGGCCTAATCTCGGATCTCAACTGATCTATCATGCTCCGGATAGAAGCAGTTTCGTTGGCTTGGTACTGAAAATGGGCTTGAAGGGATTGACCATAAGAAGGTCTCTCAATAGGGATCTGCTCCAATTTTTTCTCCAAAATCTGGATCCTTGAGTCAATCTTTGAATAGTATTCTCCAGATTTGTGGCTTAGCTCAACAAGATTGTTGGAAATTGATTTGAGGGTGCGGTTTTGAGCTAAGGCGTTCTCCGTTTGCCAATTTAAAGTCTGCTTAAGGGATGGTTGTCCTCTTAACTGGCCTGTTGGTAATACTTCATTAGGAGCTGGGATCTTTGGTGCATGCATAGAACCTCCTCGCTGAAAACTTTCCAAAGGGGGAAAGTCCTCCTCATAGGATTCTGAGATCACCATTGCTGGGATAGCTGGTGGAACTGGAATTATTGTGGGCTCCTTTCTTAAGTACTCTTGCTCATAGCACTTAAGAGCTTTCTTTTTTCTTTGCAAGGGCACAGGTGGTGGTAGTGGTGACGGCGGATCTTCATCATCACTATCATCCTTCCTTCTGGATCGTTAACCAAGGAAAACTGGTTCTGCATCATCATCGTCTGGGTCATAGTCAAGGATCTCCTAGACATGCTCCTCTTGTCTTTCTCTAGCCTCTTCTACCATATTGATGGATGGTAGAAATTCTGTTCTTTTTAGATGAGCATGATTGAATGAGATTCCAACGGTACCATCTTTTCGCCTGCTGATGGTAGCCTCGTTGGATTCGATTGGCCTTATGTTCTGGTGCAGCTTCTCATAGTTGGATATCCAAGTGTCAAGGATGACTTGGATCAACTCCTCTTTTGTACATCTCCTGGGGACCTTAGTGCATGTAACATTTCTTTGTTCATTAGTGACTAGGATGAGGGCTTCTCCTCCTCCTGGAATTTTCATATCGAAAGCATGGTCTTGCAATCGATAAGACATCTGGTAGTGGACAGTGGCTTCAATAGCATCTTGCTCAGCATGCTTAGCTCCAACAATATGGACTTGAATTTTAAACATATCTAGAAGATGCGGATCTTAGTGCCAGAATCAAGTGTTACTTCCATAGTGGCTATCAACGCATGTTGGTACTCTAAGTACCTGGAATCAATGAGACATAGCTTGGCAACTACGGGTTGACCCTTTCTGCCATGATAGGTTATGGCAAAACGGATTGCTCCAAAGTGGATATGGGTATATCCTTCTCTCCTCCAAATGGCCGGGAATTCATCAGGGATTTCAAGAGTAATGAACTGTTCTCGGTGGGTGGAATATATGGGACATCTGCTCATGGCTGAGGCTGAGATGTATTCTTTGGGAACTAAAGACCTTTTCTGGTAAATAGCTTTAAGGGATTTAACCAGAAGATTGGATTGGTTTCTTTTATTGAAAGCAGAGTATGGATTCAGAAGGGGCAGATGAGTTTCTTCTATTTTTTGGTCCTCTTTAAGATAATTTATCTCATAGAGATAATCCATCTTAGAAGAGAGAGATTTTTTGAAATGAGGTTTTTCTAATGAAAAAGAAGAACGGCTAGGTACAATAGATGTGGATGTAGAAGCTGAAGAGGAAGACATATTTAGGAAATATGAAGGTTTTGAAAAAAGAGATATGGCTGGCTCTGATACCAAATCAGGGAGTCTCTAAAAGTAGTGGAGAATTAGGACCAAAGGTTAGAGAAAACTAAAAGCCTCTCCGGGGCATGACAACAAGACTCTCGAACCACTTCCTAACTTCTCTACATGTTAGAGATTACTTGAGACTTAGCAGGAACATAACCATAAATCTATTCAAAACCTTCAACTAAAAAAACTTAGAAACTCATGATATTTTGCAAACTGGGAAATTTTATATTTCAAACTGCGATATTTTACAAAGCAAACTGAACCTCCTTTCATATGGATCAAGGATGGTTCTCGAAATATAATACAGCTGTTTACAATTATTACAATACATGTGGCCGACAAAGTGTGATGGCCTTCTTGACATAAAGTAAAGCTACCTTTTAATNGGCTCCTTTCTTAAGTACTCTTGCTCATAGCACTTAAGAGCTTTCTTTTTTCTTTGCAAGGGCACAGGTGGTGGTAGTGGTGACGGCGGATCTTCATCATCACTATCATCCTTCCTTCTGGATCGTTAACCAAGGAAAACTGGTTCTGCATCATCATCGTCTGGGTCATAGTCAAGGATCTCCTAGACATGCTCCTCTTGTCTTTCTCTAGCCTCTTCTACCATATTGATGGATGGTAGAAATTCTGTTCTTTTTAGATGAGCATGATTGAATGAGATTCCAACGGTACCATCTTTTCGCCTGCTGATGGTAGCCTCGTTGGATTCGATTGGCCTTATGTTCTGGTGCAGCTTCTCATAGTTGGATATCCAAGTGTCAAGGATGACTTGGATCAACTCCTCTTTTGTACATCTCCTGGGGACCTTAGTGCATGTAACATTTCTTTGTTCATTAGTGACTAGGATGAGGGCTTCTCCTCCTCCTGGAATTTTCATATCGAAAGCATGGTCTTGCAATCGATAAGACATCTGGTAGTGGACAGTGGCTTCAATAGCATCTTGCTCAGCATGCTTAGCTCCAACAATATGGACTTGAATTTTAAACATATCTAGAAGATGCGGATCTTAGTGCCAGAATCAAGTGTTACTTCCATAGTGGCTATCAACGCATGTTGGTACTCTAAGTACCTGGAATCAATGAGACATAGCTTGGCAACTACGGGTTGACCCTTTCTGCCATGATAGGTTATGGCAAAACGGATTGCTCCAAAGTGGATATGGGTATATCCTTCTCTCCTCCAAATGGCCGGGAATTCATCAGGGATTTCAAGAGTAATGAACTGTTCTCGGTGGGTGGAATATATGGGACATCTGCTCATGGCTGAGGCTGAGATGTATTCTTTGGGAACTAAAGACCTTTTCTGGTAAATAGCTTTAAGGGATTTAACCAGAAGATTGGATTGGTTTCTTTTATTGAAAGCAGAGTATGGATTCAGAAGGGGCAGATGAGTTTCTTCTATTTTTTGGTCCTCTTTAAGATAATTTATCTCATAGAGATAATCCATCTTAGAAGAGAGAGATTTTTTGAAATGAGGTTTTTCTAATGAAAAAGAAGAACGGCTAGGTACAATAGATGTGGATGTAGAAGCTGAAGAGGAAGACATATTTAGGAAATATGAAGGTTTTGAAAAAAGAGATATGGCTGGCTCTGATACCAAATCAGGGAGTCTCTAAAAGTAGTGGAGAATTAGGACCAAAGGTTAGAGAAAACTAAAAGCCTCTCCGGGGCATGACAACAAGACTCTCGAACCACTTCCTAACTTCTCTACATGTTAGAGATTACTTGAGACTTAGCAGGAACATAACCATAAATCTATTCAAAACCTTCAACTAAAAAAACTTAGAAACTCATGATATTTTGCAAACTGGGAAATTTTATATTTCAAACTGCGATATTTTACAAAGCAAACTGAACCTCCTTTCATATGGATCAAGGATGGTTCTCGAAATATAATACAGCTGTTTACAATTATTACAATACATGTGGCCGACAAAGTGTGATGGCCTTCTTGACATAAAGTAAATGTGGCCGACAAAGTGTGATGGCCTTCTTGACATAAAGTAAAGCTACCTTTTAATAAAGTTGTCTAATCTTGACATAAAGTAAAGCTACCTTTTAATAAAGTTGTCTAATCTTGACATAAAGTAAAGCTACCTTTTAATAAAGTTGTCTAATGATTCATACAACACGCCAAACTGATAAGATAACGCTGACATGACCCTGTCAGGACGGGGATCTTATCTTTGAAGATAAGATTTTTTGTTGCAGATGAGATTTGCTTTGCTGGGGCTTTGCTGGAGAGATAAGATCAAATCTTATCCTTCACTCATGAATCTCTTTCCTTTCCAGTTTTGTGGGTTCCAATCTGGTTGCTTTGTCTTCATGACCATCCATTCTCCATGAAATTGAAGATCCATTACGGAGTCTTCGTCTGATGCTGTGTCGCTTTCTGTGGAGTAGCCAGAGTAGCTGGGGTAACCCATGTAGTTAACCCATTCTTGCCTATCCATACCAGATTGCCTTCTCTTCGTTCTTCAAACATCTTTGTTCCACTGGCTCTTGTGTTCTGGCCTTTTCTTTTGAGACTTTTGAGCATAAGCTTTCTCAATCTTTTCAACTTCTTCAAGCACTGAATCTATATCATCAAAGTTCCAAGGGTCTTGTGACCAGATATCTTCCTTTTGAGTCTGGTTTAGCTCATAGCAGTACTGGTGGTTTGAAATGATTAAGCTTGTGTTTGAATTCTATTAGGTAGTCTTCATTTCTAATCTCGTTTCTATTTCAATTTCGATCGCAATTTACATTCCATGTATGAAATTAGGTTTTGCTATTTCAATTCATAATATGAGAAGCTAATTTCTATTTAGGGATTGAATTGTGCAATGTAGTGATGCCTAGTGTTGATCTTTAATCCTCAATTGTGGAAGTTGATTTACTCTATTTGGAATTTCTATTCTTGTTCCTTGATTGTAGTTTTGATTGCACTCTAAGAGTTGTGGTCAATCTCTTGGATGATTAAGGCCTTAATCTAAGCATGTTAGTGATTAGCTTTGAGGCTAGCTCCTTACAATCAAGATTCCTATGTATGTCTAAGTTTAGAATTGTAGGTTGCCTAAGAAGCATTCCAAACTTAGAGACCCCTAGTACACTATTTGTGGAAAGAAATTGGGAATAAACACCCTTGAATAGCCAATTTAGGTGAATCAACGTTCCATTGCAATAATTACACGGTGAGGCATCACAACCGAGCACGATTCGTTCCCTTTGTTTCATTCATTTGATTGTTTCGTTACTTGTTTACTTTCTTTGATTGAATTCTTTACAAACAAATGCTTGTTACTTTATGCACCATGACAACCTCCCAAGTCCACTATGCATTCACTTGACTAATCGCTAAGTAATCTTCCGACGTGCTTCCTTCGAGACCGATATCTATATTTACGCAAAAGTCTTAGGCGTTCGGTTGGAAGGGTTGATTGATCGGTGTTCATCGTTCCCACTAGAGGGATCGGCTTTAAGGCCCTAGCTAAATACGAGGTGAACTTAAATTGGTTTGCATGCTTGGAATTGGTGTGAGAGGTGTATCCCCGATGCTTAAATGTCTATCATTAAATAGTTTTTTCTTCCCGAGAATATTTGTTGAGTTGTATGACATCTGGCTAAAACTCTCTGTACATAGCATGAGGGATTTCCCCCTCTCCTGTAGCTTTTGCATTCATTTTTGACTGACCGAGTGTCCAATTAAGTGATCCTAGTTATCTTTGGCTCTTATTTGCTTATGGTTTGAAATGATTAAGCTTGTGTTTGAATTCTTTTAGGTAGTCTTCATTTCTAATCTCGTTTCTATTTCAATTTCGATCGCAATTTACATTCCATGTATGAAATTAGGTTTTGCTATTTCAATTCATAATATGAGAAGCTAATTTCTATTTAGGGATTGAATTGTGCAATGTAGTGATGCCTAGTGTTGATCTTTAATCCTCAATTGTGGAAGTTGATTTACTCTATTTGGAATTTCTATTCTTGTTCCTTGATTGTAGTTTTGATTGCACTCTAAGAGTTGTGGCCAATCTCTTGGATGATTATGGCCTTAATCTAAGCATGTTAGTGATTAGCTTTGAGGCTAGCTCCTTACAATCAAGATTCCTATGTATGTATAAGTTTAGAATTGTAGGTTGCCTAAGAAGCATTCCAAACTTAGAGACCCCTAGTACACTATTTGTGGAAAGGAATTGGGAATAAACACCCTTGAATAGCCAATTTAGGTGAATCAACGTTCTATTGCAATAATTACACGGTAAGGCATCACAACCGAGCACGATTCATTCCCTTTGTTTCATTCATTTGATTGTTTCATTACTTGTTTACTTTCTTTGATTGAATTCTTTACAAACAAATGCTTGTTACTTTATGCACCATGACAACCTCCCAAGTCCACTATGCATTCACTTGACTAATCGCTAAGTAATCTTCCGACGTGCTTCGTTCGAGACCGACATTTATATTTACGCACAAGGCTTAGGCGTTCGGTTGGAAGGGTTGATTGATTGGTGTACATCGTTCCCACTAGCGGGACCCTAACTAAATAGGAGGTGAACTTATATTGGTTTGCATGCTTGGAATTGGTGTGAGAGGTGCATCTTTTTGCTTCCCGAGAATATTTGTTGAGTTGTATGACATCTGGCTAAAACTCTCTGTACATAGCATGAGGGATTTCCCCCTCTCCTGTAGCTTTTGCATTCATTTTTGACTGACCGAGTGTCCAATTAAGTGATCCTAGTTATCTTTGACTCTTATTTGCTTATGGTTTGAAATGATTAAGCTTGTGTTTGAATTCTATTAGGTAGTCTTCATTTCTAAACTCGTTTCTATTTCAATTTCGATCGCAATTTACATTCCATGTATGAAATTAGGTTTTGCTATTTCAATTCATAATATGAGAAGCTAATTTCTATTTAGGGATTGAATTGTGCAATGTAGTGATGCCTAGTGTTGATCTTTAATCCTCAATTGTGGAAGTTGATTTACTCTATTTGGAATTTCTATTCTTGTTCCTTGATTGTAGTTTTGATTGCACTCTAAGAGTTGTGGCCAATCTCTTGGATGATTAAGGCCTTAATCTAAGCATGTTAGTGATTAGCTTTGAGGCTAGCTCCTTACAATCATGATTCCTATGGATATCTAAGTTTAGATTTGTAGGTTGCCTAAGAAGCATTCCAAACTTAGAGACCCCTAGTACATTATTTGTGGAAAGGAATTGGGAATAAACACCCTTGAATAGCCAATTTAGATGAATCAACGTTCAATTGCAATAATTACACGGTGAGGCATCACAACCGAGCACGATTCATTCCCTTTGTTTCATTCATTTGATTGTTTCATTACTTGTTTACTTGCTTTGATTGATTTCTTTAGAAACAAATGCTTGTTAATTTATGCACCATGACAACCTCCCAAGTCCACTATGCATTCACTTGACTAATCGCTAAGTAATCTTCCGACCAGCTTCCTTCGAGACCGACATCTATATTTACGCACAAGGCTTAGGCGTTCGGTTGGAAGGGTTGATTGATTGGTGTACATCGTTCCCACTAGCGGGACCCTAGCTAAATAGGAGGTGAACTTATATTGGTTTGCATGCTTGGAATTGGTGTGAGAGGTGTATCCCCGATGCTTAAATGTCTATCATTAAATAGTTTTTGCTTCCCGAGAATATTTGTTGAGTTGTATGACATCTGGCTAAAACTCTCTGTACATAGCATGAGGGATTTCCCCCTCTCCTGTAGCTTTTGCATTCATTTTTGACTGACCGAGTGTCCAATTAAGTGATCCTAGTTATCTTTGGCTCTTATTTGCTTCTAGTTTGAAATGATTAAGCTTGTGTTTGAATTCTATTAGGTAGTGTTCATTTCTAAACTCGTTTCTATTTCAATTTCGATCGCAATTTACATTCCATGTATGGAAATTAGGTTTTGCTATTTCAATTCATAATATGAGAAGCTAATTTCTATTTAGGGATTGAATTGTGCAATGTAGTGATGCCTAGTGTTGATCTTTAATCCTCAATTGTGGAAGTTGATTTACTCTATTTGGAATTTCTATTCTTGTTCCTTGATTGTAGTTTTGATTGCACTCTAAGGGTTGTGGCCAATCTCTTGGATGATTAAGGCCTTAATCTAAGCATGTTAGTGATTAGCTTTGAGGCTAGCTCCTTACAATCATGATTCCTATGGATATCTAAGTTTAGATTTGTAGGTTGCCTAAGAAGCATTCCAAACTTAGAGACCCCTAGTACACTATTTGTGAAAAGGAATTGGGAATAAACACCCTTGAATAGCCAATTTAGGTGAATCAACGTTCCATTGCAATAATTACACGGTGAGGCATCACAACCGAGCACGATTCGTTCCCTTTATTTCATTCATTTGATTGTTTCATTACTTGTTTACTTGCTTTGATTGATTTCTTTACAAACAAATGCTTGTTAATTTATGCACCATGACAACCTCCCAAGTCCACTATGCATTCGCTTGACTAATCGCTAAGTAATCTTCCGACGTGCTTCCTTCGAGACCGACATCTATATTTACGCACAAGGCTTAGGCGTTCGGTTGGAAGGGTTGATTGATTGGTGTACATCGTTCCCACTAGTGGGATCGGGTTTAAGGCCCTATCTAAATAGGAGGTGAAACAAGAAAGCCCAAGAAGAATTCCATTTGATAGAGGATAGTATTATAATGGCCTATTTCAAGTGATATCATGGATCGAAGACAATGCTTATACAGAATCATTTCGAAAGAAAAGCATTTAAGTAAACATGCTTGATTTTAAATGGGCTTGCTTTCACAGAGGAAGATAATGAGAGGTTTAGAATTTCAACTCAAGAATAATAAATTTGTCAAGAATAACGGCAAGATTAACAAGTTTGCAATTTTAAGAAATTAGGCTGACACCTTACACAGAATCATTTTGAGATGAATGAGTGAAGGGAATTCTCAACAAAAGAGCATTCGATTCAACAAAGAATATGAGAAATTCAATCGCAAGAAGAAATAACGAACTCAACATCAGGCCAAAAGTTCACAATTAAAAGGGTAATACACTTCTCCTTAGCTCTGGCACACGCAATTCCAGTCCCCAATCCATAAGTTCCAAACACTTTTCTCAAACTTGAATATTCAATACACACAAAAGCATAGAGTTGTCCAATTTCCTCCTTTACTTTCACTCAACAATTAAACAAATCAGTCCACATCCAACTTCATGACACTTAAATCATTCAATTTCCCTTTTTGCCTAACTCCAAACCTTAAGTAACTCAACCATTTACCAAATAAGCATCACTTACCTCCTCAGAGATATGCACACCTTCCGGGTGCAAAAGTCACAACTTACAAATTACTCAAAAATCTTTAAAACAACGTAATACTAGAACTTACACTTCCACAATTCCATTAAGAAGCACATTCTCAAACAAAGACTTACTTACAACTGAGAGCATTACACAAGGCACAAATAAGTACCACAGAAAATAATAAGGAAACTCACATCTCACCACGAATTCTTAAAGAGTCTCAAATTCCTAAGACTTCAAACATAGAGTTCTCAAAACTCAATAAATTCATCTATCCAAATCTTAATCACTTAACGCCTATAGTCAAGCTTCTATGTCCTAAGGTTAACCTAGGCTCTTAAAGTCCAACTCTTAAGATCATCCTAGGCTCTGATACCAACTGTAACACCCCCAAATTCTAATACAGAATTAAACATAAATAAACAATATTTCTCGCTAACCATTCTGAAAATAAATGCGGAAGTGAATTCAAACTCTAAACCAACGGGGTGTCACGCCACGCTCGGGCTAACTTACTAAACCCAAACGCACAGGCTACAAAGGATTTCTATGTACAAACCATATTACATCAATTCACTATTGATAATACAATTCACTAAAATATAATAGATCAAGTTCTAACTAAACCATTTATACTCATGATTTTCTCCAAGGGTACTAGCTCTACGCCGCGCTCTCAAAACGAGTCACTTTACACCAAGACCTGGAAACAGTAGAGTTTGAAAAACACAACAAATAGAATTAGCATAAAATGCTAAGTAAGCTCTACTCCGCCTTGTAAAATAAATACATTGATAGTTTTGAAGGTAGATATACTTTGTAAATAGATTTTGATACTTAAGTAGAATTTTCTCCATAAACCATCTAGCCAAAAACTTAAAAGAATATTCCCAAAAGAACTTTCCATCGAATGTAGTAATTTTCAAGATATTTAACTCAACATTCAAAAGTAAGTAAGATGTACACTTTCTCAAATGTAATAATATATACATTGAAGTAATATACTAATTTTATAAATCATCACTACTCACTCTCAAAGTATATCATAAACAAGGAGGATTTTCAAATCATGTTTCTCAAATAACTTCTTCAAGTATCACCTATACATATGGAATCAGCCACATCTCAATAGTGGGAATATAGATCTCTGTCATCAATTGTACTAAGTATATAAGTAAATAGTTATGTTTAGTAATAATATGGAGGAAACTAAATCTCAGCAACGGGAGGAAGGGATCATCACCGCAGCGATGTCCAACAAGGAACAGTAACTCTCTACCATCACCGCAGCGATGTCCAACAAGGAACAGTAACTCTCTACTGAACCCAAAACTATGTCCAACAAGGAACAGTAACTCTCTACTGAACCCAAAACTACTTCCAACAAGGAACAGTAACTCTCTACTGAACCCAAAACTACTTCCACTTAATCTCAACAAAGGGAGGAAGGGATCATCACCGCAGCGATGTCCAACAAGGAACAATAACTCTCTACTGAACCCAAAACTGCTCCCACTTAATCTCAACAAAGGGAGGAAGGGATCATCACTGCAGCGATGTCCAACAAGGAACAGTAACTCTCTACTGAACCCAAAACTGCTCCCACTTAATCTCAACAAAGGGAGGAAGGGATCATCACTGCAGCGATGTCCAACAAGGAACAGTAACTCTCTACTGAACCCAAAACTGCTCCCACTTAATCTCAACAAAGGGAGGAAGGGATCATCACCATCGAACTCATTATCATTAAACATAATTCCCATGAATCATAATCATATTCTAATCCACACACCGTTATTAACATTATCAACCAACATAAAATCCTTAAACCTTTATTATCAACAACTAATCACATCATTATCCATATTAAACTCCATCATTAGTCATAATCCAATCATTAAGGAGCTTTTAAACTCCATCATTAGTCATAATCCAATCATTAAGGAGCTTAATCATCATCACATTAGTCATAATCCAATCATTAAGGAGCTTAATCATCATCATATCATCATCAATGATTAAACACCATTATCACTAATCACCTGTCATTAAGCTTAATCACCATCTTAGTTATCTTATAATCAATAATCCGTCCTTTAATCTTCATTAAGTCGTATCATGCTTCATCATCAATACCAAACTTAATAGAAATCAACTCATTAACTTAGCTTCATAATCTCACCTCTCTTCGAATTCAACCCGCCGTCGTCGCCTGCTGCTCGCCGTCCGCCGCCGGCGGTCAAATCGAGAAAGAGAGACCGAGGAAGAAGGAGAGAAAGGGATGAGGCTACTAGTCTGATGCGATGGGATCCAATAAACGAGAGAGAGAGAGAGATGGCTGCTGGTAGAAGTTTTTGGTCAATGAACATCTAGCTTGAAACCAATGTACATAGCTTTATATATATCTAGGGTTTAGATTTGTTATGGGCTTGGGCCAAATAAAAATAATTGGGCTCAATGAGAGCTAATTAGGCTTAAGAAATAAAATCATTTGGGTTTAGATTTAGTTTGGGTTCAAACATAGATTCAAAACAATAATATAAGAGTCACAGGTTCATCTCAGATAGACTTTTGGGTCAAAATTTTAATAAATAAATTTATCACTTAAATAGGGCTTTTAAAACCATAAATAAATATATAAATATTTTATACCAAATCATTTAAAAATAAAGAGCTTAAAATATTTAGTTATATTCATGTATGACGAAAATATTTCGTAGGAGATTAAATTTCCTATATAGTTTTATTATAAAAGTTTAATAAAATAGGAGTTTAGAGAAAATGAATTTAGATAATAAAATTATAAGGTATAAAATAATTTATTCGAACTTTGAAGAAATAATAATTTGATTTTGAAAGTATTTGGGTTTAAATAATTAGGATTGAAAATAAATTTTATTTTCAAAAATATTTAATCAAAATAGGAACTTTTTAGAAATATCGTAGTGTTACAACTTGTTTACTTTCTTTGATTGAATTCTTTACAAACAAATGCTTGTTACTTTATGCACCATGACAACCTCCCAAGTCCACTATGCATTCACTTGACTAATCGCTAAGTAATCTTCCGACGTGCTTCCTTCGAGACCGACATCTATATTTACGCACAAGGCTTAGGCGTTCGGTTGGAAGGGTTGATTGATTGGTGTACATCGTTCCCACTAGTGGGATCGGCTTTAAGGCTCTAGCTAAATAGGAGGTGAACTTAAATTGGTTTGCATGCTTGGAATTGGTGTGAGAGGTGTATCCCTGATGCTTAAATGTCTATCATTAAATAGTTTTTGCTTCCCGAGAATATTTGTTGAGTTGTATGACATCTGGCTAAAACTCTTTGTACATAGCATGAGGGATTTCCCCCTCTCCTGTAGCTTTTGCATTCATTTTTGACTGACCGAGTGTCCAATTAAGTGATCCTAGTTATCTTTGGCTCTTATTTGATAGTTAGCACGACGGCTAAGTAAGGAAATCCATTGTCACTCGAAAGTAAACAAAGGTTTCAAAAACAACATAATACTCAGAAACTTTAAACTTTACCCATCAGTTGCAATCTACCTGCGATCAGATTATCAACAAAAGAAAGTATAGCATAGTATATGAGTGATATCAGCATATAACACTTTCATTTCAGAGAATTTCATCATTTAACTCAAAATAGTGAGTTCAACAACACACACACTTTACTGTTCAGAACTCGTGACATTTTATTCTTCAATCTAGTTACAAAGTAACTAGATTTTCATAGTTAGTAAAATTTTACTTAGTTTCCCCCTGGATAAGTGTAAGGCATACTTGGAATATTTTCAAGCACCTCGGGCCGCGGCACTCATGCCTCCCGCAGGTCAACATCTCAATAACTTCCGGGCCCCGGCTCGCAAGCCTCCCCTGAAGTCAAACATTTCAATAACTTTCGGGCCACGGCTCCCGCAGGCCTCCCGTAAAGTCAAACATCTCATTAACTTCCGGGCCCCGGCTCGCAAGCCTCCCATGAAGTCAAACATTTCAATAACTTTCGGGCCACGGCTCCCGCAGGCCTCCCGTAAAGTCAAACATCTCATTAACTTCCGGGCCCCGGCTCGCAAGCCTCCCAAGAAGTCAAACATTTCAATAACTTTCAGGCCACGGCTCGCAGGCCTCCCGTAAAGTCAAACATCTCATTAACTTCCGGGCCCCGGCTCGCAAGCCTCCCAAGAAGTCAAACATTTCAATAACTTTCAGGCCACGGCTCTCAAGCCTCCCGTAAAGTTAACATCTCAACAACATTATCCAGAAACTAAGGTTTTCAAAACATTCTTTCTGTCCTTGGGTTTAATTAGTATATTCACGTGATGACTCAAACGATCATTCTTATCCAAATATATTTCCAAAATACACATATTTGTTAATGACTTTTCACCATGAAATTCCAAGTGGCAAGGGTCACACTTGTTTCTTAAAAACACAATTTTTCCCCAAATTAATGAACATAATGTACAAAATAATATTTGAGCTTTCAAAAATTGACTCGGTTGGCCGTAGGCCTTCCAAACATCATAACATTCGGGAGCAAAAACATCGGGGAAAAGTTCGGTCGAAAACGGCTCCGCGTCGCGTGGGCTCGCGGTTACCAGCAGCGGCGGACGCACGGCGGACGCGTGCGTCCGGGCGGCGTCCGCACGTTCGGCATTGACGCCGAAAAACTGGGCGCCACGGACGCGCAGCGGACGCGCGCATCCGTGGTTGCGTTCGGCCTTTCGGCCGTGACGCCGTAGTCTCGGACACCCGCGGACGCGCGTCCGTGGTGGCGTCCGGCCTCTCGGCCGCGACGCCGAAATCCTGGGCGCCGATGGACGCGCGGTGGACGCGCGTCCAAGGCTGCGTCCATCCGATTCTGCCAACTTCGGGCAGCAAAAACTGGGTTGTAACGCCCCGTTTTTCCACTATTTTCACAAGTATAAGCCTTAATGAACGTAAACACAACATATACATGCATAAGTTAACTATGAACATGCATACAAAAATTACCAAAAATCAAGATGTAGTCTTTTGAGCCAACTTGTAGATCCATAAACTTAACACAAAATTTTCACATAAAATTCCTAGTCACATAATTTACTAGCATTTGATCACCTTCAAGTGACTAAACCAACTTAAGGGATTCCTTACCTCCCAAGTAGATCTTTTTAAAACCGTAGAAAGGTGGTGATCTTCTCCTTCAAACCTTTCACCAAAGATCCTAAACAAAATCACCATAATAACAACATTTTCATGAATCCTTAGTTTAAACTTAAGTTCTATGAAGGATTGAAGTTTTTACCTATTATTGAGCACTTGTGTTGAAGAGAAAGCTAGGGAGTTCTTGGATCACAATGTAGAAGAATAAGATTTTCTTCCTCTTCTTTTTCCTTCAAATTTCGAAAATGGGAGAGAGAATGGGAGTGATGGGAAGTTAGCTTGAAGCTTAAGGCACAAGTATGATCATCCCATACTTCTTATGACAAACCCATTAATTAATTACCATGTGGTAATAAGTGTGCCACTTGTCTAACTCCCCATGGTAGATCTTGAAGAGTAGAATTTATTTTGCCAGTTTGGGATTAAATCAGATAAAGGTGCGGAGGATTATAACTTAATTCGGGAAAATTCTAACACCAAAATTATTCTAAAAATAATCCCGTCATTAACCACTAAAATCGGGAATTTTTCGGTCTCCCGCGAAATTTAGGTACGAAGGTCCGTAACAATTTTACTCTTACAGTCCATTTAAATTTCTCTTGAACTAAGTAGGAAGTTCAGGCTTAATCGTATTGTACTTAATAATCCATTTTCTAGGAAAATTCGAACTGTAAGTAAATCCTTAAAATTTTCGGTTCGTGACCGGTACGTAAATTGCAGCTTATTAATAACTTAGTCTAAAAAAAAATTCTTTTGAAGTACCGAGAGATCTTCTCATAAATGTCATAGCCTAAAAAAAATAAATTTCGAACCCTAACTTGGCCGGAATAACCGAGGGGTTACAACAATTCTTGCAACTCTTACCTTTCAACCTCATAAATGCAAACATAAATCCGGTTCCCATTCGCCATCCTTGAGAGACACGACACTCGAGGAGTCTTGACTCTTCGTTTTACCACCTTCACATTCACTCACCATATAACACAACATCAAAATGGCGCCGTTGCCGGGGATGGCAAACGGTTCTTGAATTGTGTTGACATCTTTGAAGTAGATTTGTAAGAGTTCTTGAATTGTTTTCTTTTTGCTTGTTTTTTTTTCTTATTTTTGTTACTTGATTTGAGAAGTGAGCTTACATTGCCTTGTATATCTTGCGCTCACTTGCAACTACTTTTAGTTGCAAAATATTTGTTGTTGGTTAAGCTTTGTGCAGGAAATTTTCTTTATCAAATCCATTGAAGCTTACCAATGTGTGCTTATATGCATCCCCATGGTTACCCACACCATGGAGAACAATCTTATACAAATACTCTACCCGAATCCCTATTACCCCCATTCCACCTATACTTACCCTCCACCAACATATCACTACCCACCTCCATACCCTTACCCATTTCCCCATCACCATTTACCACCTCCATATCCCTATCCATTTCATACACACAATCATCACCCACACCCATATGAAACACCACCTCCACCTTTCCAAGAAAATTACCCTTCACAATCACCCAATTTTCAAGAAATTGACTCGTTAAGCTTTAAGGAAATATCCCGAAACATAGAGAGTAAGCTTGCACAAATGATGAGAACAATCGACCCAAGCTATACTCCCGAGCCATTTTCGTTCCCTACTTCCCACCTAAACACCCACTACCCACCTCCATCCCAAATTCACGAAGAAAACAATACTACCCATTTCTTTGAAACAACACCCTCTTTCCCATATAATACCCATACAAATCCTTGTGATTATATCCCACCGGCCAAGGACGACATTGAAATTCTAAAAGCGAAAATTGAAGTATTCACTAGGATGGCCAAGGAGGATACGACTAAATTAAAAGCCGAAATCAAGAGCGAATTAAAGGACTATCTTGCTNCAAATCCAAAGTTTTTACCTATTATTGAGCACTTGTGTTGAAGAGAAAGCTAGGGAGTTCTTGGATCACAATGTAGAAGAATAAGATTTTCTTCCTCTTCTTTTTCCTTCAAATTTCGAAAATGGGAGAGAGAATGGGAGTGATGGGAAGTTAGCTTGAAGCTTAAGGCACAAGTATGATCATCCCATACTTCTTATGACAAACCCATTAATTAATTACCATGTGGTAATAAGTGTGCCACTTGTCTAACTCCCCATGGTAGATCTTGAAGAGTAGAATTTATTTTGCCAGTTTGGGATTAAATCAGATAAAGGTGCGGAGGATTATAACTTAATTCGGGAAAATTCTAACACCAAAATTATTCTAAAAATAATCCCGTCATTAACCACTAAAATCGGGAATTTTTCGGTCTCCCGCGAAATTTAGGTACGAAGGTCCGTAACAATTTTACTCTTACAGTCCATTTAAATTTCTCTTGAACTAAGTAGGAAGTTCAGGCTTAATCGTATTGTACTTAATAATCCATTTTCTAGGAAAATTCGAACTGTAAGTAAATCCTTAAAATTTTCGGTTCGTGACCGGTACGTAAATTGCAGCTTATTAATAACTTAGTCTAAAAAAAAATTCTTTTGAAGTACCGAGAGATCTTCTCATAAATGTCATAGCCTAAAAAAAATAAATTTCGAACCCTAACTTGGCCGGAATAACCGAGGGGTTACAACAATTCTTGCAACTCTTACCTTTCAACCTCATAAATGCAAACATAAATCCGGTTCCCATTCGCCATCCTTGAGAGACACGACACTCGAGGAGTCTTGACTCTTCGTTTTACCACCTTCACATTCACTCACCATATAACACAACATCAAAATGGCGCCGTTGCCGGGGATGGCAAACGGTTCTTGAATTGTGTTGACATCTTTGAAGTAGATTTGTAAGAGTTCTTGAATTGTTTTCTTTTTGCTTGTTTTTTTTTCTTATTTTTGTTACTTGATTTGAGAAGTGAGCTTACATTGCCTTGTATATCTTGCGCTCACTTGCAACTACTTTTAGTTGCAAAATATTTGTTGTTGGTTAAGCTTTGTGCAGGAAATTTTCTTTATCAAATCCATTGAAGCTTACCAATGTGTGCTTATATGCATCCCCATGGTTACCCACACCATGGAGAACAATCTTATACAAATACTCTACCCGAATCCCTATTACCCCCATTCCACCTATACTTACCCTCCACCAACATATCACTACCCACCTCCATACCCTTACCCATTTCCCCATCACCATTTACCACCTCCATATCCCTATCCATTTCATACACACAATCATCACCCACACCCATATGAAACACCACCTCCACCTTTCCAAGAAAATTACCCTTCACAATCACCCAATTTTCAAGAAATTGACTCGTTAAGCTTTAAGGAAATATCCCGAAACATAGAGAGTAAGCTTGCACAAATGATGAGAACAATCGACCCAAGCTATACTCCCGAGCCATTTTCGTTCCCTACTTCCCACCTAAACACCCACTACCCACCTCCATCCCAAATTCACGAAGAAAACAATACTACCCATTTCTTTGAAACAACACCCTCTTTCCCATATAATACCCATACAAATCCTTGTGATTATATCCCACCGGCCAAGGACGACATTGAAATTCTAAAAGCGAAAATTGAAGTATTCACTAGGATGGCCAAGGAGGATACGACTAAATTAAAAGCCGAAATCAAGAGCGAATTAAAGGACTATCTTGCTACCCTCCGGGAGGAAGGACTTCCATTAGAAGAAGTTGAAACGAAGATGCTATCCATGATGGAGGAGCTCATGAAAATGAATGAGTCACGGACTAACTCCACCATCATAGATGATATCCCCACTTTGGAAGCCAATCCAAGGATTGTACAAGAGGATGAAAAAGAAAATGCTAAGGAAGAGGAGAGTTTTGAAGAAGTAGAGGATTGTTATGCCCCGGTGCTTGAAGAAGTTCCAATTTTCGAATTGGAAGATCAAAAAGAGGTAGAGATGGAGAGTGGGGATGAAGACATCGAAGTAGTGTGGGAAGATGAAGAGCCAAAATGTGGTAAAATTCCTAATCTTTCTTGCGCTAATCTTCTTGAAAATCCTTGTGCTCTTATTGAAAACACCCTTGACACTTGTGTGGATGACTCCCTTTGCATTAATATTTCCACTACATGTGATTATGATTGCTTTAAATTTCGGGAGGATGATTCCATGGAAAATTTTGATATATTGATTAATGATTGTAAGGATTCTATCTTGTTTGCTAATGAATATGCTTGCTTTAACTTTTTGGAAGATGAATCCTTTGTCTTGGGTGAAAGTGAATTGATGAGTGCGGGGGATGATGCTTCATTCTATTCGTGTGAGAGTGTGAGTGATTTTTCTAGCCAAATAGAGTGGGGAGATGAAGAGAAGGAGTGTGAGGTAGATATGGTAGAAAATGAAGGGACATTCACTCTTGACAAAGTGGAGGAAGTTGAGTGGAGAGACCTGACTACATGCGAAGATGAAAATGGGAGTGAGGAGATATGGTATGAAGCAAATGAAAAAATCTTTTGGGGAGGAAGAGATAAGGAGGAAAAGGAAGTGAACATCATCCTAGAAGAGTTAAGGAGGATATTTGATGCTAAAATTTTTCCAATCATGCATGTTGTTCTTCCTTTATTCTTGTGGGAATTCAAGGATGTCCTACATCTTGGGACATTCCTTGAAGCAAAGGTTCACGGGACGCTTGGTAAGGTCCCAAAATCTGTGTGCTTCGAAGGATAGAACACACAACGTCTGGCCAGGAGACGTTAAACCATGGCGCACTTGGGAGGCAGTTCTAACGTTATCCTTAGATTAGAATTTTATTTCTTGTTTACTTTTTATTTTCCTTCATTATTAGCAATTTTTCTTTTTAGCATAGCCTTGCTTGAGCTAACATTGCAGGTGATTTTGGTGCTAAGCCATGACGAATGAGCTAAAACTGAATCTAAAGTGGAAGGCAAAAGCCGGGAGACGAAAAAGGTGATAAGCACTGCTGACCACGCCTGCTCACACGCGTGGTGACAGGCGTGGAATCTTTCCAATGCTGATCCACGTGGACCTACACGCGTGTGAGTCCGCGTGGACAGGTCCTGACAAATTTTCGTGCATTATTTTCTTTTCATCCAATTTTCCTAAGTCTCCCAGGTCTGGCTGTGCTAATAATCCCAACATTTTTAAACAAATTTTATTTTACGGTTATTATTTTGTTTAGTTGCTTTAAGTTTAGCAGCCGTTTGAGCTAACAAATGCAGGATAAACATTTCGGAGGCATAGATTTACTTTTAAATTACCAAAGGCAAGAGGATGATGAGCCGACAATCTTAAAGAAAATAGATGGGCAGTAAGCTGAAGATAAGGTTGTAGACGCACTGTATGGTATATCATTCTAACTTTTCTTCCAATTTTTATGAGCAAATTTGTCTTGGTTCACAGAGGATGAGTCGCATGATTTTGTTATAATGGGTATAATATTTTTAGAAAACTTATTTGAAGCCCAGAGCACACTCTTTAAGTGTGGAAAGATGCTTTAGTGTATAATCTTTTAAGACCCTAATCATTTTTCCTCCGTTCCTCATGGAAACATCGAGGACGATGTTCACTTTTAAGTGTGGAAAGGATTTATGTTTATTGAAATAGTTGATTAATTGAGTGATAAGGTATAGGAACTAGAGGGCGTGTTATTGCCAATACTATCTAGGAAGGCTCCTAACCTTGTGCCAAAATTTGAATGTTTTAAATATGCTTTGGAAGTTACACTTTGCACCAATTTCCACAATTTGACCCAAAATTGAAAATTTTTTATGTGTGCTTGCATGTTCTTCACCTTGTATTTTGTTTGGACCTCAGTCAAAGATCTCTCGAAGTGGTAGTGTGAACCCCTTGAGTTTTAGAAAGATAAAAATTGCGAAACCCGGAAATTGAATTAATCTTAGCAGGACATGGGGCAAAAGGTGAGCCTAAGTGAGCTTAGAGTGGAAAATCCCAATTCCCTAGAAAAAGGCATGATATGGTGAAAAGAAAAAAAGGCAAAGGCCACTCCTAAAGATAAAAACAGAGGTGAGCCATCTAGTCTGGATACGGGGTAACCATTGCACTATCTTCGAAAAAGCATGGAGATCCATGTGAAGTCGGTTACCCCGAAGAGATCCCGAAAGATGAGAAAAATAGAGAGGATGTGAGCCGCTTCGCTAGGATTTAGGCACCCATTGCACTGTCTTCGAAAAAGCATGGGGCTCCATGTGAAGTCGGGTTGCCTGATAACGTTATCCTAGGAAGTGAGAAAATAGAGTGATCGCCCAAGCCATGGCGATGAGCGGTCCATGTCCCTGCCCTCACTTATATTACGTAAAGGGGCTTTGGCGTTATGGTTGGAAATTGGCTAGGGGATGAACATCATTCCCACTAGTCGGATCGGCTGGAGGCCCCTAGAAAATACAAGGTGAAACCCTATTGTCATTTGCATGCTTGAAAGGTGTAAAACTTTTTATGTTAAATCCATCTCTTGAGACTTAAACTTCCTTAGCATATTTCTTACATTTGGTCAGCATGAGTTTAGTGGTCTTGGTAGATAGTGTAGGGAATTTCACCCACTCAACTCCGAACACCTACACATTGCTTGATCAATTGACAATGAGAAAACAAACTATCCTTGGTGCTTATATGATTAGAGTTAAGAAAAGTATGCTTGCTTGAGGACAAGCAAGATCTAAGTGTGGAAACTTTGATAAGCACCAAGAATAGCTTGTTTTAGGGGTCATTTACGGGCTAGAATCGTATAGTTTATTACCCAATTCATAAGAATTTCATGCATTTAGACTCAGATGTGACCAAAACCACTAACACGAGCATGGAAGATGTTTTTAAGGTATTCTACAGCCAAAAGGAGGACTTAAGACCGAAACTGAGCAGAAAATGGAGAAACCATGAAGCAGGAGCCTCCCACGCAGCCTCACACGCGTGTGGAGGGGCGTGGAATAATTCCAGTAGCTCTCCACGCCCTCCACCACGCGTGTGGACGATCGCGGAAAAGTTTCTTAAAGGCTCGACGCGTCGAGCCACTGTCTTGACGTGTCGAGAGCCCTAAGTCAGCCCTAAAAATCTGCTGCGGAAATTGACTATCTTGCCCCTATTTTGCTCCCCCTATATAAGGCTCATTATCCCAAGACCTAGAGAAGGGGGAGGAGGCACCCAATAATCTTAGATCTAGTTTTCTTTTCTCAATATCTTCCCCTTTGGGGAGGAAGACAAATACTCCTCCTTAGATTAGCTTAGATTAGTGTAGATGAAGAAGATGATGTAGATCCAAAGCTTTCCCTAGGTAATATACTTCTTTTAATATAAAATTTGATCTTTTATATTCTTGCTTTGTTTCTTTTGTTGTTATTAATGCTTTATATGCTAGAGTAGTGTAGTTTGGGTGTGTGTGCCCTTGTTAACCTATTGATTGATGCTTAGATTTTATCTTATGATCTTGAGAATTGTGGGAGTATGATTGATGTTTGTATGGATGATGTTGTTCAAACTTTGCTTCTATTTCCGGCCGGGAAAGTTAGTGAACCGAGTGGAAGTGAGAGAGTGCGCGATAGCGACCTCTCACGAGCCCAACTCATCTATATCTCCGCTCTTAATCCGAAAGGATGAAATCCGAGAGGAGTGGTAGGCAAGGTGTTCGATAAAATGCCTCAACCAAATGAGGATTGAGAGTCTGAGTGTGACGCCACTCGGTACCAATACCGTGACTCCCTAGTTCAATCCCGAAACCCAATTCCAAGCTACCTACGATAATCAATCCTTTGGCTTAGCATCGGCATGCATCCCCTTCTTTTCCCTTTTGTATTTTCTATCTTAATTTTACCTTCAAACCCTTTACAAAACCAACCATGAACAAAACTTCTCCCTACGATTCTTGCAACTCTTACCTTTCAACCTCATAAATGCCAACATAAATTCGGTTCCCATTCGCCATCCTTGAGAGACACGACACTCGGGGAGTCTTGACTCTTCGTTTTACCACCTTCACATTCACTCACCATATAACACAACATCAAACTTCCTACTAATGTAACCTTAGATTTTCATAGGAATCATGATTGTAAGAAGCTACCCTCAAAGCTAATCACTAACATGCATAGATTAAGGCCTTAATCATCCAAGAGATTGGCCAGAACTCTTAGAGTGTAATCAAAACTACAATCAAGGAACAAGAATAGAAATTCCAAATAGAGTAAATCAACTTCTACAATTGAGAATTAAAGATCAACACTAGGCATCACAGCATTGCACAATTCAATACCTGAAGAGCAATTAGCTACTCATATTATGAATTGAAATAGTAAAACCTAATTTCATACAAGCAATGTAAATTGCGATCGAAATTGAAATAGAAACGAGATTAAAAATGCAGATAGAATTCAAACACAAGCTTAATCATTTCAACCCATAAGCAAATAAGAGCCAAAGATAACAAGGATCACTAAATTGGACATTCGGTCATCCACAAATGAATGCAAAAGATACCGGAGAGGGGGAAATCCCTCATGCTATGTACAAAGAGTTTTAGCTAGATGTCATGCAAGTCAAGAAATATTCTCGGGAAGCAAAAACTTTTTAAAGATATACATTTAAGCATGGGGGATATACCTCTCACACCAATTCCAAGCATGAAACCAATTTAAGTTCACCTACTATTTAGCTAGGGCCTTAAAGCTGATCCCACTAGTGAGAACGATGTACACCAATCAGTCAAACCTTCGAACCGAATGCCAAAGCCTTATGCGTAAAAGAAGATGTCGATCTCGAAAGAAGCACGTCGGAAGATTACTTAGCGATCAGTCAAGTGAATGCGTAGTGGACTTGGGAGGTTGTCATGGTCCATTAAGTAAAAAGCATTTGTTTGTAAAGAATTCAATCCACTAAAGTAAGCAAGTAATGAAACAATCAAATGAATCAAACAAGGGAACGAATCGTGCTCGGTTGTGATGCCTCACCGTGTAGTTATTGCAATGGAACGTCGATTCACGTAATTGGCTATTCAAGGGTGTTTATTCCGAATTCCTTTCCACAAATAGTGTACTAGGGGTCTCTAAGTTAGGAATGCTTCTTAGGCAACCAAAAGCATTAGAGACATTTCGTCGAACACTTTGCCTTCAACACCTTCCTACTAATCTAATCTTAGATTTCCATAAGAAGCATGATTGTAAGGATCTAGCCTCAAAGCTAATCTCTAACATGCTTAGATTAAAGCATTAATCATCCAAGACATTGACCACAACTCTTAGAGTGCAATCAAAACTACAATCATGGAACAAGAATAGAATTTCCAAATAGATTAAATCAACTTCCACAATTGAGAATTAAAGATAGACACTAGGCATCACAACATTGCACAATTAAATCCCTCAAGAGAAATTAGCTAGTCATATTATGAATTGAAATAGCAAAACATAATTTCATACAAGGAATGTAAATTGCGATCGAAATTGAAATAGAAACGAGATTAGAAATGAAAACTACCTAATAGAATTCAAACACAAGCTTAATCATTTCAACCTGATGCTGCGAGTTTAGTGGTGAGGGTAGTGTGAAGGTGGTAAAACGAAGAGTCAAGACTCCCCGAGTGTCGTGTCTCTCAAGGATGGCGAATGGGAACGAATACGTGTTGGCATTTAAGAGGTTGAAAGGTAAGAGTTGCAAGAATGGCTAAGGGTAAGATTCATTTGTAAGAGAAGGGAAAGATTGATAATGGTTGTGATAAAAATAAATGGAAAGGCGGAGATTGGGGCTTTAGGCTTCTCTATGTGGTCTATCTTTGTATGGTCTTGCGAGCAAAAGATGTGGAATAGACTAGGGAGTTCCGAGGCACTTTACCAAGTGACGTCACACTTTGGACTCCCACATCCTCATTCGGTTGGGGCATTTTATCGAATACATTGTCTACCACTCCTCTCGGACCTCGTCCTTTCGAACTAAGGGCGGAGATGTGGGTGAGTTAGACTCGTGAGTGGCCGCTATCGCGCACACACTCACTTCCATTGGGTTTGCTACCTAATGTGGCCACACTAGGCACAAAGCTTAAAGAACATCATCCACACAAGTTCATCATCCAACAATCAAGTAACTCACAATTCAACTAGAAAATATATCAAACATCCACATAGTTTAGCCTTGGGGCCACCAATCCCCTTTCTAATCTACTCTAACATGCTAAAGAGACAAGGAAAAGAAAGGAAATCTCAAAGAAACAAATATTAGATTAAGATTTGGAGAGAATAGTTACCACCCTCAAGAAGGGATTCTTTTACACTTTGTTTTTGAAATTCCAATCTTCATCCTTGCCCTTGAATCTAATCTAACCTAGAAGAAAAGGAATTTTCCCCCAAGAGGGGAGAAAACCCTCTACAATTTTCAGATCTAAACTATTCTAAAAGAGCTCTCCCTAGGTTTAGGGAAAAAGTGATTTATATAGGTGACAAAAGGGAACAAATTTCCCGAAATGGCCCTTGGCCCAACCACGCATGCCACCATGCGTGGTGGTGGGCATGGATGGTAAATGGAAAGATTCCACGCCCCTCCACACGCGTGTTGGGCTGCGTGGAAAGGTGCTGCTTTGCGGCTTCGTTTGTCTTTTGCTCTGTTTTAGCCTCAAATCCCTTTCCAACCTGTAAAATACTTAAAAACTTTTCCTAGGATTGATGTTCAACCTGTAAAATACTTAAAAACTTTTCCTAGGATTGATGTTAGAAGATTTTAATCACATCTGAGCTAAAATAGGATTGATGTTAGAAGATTTTAATCACATCTGAGCTAAAATGCACGAGATTGTTATGATCGGATGGCAAAACATTACACTTCTATTCCTTTTTAGACCCTTTTTAAGTACCATTCTTGGTGCTTATCATCAATCAACTAAAGTAAACAAGTAATGAAACAATTAAAATTAATGGAACAAGGGAACGAATCGTGCTCGGTTGTGATGCCTCACCGTGTAATTATTGCAATGGAACGTCGATTCACCTAAATTGGCTATTAAAGAGTGTTTATTCCCAATTCCTTTCCACAAATAGTGTACTAGGGGTCTCTAAGTTAGGAATGCTTCTTAGGCAACAAAAGGCATTAGAGGCATTTCGTCGAACACTTTGCCTTCAACAACTTCCTACTAATCTAACCTAAGATTTCCATAGGAATCATGATGTAAGCAGCTAGCCTCAAAGCTAATCACTAACATCCGTAGATTAAGGCCTTAATCATCCAACAGATTGGCCACAACTCTTAGAGTGCAATCAAAACTACAATCAAGGAACAAGAATAGAAACTCCAAATAGAGTAAATCAACTTCCACAATTGAGAATTAAAGATCAACCTAATTTCATACACGGAATGTAAATTGCGATCGAAATTGAAATAGAAACGAGATTAGAAATGAACTACCTAATAGAATTCAAACACAAGCTTAATCATTTCAACCCATAAGCAAATACGAGACAAAGATAACAAGGATCACTTAATTGGACATTCGGTCATTCAAAAATGAATGCAAAAGCTACCGGAGAGGGTGAAATCCCTCAGCTATGTACAAAGAGTAAGAATAGAAATTCCAAATAGAGTAAATCAACTTCCACAATTGAGAACTAAAGATCAACACTAGGCATAACAACATTGCACAATTCAATCCCTGAAGATAAATTAGCTACTCATTGACAGATGATGTATGTATGGGGTGAGTGGATGTGAAGGGTGGTAAAACGAAGAGTCAAGACTCCCCGAGTGTCGTGTCTCTCAAGGATGGCGAATGGGAACCGAGTTAGTGTGTTGGCATTTAAGAGATTGAAGAGAAAGAGTTACGGAAATGCTAAGGGTTGGGTTCATTTGTAAGAAGGGGAAGGTTGATAGTGGTTGTGTAAAATAAAGAAAAGTAAAGTGGAGATTGGGGCTTTAGGCTTTTCCATGTGGTTTATCTTTGGTTGGTTTTGCGAGTGCAAGTTGTGGAATAGACTAGGGAGTTCATGGCACACTACCAAGTGGCGTCACACTTTGGACTCCCACATCCTCATTCGGTTGGGGCATTTCATCGAACACTTTGTCTACCACCCCTCTCGGATCTTGTCCTTTCAGACTAAGAGCGGAGATGTGGGTGAACTAGACTCGTGAGTGGCCGCTATCGCGCACACACTCACTTCCTTTGGGTTTGCTACCGCACAAAGCTTGAAGAACATCATCCACACAAGTTCAACATCTAACAAGCAAGCAATTCACAAATCAAAGCAATAATATTAAACATCCACATAGATCTACCATGGGGCCACCATTCCCCTATCTAATCTACTCTAGCATACTAAGAAACAAGAAAAAGAAAGGAAAATTCAAAGAAACAAGTATTGAATTAGAATTTGAAGAGAATGGTTACCACCCTTGAAAAAAGGGATCTTTACAAGCCTTGGTCTTGAATTCCCAATCTTCCTTCTTGCCCTTGATCTATTCTAAACTATGAAAGGAATTTTCCCCCAAGAAGGGAGAAAACCCTCTAGATCTATCTACTCTATTCTATCCTATGCTATGAATTTCTGATCTCTTTCTCCTCTTTTTTAGGTTTAGGGCAAAAGGGATTTATATAGGTGACAAAGAAAGAGGAACAAATTTCCCAAAATGGCCCTTGGCCCGACCACGCTTGTTCACACGCGTGTGAGCGGCGTGGTGGCTCTATGGAATAATTCCACGCCTAGCCACACGCGTGTGAGGCTGCGTGGGACGCTAATGCATTTCGGCTCGTTTGTCTTTTGCTCTATTTTAGCTTCAAATCCCTCTCCAACCTGTGAAATACTTCCAAAACTCTTCCTAGAAATGTTGTTAGAAGAAATTGATCGCATTTGAGCTAAAATGCATGCAATTGTTGTAATCGGAAGTCAAAACGATGCGCTTTTAATCTAATAAAGACCCCTTATAAGTGCTATCCTTGGCGCTTATCACTCATATTATGAATTGAAATAGCAAAACCTAATTTCATACAAGGAATGTAAATTGCGATCGAAATTGAAATAGAAGCGAGATTAGAAATGAAGACTACCTAATAGAATTCAAACACAAGCTTAATCATTTCAACCCATAAGCAAATAAGAGCCAAAGATAACAAGGATCACTTAATTGGACATTCAGTCAGTAAAAAATGAATGCAAAAGCTACCAGAGAGGGGGAAATCCCTCATGCTATGTACAAAGAGTTTTAGCTAGATATCATACAACTCAAGAAATATTCTCGTGAAGCAAAATCTTTTTAAAGATATATATTTAAGCATGGGGGATACCTCTCACACCAATTCAAAACATGTAAACCAATTTAAGTTCACCTCCTATTTAGGTAGGGCCTTAAAGCTGATCCCACTAGTGGGAACGATGTACACCAATCAATCAACCCTTCCAACCGAACGCCAAAGCCTTATGCGTAAAAATAGATGTCGATCTCGAAGGAAGCACGTCGGAAGATTACTTAGCGATTAGTCAAGTGAATGTGTAGTGGACTTGGGAGGTTGTCATGGTGCATAAAGTAAAAAGCATTTGTTTGTAAAGAATTCAATCAACTAAAGTAAACAAGTAATGAAACAATCAAATGAATGAAACAAGGGAACGAATCGTGCTCGGTTGTGATGCCTCACCGTGTAATTATTGCAATGGAACGTCGATTCACCTAAATTGGCTATTCAAGGGTGTTTATTCCCAATTCCTTTCCACAAATAGTGCATGTACTAGGGGTCTCTAAGTTAGGAATGCTTCTTAGGCAACCAAAAGCATTAGAGGCATTTCATCTAACACTTTGCCTTCAACACCTTCCTACTAATCTAACATTAGATTTCCATAGGAATCATGATTGTAAGGAGCTAGCCTCAAAGCTAATCTCTAACATGCTTAGATTAAGGCTTTAATCATCCAAGAGATTGGCCACAACTCTTAGAGTGAAATCAAAACTACAATCAAGGAACAAGAATAGAAATTCCAAATAGAGTAAATCAACTTCCACAATTGAGAACTAAAGATCAACACTAGGCATCACAACATTGCACAATTCAATTTTATTTTATGGTAGTGTTGGTCTGCCGTTGACTAGCCCAATAGGCACAAAACCAACATTAAGTCCTACACTTATATAAAGGACCCTAACCCTTCAGTATTAGGATAGCAATTCCTTCCTTCTCCCATATGATTTCATATTCATCATTTTCTCATTTTTCCACCAATCCAATCTTATTTTAAGGTAATGTTGGTCTGTCGTTGACTAGCTCAATAGTAACCAATCATTATTCCATGGGCCATATATGGTTTACACATTTGTGTGCACCATAAATAAAAATTACATTTTTAATATACTAAAAGTACATTATTTGTATACGTAAAGTACATTATTTAAAAATACATAATTTTTTATATATTATTTGATAATGTACATTCAGTATACAAATAATATACTTTTAGTATATTAAAAAATGTATATTGCGTTCATGGTCCATACAGCTATGTGGATCATGGTCTACACAATAATTTGTCAATAGTCACAAAACCAACCGTCCGCTCTAAACAACTTTCAATAATTATAAAATTAATGCCATATTTTATACTAAAATCTTCAACCACTAATTAAATTTCATGGCGATTGAAATTAATTCTCACTTTTAGCTAAGGCCTTTATTCTAATGACAATAAATCTTTGATGTCAATCTCACAAAACAAATGAATCGATCGAGAAATAAGTTTATTAATTTTTTTAAAGAAGTGTAATTTCTAGAGATTTGAATGAATATTTAATTATTACAAAATGATACGTATTTTTTTTAGTACTACCGACTCTATTACAATGTAGTATCTATTCATAACTACTTTCTCAAGTCACTGATACTACCGACTCTATTACAATGTAGTATCTGTTCATTCTCAAGTCACTGAAGCACACAAAGAGTCAACAATCACTTTAACTGAGGCTCAAACCTATTCCCTTCCATGTGTGAGTGTAAACCGGGTGCCACTAGACCACAAGGTCTTTGACAAATGATACGTATTTAAACTTCTTGATTTTTGTAGACATTTGGTGCAAAATGATACAACTTTTGACTGAAATAATGCGTTTGAACTATGAGTATTTAGCTTAATGGGGTTAAAAATCGCACGCATTTACCCGAAAATAATGTGTTTTCAACCTTCCCCAATCTATTATATTCATGGGTATTTATGGTATGTTTGTTAGATCTGAATTGTAATTTTTTCCACATTATTCTAAAGTAACTAAAATTCTATTGTGTTAATTAGAATATGATCTTTTATTGTGGCTCAAATTTATGAAGAATAGGTCTTCCGCAATTGTCATCCACGTTGCATGCGTTGGTTCTCCACTGCTGAATGTTAGATGCACGGTCGCCGATCTTCATGGAGCTTCTTACAATTGCCGAATTATTCTCTTAGTTTCAATATATAAATAGGTTGCTTATTTGCTTTGTAATTTGCACTCACAACATCAATATCAATTTGTATTCAATCCATTCCCTCTTCCTTTCTCACGTACGTGTATATATATATATATATTTCCTTTGTAATCTCTTAAGAGATTAATATATATATATTATATTTTCCCAATTTAGCTATTCCTTTATTTGTCATTTCTATTATTTTCCTATTATTTAACTTCTATAATTCTCAATTTTCGATTATTCGCTTCCGCATTATTCCACTATATTCCTAACAAGTGGTATCAGAGCGGTTTAATTGAGAATTATTTTCAAAGATGTCGACTATTACCAAGTTCGATATCGAGAAGTTCGACGGGAAAATTAGCTTTTTTATCTGGAAGGTCCAGATGGAGGCCGTTCTAACCCAGAACGGTTTGAAAAAAGCGCTAGCTGGGAAGAAGAAGAAACCGGCTACAATGACAGATGAAGCTTGGGAAGATTTGGATGACAAGGCACGTTCAACCATTCAGTTGTGCCTGTCTAAATCGGTTCTACGTGAGGTGATAGGTGAGACGACTGCGTCAGATTTATGGGACGAGCTGGATTCGCTCTACATGGACAAATCTCTAGCGAACAAGCTGCGCCTGAAGGAGCAGATGTACACAATCCGTATGACGGAAGGTACTTCAATTCAGTCTCATTTGGATGAATTCAATTCTATTTTATTGGACTTGGAAAATATTGATGTCGTAATAGAAGATGAGGATCGTGCTATTTTATTGCTTGTTTCTCTCCCTGAATCATACAAGCATTTCAAAGAAATTATGTTGTATGGTAATTCTCTTGGAGTCCTAACTTTCGACAGTGTTAAGTCGAACCTATTGTCCAAAGAAAAAATTGACTTAGAAACTAAGTCTGAGGACAAAGGTGAAGGCTTGACTGTTAGGGTTCGTTCAGTTGAACGGGGAGTAGCAATAAAAAATCTAGATCCAAGTCCAAAGGACGCAAGTCCAACAAATCCTGTAAGTACTGCAAGAAGCATGGTCATGATGTGACTGAATGCTTCAAACTGAAAAACAAGCAAGAGAGAGAGAAGTCTGCTGAAGCTAGTGTTGTTGAAAGTGATTCAGAAGGCGATGTTATGTTATCTGTTAGCTCTGGTGACAAACGGAGTGAAACTGAGTGGATTCTGGACTCTGATTGTACATTCCACATGTGTCCACACAAAGACTGGTTCATCTCTCTGGAACCAATTGATAGTGGAGTTGTCTTGATGGGTAATGATGCCCAATGCAAGGTTAGTGGAATTGGAAGTGTGCAGATTAAAACTCATGATAACGTTATCAGGACTCTTACCAATGTTCGGTATATTCCTGATTTGAAACGCAATCTGATTTCATTGGGCACCTTGGAATCTCTGGGTGCAAGTACACAGCTGAAGGTGGAGTTCTGAAGGTTATAAAAGGCTCTCTTGTTCTCATGAAAGCTTCTCGTTCTGGAAGCTTGTACGTGTTGCATGGCAGTACTGTGACAGGTTCAGTTGCGGTATCCTCATCGGTGTCTGATGCTGATCTCACTCAATTATGGCATATGCGTCTGGGGCATATGAGTGAGAAAGGCATGCATATCCTGAGCAAGAAAGGCCTCCTCGGTTCAGGTACGGGTAAATTACAATTTTGTGAGCATTGTGTTTTTGGGAAACAAAAGAGGGTTAGTTTCTCTACTGCTACACACCGTACCAAAGGTGTATTGGAATATATACATTCTGATTTATGGGAACCGACTAAAGTCCAGTCTATGGGAGGCTGTAGATATTTTATGTCTATTATTGATGACTTTTCTCGTAAAGTCTGGGTCTATTTCCTGAAACATAAAAATCAGGCATTTTCTATTTTCAAAAAGTGGAAAATTCTCGTTGAGACTCAGACAGGGAAAAAGGTCAAGAAGCTCAGGACAGACAATGGCTTGGAGTTCTGTGAGAGAAATTTCACTGAGTTCTGTGCAGCACAAGGAATTGCCAGGCACAAGACCTTGCCTGGAAAACCCCAGTAGAATGGTGTTGCCGAACGTATGAACAGGACTCTGTTGGAGAGAGCTCGTTGTATGCTCTCTAATGCTGGGTTATGGAAACGGCGTGACTTTTGGGCCGAGGCCGTTTCTACTGCATCCTATTTGGTAAATAGGTCTCCACATTCATCCCTCGATTTCAAAATTCCAGAAGAAGTTTGGTTAGGTAATCCTGTTGACTACTCTATGTTACGAGTTTTTGGATGTCCTGCTTATGCTCATTCTAGTACGGGTAAATTAAACCCTAGAGCTGTCAAATGCATTTTCCTTGGTTATGCTTCTGAGTCAAAAGGATATCGTCTATGGTCTCCTGATTCTCACAAGATCATTCTGAGTCGCGATATCACTTTTGATGAAAATGCACTACTTTCTTCTGGAAAAGATCGTGTTATTCCCAGTACAGGTGATACACAGAGTATTGGTGAGAAGGTGGAGTTTGAGTTCAGGCCTATGAATAGTATTACTACCACTTATGGTAATACTAACGATGATGCATCTACTAGTACTGCGCCTCTCGTCGAGCAACAACGAGAGTATTCTATCGCTCAAGACCGTCATAGGAGGACAATTAAAAAACCTACTAGGTATGCTACTAGTGATGATGAAACCCACTTGGTTGCTTATGCACTTTCAGTTGCACAGGAGTTTGATGGTGATCCATCCTGTTATTCTGAGGCTATTTCCTGTGCCGACTCGTCCAAGTGGTTCGTTGCTAATCAAGCCTCTTCCAATTTCTATTCAAACAATGTTTGAGTTTAGTCGGCTGTCGCAATCGTTCTACAATAAATTTGATCCAAGGTGGAGATTGTTAATTAGAATATGAACTTTTATTGTGGCTCAAATTTATGAAGAATAGGTCTTCCGCAATTGTCATCCACGTTGCATGCGTTGGTTCTCCACTGCTGAATGTTAGATGCACGGTCGCCGATCTTCATGGAGCTTCTTACAATTGCTGAATTATTCTCTTAGTTTCAATGTATAAATAGGTTGCTTATTTGCTTTGTAATTTGCACTCACAACATCAATATCAATTTGTATTCAATCCATTCCCTCTTCCTTTCTCGCGTACGTATGTATATATATATATATATATATATATATATATTTCCTTTGTAATCTCTTAAGAGATTAAGATATATATTATATATTTTCCCAATTTAGCTATTCCTTTATTTGTCATTTCTATTATTTTCCTATTATTTAACTTCTATAATTCTCAATTTTCGATTATTCGCTTCCGCATTATTCCGCTATATTCCTAACATATTGTTTGATTGAAATTCCATGGAAGATGGTAAGAAAAAACAAATGTGTGGACAAATTTACCTTATTCCTTCTTTCCCCATTTCTCTCATTACAATCAAATTCCCTCAATTTTCTCATTTCAATCAAACGCTCCGTTTGGTCAAAATAATGAAGGGTTTGTCTCTAAATAATGCAAGAATAAACTTATTATGCATATTTACAAAAATATAATCACATATTTCATTTAAACTCCTATGTATTTTAATAGGACAAGTTTTCCAAACAATGATATTGTTTTTTTCTAAAATGATAATGTTTTTCTCCAATATTATTTTTCTTCTAAAAATCCAATGAAAATTTTGCTTATTTACAAAAATGATACTATATTTTTCATTTAACTATAAATATCATTCATCTACTGTTTTCTCATAGATAACAACCGAAATTTATTGTCACTTTCCATACCAAACTCGACTCTCACCAAATATGTTTTATTAGAATAGAACTTTGGAACTTGCATTGACTAAGTCGATGAGGAGTGAACAAATATCAATTTGGGTAGGTCCATTAAATTTTTAAAAAAAATACTCTCAAAATCATCAAAATTTAACTTATAGACTAAATAATCTATTAGAGTTGAACTGATATGTTTCAGTTGACTAATTTACTCATATAAACTCTTAACTTAATGAGAAAGGAAACACCTCAACAATAGGGTTTGAATATGTTTTTATTATTATTATTATTTTTTGTGTGTATTCAGACTTTGGTCCCATTTATTTTTGTGTTATAATTATTTAGTAATTTGTTAATATTGGTACATAAATAATTATAATTACTTGTGGTCTAGTGGCACTCGGTGTCTTGGTAATGAGAGTGGGTTCGAGCCTCAGTGGAGGGAATTGTTGACTCTTTGTGCTTAGGTAGGTTGAGAACAAATGATACAGTAAAAGAAAGTCACAAATTTTATTCTTTTCCATCACCTGTTTGGTAAATAATTAGCCTATCAGTCAATTTTAGCTTATTTGACCACTATTAATTGTTTGATTTGGTTAAAAAATTAATATTAGTGTTTGGTTAATAAGGTTTTTGTACCTCCAAAATGCTAAAATTCAAAAGACTACTCAAAGCAACTTTTTAAATTAATTTTTTGAGAAAAAAAAATTATACCAAACAACTATCAACTAACAACTAATTTACCAAACACATTTCTATAATAAGCTAATGTTATCAATTAATCATACACTCTGACCCAATCAGCTAACAGTTATTTACCAAACAAGACCAATATCTTTTAGGTTGAGCCCGTTGAATAAAAAATTTCGGTGCAATTTATCATTCTTATGTAGTTTGTAGGAATAACAATTAACACATGAACGTGTGACCCGGTGTTAACTTTATTTATATTTTTTTAAGCATTAAATTAAGAATTCGAAAATGATAATGAAGATGGAGCTAGATATTATCGGAATTGTCGGTAAAAGACCACAAGGAGATATGATGGTTTTCCGACCTTTGGGTGGTCGGCCGACGGGCCAACACTACCGGAAAAACCAAGAATAATGTATAAAAAATGCCCTTGGTTATCTCAAAAAACTTTGTATTGTTCTCCTCTCCAAAATCGTGTCTTTCCAAATGATCTGTACAATCATTTTATACTAGGCACCTGGGTCGTTACACATTTACTCTCTATTTAATAATATAAATTAACACTCATAAAGCGCATTTAATATGCGCAGTTATGGATCTTCAATCATGGATATCCGTTGGCTCTCCAAGATTCTTGATCTCGCAGACTAAGATTCCTCAGACAAGCTTCTCCACCTGTGGCCGGCCGAGAGCCTCAAACACTCAGCCTTACTCCAAACCCATCTTGTCGTCCAACCGAAAGCCTTGATCTCTCAGTCCTTCTTCCAACTCATCCGGTCATTCAGCTGAGAGCCTTGACCTTCTGGTCTTTCATCCAACTCGTCCGGTCATTCAGCCGAGAGCCTTGATTTTAGTCTTTCTTCCGACTCGTCCGGTCATTCAGCCGAGAGCCTTGACTTTCCGGTCTTTCGTCCAACTCATTCTTACCTGCTCTATCCGAGTTGTCCATTCGGCCAGACTCATATCCCAAGGTTGCCTTTTAGTCTTTTCAAATCTTAACTCATGCTTCTTGATTCCGATTAGGTAACAGGCCCTAGTCGTCCAGTCGGAAATGCGAAGGAGGATGAAACATCTTATGGGGGATACGGAGTCGATGCCAACCCTCTAGGCCAACTATCAGAAGAGTCTAAAGGAGTTAGATGACTTAGCGCTCCGAGCAGGTCAGCTGGAATCGGAACTGGAGGCCGAGAAGAAGAAGAACGCCGAAGCCGCTGACTTGGCAGTAGCTACTTACAAATCCTCTCGGGTCTTTGAGGAGGACGTCATAGCGCACACTCGTTCAAGGCTGAGGCTACTGGCTCTCGAATGGCTGGACTCTGAGGAAGGCAGGCTCTATCTGGCGAACTTAGGGGAAGAGGACTACCACGCTGGGTCATTGGAGATGCAAAGGGATATTTATCCAGTCCTTCTGGGTAGGGACCCGACTTTTGACCCCGTGGCGTGGGGCCTAATGGTTATTGTCGGGATTGACGGCTAATTGATGGTAGATGACCCACCGATTGATCCCCGGCATATCTGCTGGCCCCCAGGCGAATACCTTCTGATATTTTCGTAGCTCCTGGATTATTTCCTGCTTGACTTTCTCAGTTAAGCGGACTCCGATTTTTACCCGTTTCTCAGGGTGTGAAGGATCAATTTGTATCTCCTCCAACTCGACCGCCGGTTCTGGGCGGTCGAGGGATTTGAGTTGTTCCGTCTGACTAGTGATGGCATGAAGCCTCATATCTTTCTTTCCGATTTGCCGGCAAGATTGTAAATAACAGTCCCGAGCTGCCTTTTGGTCATAGCGCGTGACTCCTATCCCGTTCGGGGTCCGAAACTTTAGACAAAGGTGCTCAAGTGAAATGAGAGCTCCTAAATCCTCCAGGCCCGGTCGGCCCAAGATCATGTTATGAGAACAAGATAAATCTACTAGCACAAACTCCATCTCTATACTCCGGAGGTTCGGATATGTACCGACCTCGACCGGCAGGCGAATGGACCCTTCCGATTCGACCGAGTCCCTAGTGAAACCGGCCAAAGGTGTCTTTACGGGTATCAACTTACTGCGCTGTAATCCCAACCTTTCAAATACCTCTAGGTAGAGGACGTTTACACTACTACCCGTGTCTACCAGAACCCTTCGGACTACAGTGCCATTGACGTCCATGGCAATAACCAAAGCATCCCGATGAGGATGTTGGCTCTTGGATAGGTCTTCATCCGTAAATAAAATGGGTTCTCGACATACCTTCTTCAAGCTATCATCTCATTCGTAGATGGTCCCGACATATAGTTGCCGAGCCCAAGCTTTGCGAGAGCTTGACGAATCTTCGCCTTCCGGTCCTCCCACGATCATATTGATGACGGGCTTCTGCTTCTAATTGCCCTTCTCTTCCTCAGAGGTGGGCTATTTTCCTCGATCGGACCGTGGTTTCGACCTTTCGGGCCGTGAGTACCGCCTCCACTGATTGGGTGGGGGCGGTGCGCCCTTTTGTATTAATGCATCTATCACCTTTCTCAGGTAAGAGCATTTGTCCGTAGTGTGCGTGGTCGATCAGTGATATCGACAATACTTGGAGGGAGTTCCCCTCGGAGGCAAGACCTCAGGTTGATCACCGGGTTTTAACGGCGGGGGTGGAGGTAGCGAACCCTTCACCTCTTGGACGGGCTGGGCCATTGTAGGTCAATGGGGCGGTGCGCCCATTCTTTTAGGGATCCGCCGCTCCTCAGGGCAACTGGTACGCTCAGGCTCAATCTGACTCCGCGACTCGGGTCGAGGTTTCTTAGAGCTCGAACCGGCAGCCTCTCGCTGCCTTTTTTGCCTTACCGCTTCTTCAGTGTCTGCCTGTCGGCTGGCGCTCTGAATAGCCTCCACATATGTCTTCGGGCGATCGTTGTGAAGGTCAATGAATAGTTTCCCCGCGCGCAAGGATTCCATAAAGAATGTGATGGCAACTTGCTCGTCTAGTCTTTTGATAGTTTGTACCTCTTTCTGCCATCGGGCAACATACGTTTTCAGGGTTTCTCCTTCGTCTTGATGTACTCCACTCAGATGAGTAAAGTTACGTTGCAACTTGATGTTCACCGCGTAATGGGTGAGGAATCGATCCACCAAGTCGTTGAAACAGCAGATGGAACGACTCGGCAAAGGCCAAGAACCATTTTTGAGCCAATCCTTTGAAGGTAGGGAGGAAAGCTTTGCACATGAACGGCTCCTCTACCTCTAAGACCTGCATCTTCGCCTGATAGCTAACCAGGTGTTCTCGCGGGTCGCCCGTTCCGTCAAAAGTTACATGTTCCGGGATTTTTATATCCGCAGGAACCCGGTATTCTATAATTTCGGTAGTAAAAGGTGAGGTAGTCAACATATTTTCGACGGAGGGTCTAACCTTTCCTTCGAATTGATCCTGCAAGTTTTGTAACATTCGCTCGAATCCTTCCATCTGACTTTTTCGGTATTTGGGCTCGACTGGAGACTCCGCACTACTTTCAGATATGGCAAGCTGCACTTGTCGCCAAGCAGCCGCGACTCGGCGCTCTTGACGATTACCACCCGGGCGTTCCAAGTTATTACGTTGGGCGTTCCGCAGGGGGTTTCCATGCGGATCACTTAAGCGATCCATGACAGACCGAGCCGCCTCTCGGTGCCTGCCGTCTTCTCGACGGGGGGCTGTATAGCGGTCGTTCCTCCGGTGTCCCTCTTGTTCAGAGGCTCGGAGACTCACAGTCCTCTCGGTTATTGGACGGGTCGTCTCGTCCCGGTCGTTCACTTCGTTGTTTTCAAGTCATCGCCTCTCAACCTCGTTGATTACTTGGACCACGATTTGTTCCAATTCGGCAGGCGGCCGGCCGGCCATTGGCCCTATCAGCCATCCCATCGCCTTGCCGCGACTCTCTCGAACGTTGGGAACTCTGCCGACTTAACTGCTCTCTCAAATCTCGAACATTTGGTCGTCCCAATTATTCTCTCAAGTCTTGCCCATTGGAACGTCCCAATACCTGTTCTCTTAAGTCTTGTCCGTTGGAACGGCCCAATACCTGTTCTCTCAGGTCTTGACTAGTAGGTCGACCCAGCTGCTCTCTTAGGTCTCGGCCGTTTTGGTGGCCAAGTTGCTCACGTAAATCGCTCGAACGGGATCGCCCACCGAGGCTTATTGCTTTGCTCATTTCTGTTATCTACTCGGATGAGGCACGTAACTTTTCGTAACGTTCCCCACAGACAGTGCCAGTGATGGTTTTCCGACCTTTGGGTGGTCGGCCGGCGGGCCAACACTACCGGAAAAACCAAGAATAATGTATAAAAAATGCCCTTGGTTATCTCAAAAAACTCTGTACTGTTCTCCTCTCCAAAATCGTGTCTTTCCAAATGATCTGTACAATCATTTTAGACTAGGCACCTGGGCCGTTACGCATTTACTCTCTGTTTAATAATATAAATTAACACTCATAAAGCGCATTTAATATGCGCAGTTATGGATCTTCAATCATGGATATCCGTTGGCTCTCCAAGATTCTTGATCTCGCAAACTAAGACTCCTCAGACAGGCTTCTCCGCCTGTGCCCGGCCGAGAGCCTCAAACACTCAGCCTTGCTCCAAACCCATCTTGTCATCCAACCGAAAGCCTTGATCTCTCAGTCCTTCTTCCAACTCGTCCGGTCATTCAGTCGAGAGCCTTGACCTTCCTGTCTTTCATCCAACTCGTCCGGTCATTCAACCGAGAGCCTTGATTTTAGTCTTTCTTCCGACTCGTCCGGTCATTCAGCCGAGAGCCTTGACTTTCCGGTCTTTCGTCCAACTCGTTCTTACCTGCTCTATCCGAGTCGTCCATTCGGCCAGACTCATATCCCATCAAGATAAATTAGCATGTTGTCCATAACTAATGGACTCATACTGAAATGGTATATACTCAATAAGCAGCTCGCCTAGAGAAACAAACTTAGAAGTTAGAACCAATAACTTAACTCGTAATGCTTTTTTCTTTTTTCTTTTTTATTTTTTAGTGATCAATTAATTTTGCTAAAAACTTGATTGTACAATGTCACTACCATATAAAATCCCACTAGGGACACAAATTTCATATATATATCCCCTAATTTCTCCTCATTTCACTTCTTATGCTCAGCTCTGTGAATCGAGTCTAGGCAAAAATTCGCTCTTCATCATTATATTCCCAACAAAATGTAGTAGACTAGCGTTATTGGTAACGCAATTAACATGCCAAATATCACCCTGCAACATTTACGAAACAAAAAGGGCAAATTTATAATTATTATTCCAATAACATAAATATAAATAAATAAATAAGTATATATATATATATATATATAGGAGCTCTATCAAAACAAAACGTGTAGACAAATCTCATCCGTACATCTATCTAAGATGATCAAGAAGTGAAAATTAAGAAAAAAACATGGTGACATTTTCGTAATTACGGTGGTATGTTTTAAAACACTGTATAGTGCATTCATGAATAACTGATAGTGCACTCAGGATCTATAATAGTGCGCATATGTGTGTTAGTCTGCACTCTGCACTATTAGTTATTATTTGATTCATTATCAAACGTTTTCAAATGCTCAACTATAATTATATAAGTGCCACCGCGTTTTTCTCTATTTTTCATTAATTCTCAAGATGGGCATATGAGATTAGTCTGCACGGTCTTACAAAACTACCAGTTGTCATTTGAACTTTATTATATATATATATATATATATATATATAAAAGTAAAATAAATAAATTTTAATATTTACTTACGCTGTGCTTTGAATATCAGGGTGTATAAAACTACTAGTTTCCATTTGATTTTTTTTTTTTAAACCTCAGTTGAACTTGATTATATATAAAAGTAAAATAAATAAATTTTAATATTTACTTACGCTGTGCTAAGAATATCAGGGTGTACGTTGTATTCCTTGGCGAAGACAAAGGGGACAATTCCTTGAGGTAGAGCTGCCTGTTTTTTTGTTAAATAAATAAAAATTATATTATATATTTATTATGGCAATCCAAGCACACGAATGGAGTATAAAAGATGTAAGAAAAACAATAATTTAAATGTAGACAACATAAAAACATATTCTATTTGTAGGTTCGACCCCTACCTGGCGCGATGTGTTTCCAATGTTTTTGGTGTCAAAAAAAAAAAAAAACATATTCTATAAAATATAATCTAATTGGAAAGATAATACTTTTAAATTGTCATAATAATGTATTTTATTAATTAAAAATCATAGATTTAGTAATTAAAGTAAACCTCCATAACCCTTTTTAGTTTCTATATATCACTATCCAAAAGTACGTGTACATTTGGTAAACCATACTTTTATGTAATAACTTACAAATCATGTATAAACGGGCTGAACCACTTTTAGGTACTACTTATACTATTATAATGTAGTATGGATTTTCAAATAAGTGACCTCCTATTTAAAAGAGGCACAAAAGTGTCATTAAATTACAAGTAAGTGATTTATTTTCAAATGTTCTAAACTTGAAAATAGTGACTTTATTGAAAAGAGTACAAAGAATGACCTGAACAATGGCAACATGTAAGAGGACACCACGAAGGCCAACAACAATGGAAGCAGCAGCCATGACAGCAGGACCAGTAAAGAACCTTACAGCCATGGCAAAAGCTGCTACTCTATTCCCACATGCTATGATTCTTGGTTGCAAAGCCATGAACAACCCTGTCATTAATGCATATATAAATATATGTATCTATCGTGCATATATAATCAATCTGTTTATGTCACCTTCCATATTTAATTCAATTTAGTTAATTTCCATCATTGTTGGATATTTGTGTAATAATGGAGATTAATGGTTCAGATGTCTACCATGCAAGCTTAAATAATATTTGGAGTTGTGGAGTAGTAAATATTATTGAGTTTGGTAGAGACGATTTTGGGTTATTTGAGAGGTCTCGAGAGGTGTTCGAGAGGTGTTCGAGAGATCGTGCGAGAGGTCGGTTCGCGGAATCTATCTCGCAGGAGTTATGTCTCGAACATACTTTGAGAAGCAAAATCTTAAATCATGGGAATGTGTTTTGCATCTTGGAAGCTAAGGAACAGTGCACGTGTGTATTCATAAATTATCTTGGTTGCATGGGTCTTGCATCTTAAGATATTAATAAATGAATATATACTATGCATGGATACACTTGAACATACGTTGAGTAGTAAACCTCTCGAATGGGAATTATGTTTATCTCTCGAACAAAAGCTTTTGGCATGTCTGTTGCTATGCATGTGATTGCTAATATTTCCTAAGATTGCATGATCACATGCATGCATGTGAAATATTAAAGTGTTAATATAATTGGCTAAATTATATTACATGCATACTAACATAAGTTTACGTAAACTGATCCAAAATCATATATATAGTCATATTTCATATATATCTTGGAAGTTGGTTTTGTAACTGCTATAAACTTCCAGTAACCTCTCCTAACAGTCAGATTTTATTTCTATAAAATCTAAAGGAGATACATATGATGATGGGAAAAAAAAAGAGACAACTTAACTTGTTGTTTATCCTTGATTTTTCACAGTCCTACAATTCTCCAGGAAATTCTTAATTGAAGCAACTTAAGAGTTTCGTTATCTTCTTGTATCCCATAAGATTAAATCTGGAACCCTGTTGCTTTTCTAAGGGAGATTTAAAGCTTATAGGAAAGTGATTACACGCCTGAAGATACCAGATGATCTGGTTTTGTTCCCTTGTTCTTCTGTATTATATTGTATCTTTTTGTATTACAGATAGTAGCAACAAATTTCTCCAACAATCTATAAGCTTTAAAGTTTATAAACCTGTGATCATTGTTTTGTACTTCTTTATGAAGACAAGATGTCAGGCGTGAAGCAACCGTTTCCGTTCACGGAAAAATTTCGGAATGTGAATTTCGAATTTGGTGGTAAGAATATGACTGTAATCACTTTTGGGTATGTCATTTCTTTGTACAAGAAGATTTCATGCGGGTTTGCATGATGTTCATGGCATGATATGTACATGTTGTGCATGTGGTTTGAATACATGCTATGAAAGTATGAAGTTTCTTTTCTGTATTCACTCAGAATCATGGGGCATTAAATATGTCAATATGATGAGTGAGATTATAAAACTGGATTCATAGAAATAAATCATGTTGTTAGCCGTGATTTATTTGGCACGTGAAAATTGTAAGTTTCCCTATCGTGGATATACTGCATCAATGGCCGGAAGACATCAAGGATAAAAGCATATACATGTTGTAGGACGTAACCGGTACGATTCTTATATTTGTCTCGGCCTCGGCATGAATGTAAGTTTTATTTTAATTACTTACCGGCTAAGTTCTGTATCATGCCTAGAGATGATGCATGTGATTCTTTAAGTTATGCATAGCCTGATAAATACAAGGATTTAGTTAAGCATGTATATAAATATTTTATATATGAGACTTTGTCTCGGTTGCATGCATAGTTGACTAGATACATGTTTTAAGTTGTATCTTGGAGTGCTGTAAATAGCAAATTCGGTGTAATTTGGTGTTGCCAATTTTTCTGGTATCATATGCATGGTTATTAAGTTGCATGATGATAAGATGATATTATATTATATTCAATGAAATCATTTTCAGTTTCATGTATGAATATAATTATTGGCATTTTGGCACAATAGATATTTTATCCTTGTGAAAGTTGGAAATATGTTTTATATAAAGGCAGAAAGCCTTGGAAATATTCTGTAATATTTCTCTTAAGGCATGCAGTAACTTTCATGCATGAGAAATGCATGATGATGAAATTCATAAATTTTATGAATGTTTTGACACAAGATTTCTCATACTGAGAATGTGTTAAAATCCTGAAAGCCAAAAGTTTACTAGTTTATCTAGTATGGAAACTGGCTAGTGAAAATGAATTTTAAATTTAAGTCATGGATTATGATTTAAGTTGGTATGATTCTTCAGTTTAGAAGAAACATGAAAAGAGTGAGCTTAAAAATCAAAATGGTTTCTTCTCCAAAGTAAATGAATTTTCTGAATGGAGGAGGTTTATCAGTATAAGCTTATTCTCCAATGTGAATGGATATTTCTGAGTGGAGAATGCTTATGAGTTTATTCCTCAAAGTGGACGGTGTTCCAAATAGAGGAGGTTTTAATTTTGACTTTAAGAAATCACTCAGTGTTAATAAGTTCTGCATGGTGATTGAAATTCTTGGTTAAAGAATTTGCAGAAAATAAATATTTATTGACTAGTAACCTGAAAAGAGGGTTCCGGTATAATCAATTAAATATTTTACTAGTTGATAGAATATTAAAATTCTATCTATCATCGTGTACTGTTGTCAAAGTGGATGGCATTAAAAGGAATTTTGAAATTTTTGAATAAACCATTAATTATGGTTTAGTATATTCAAGGAAATATCTATTTTGACATGAACTTATTGTTTTTAGCTTCGGCATGCAAGGAAGCTAAGTGGCTAAGGAATTTGTTTTGGAAATTTCGATTTAGCCAGAAATTGATGTCACCTGTTTTGTACACTGTGACAGTAAAGCTACACTGGCCAAGGATATAACAATGTTATATTGGCAAGTAAAGGCACATAGGCTTGGTACATAGCTGTGTGCGGGAGATCTCATATTATTGTGTAGCACTGAACTTTGTACAGTCCCGGTTTAATTTAGCGGATCCGCTTACCAAAGCTATGACAAGGGACATGGTTTAAAAGACATCGGAAATGATATGGTGTGATAACCTATTATTAAATACATAGTTTTAATTGAAAAGGCCTTACTATGTATTGATGATTATTTAGTACGGTAATTAACAACAAGACAATATCCTAGTTTAAGGATTGTACAGGTTGTTAAGTACAAAATAATCTGAGGGATGGAAGAAACCCAACTCTAGTCGAGAGGTGAAGGAAAGCACAACTCACGCCTAATATTACGTTAGGTCCTGAGTTCAATGATTGATGAGTACTTCATTAATCGGCTGCAAGTACTAAATAAATAAATCCTTGAAGTCAGTACTTGGTCTGCATGGGCGTAAAGGATGAGATTTGCTCTTAACTAATCCTTTGAGAAAATGCTTGTTGCAGGGCATGATGTGAAGGATTAGCCTATGTGAACATGAAGTGTGGCCGCTTCAAAGAGCTTAGGGTTTGGCTTGGATATGTTCATGAATGGATACGGACACATGGCCTTTAATAGTGTCAAGTTTTTTGAGTTGTTGTGACTGTAAAACTTGTGTGTGTTATACCTACATTTCTTCAAAGAGACTGCGTGATTCAAGGCTCGTCCATCACTGCAATCCGAATTGATGTATCGCGTATAATACTATGTGGAAGTTCAATCTTTAAGACACTTTCATTTATGCATGAGTTTTGGATTTGTCTTGGTACAGCATTAATTTTACTATACAAATAGAGGAGGACTGTTGGATATTTGTGTAGTAATGGAGATTAATGGTTCAGATGTCTACCATGCAAGCTTAAATAAAATTTGGAGTTGTGGAGTAGTAAATATTATTGAGTTTGGTAGAGATGATTTTGGGTTATTTGAGAGGTCTCGAGAGGTGTTTGAGAGGTGTTCGAGAGGTCGGTTCGCGGAATCTATCTCGCAGGAGTTATGTCTCGAACATACTTTGAGAAGCAAAATCTTAAATCATGGGAAATGGTTTGTGTTTTGCATCTTGGAAGCTAAGGAACAATGCACGTGTGTATTCATAGATTATCTTGGTTGCATGGGTCTTGCATCTTAAGATATTAATAAATGAATATATACTATGCATGGGTACACTTGTTTTAGCTTACCTCTCGAAGGCATAATGAACATACGTTGAGTAGTAAACCTCTCGAATGGGAATTATGTTTATCTCTCGAACAAAAGCTTTTGGCATGTCTGTTGCTATGCATGTGATTGCTAATATTTCCTAAGATTGCATGATCACATGCATGCATATGAAATATTAAAGTGTTAATATAATTGGCTAAATTATATTACATGCATACTAACATAAGTTTACGTAAACTGATCCAAAATCATATATATAGTTATATTTCATATATATCTTGGAAGTTGGTTTTGTAACTGCTATAAACTTCTAGTAACCTCTCCTAACAGTCATATTTTATTTCTATAAAATCTAAAGGAGATACATATGATGATGGTAAAAAAAAAAGAGACAACTTAACTTGTTGTTTAACCTTGATTTTTCACAGTCCTACAATTCTCCAGGAAATTCTTAATTGAAGCAACTTAAGAGTTTCATTATCTTCTTGTATCCCATAAGATTAAATCTGGAACCCTGTTGCTTTTCTAAGGGAGATTTAAAGCTTATAGGAAAGTGATTACACGCCTGAAGATACCAGATGATCCGGTTTTGTTCCCTTGTTCTTCTGTATTATATTGTATCTTTTTGTATTACAGATAGCAGCAACAAATTTCTCCAACAATTATCACTATGACCACCACTAGCTACTTGCATAGATCATGTGTCATTGCTAAAGAGAAGAACATAAAAGGAGACATGTTATGATGACCCCAACACTTTTGGTTTTTCTTTATTTTTAGCATGCTTTCTTGTATGGCATGCAATTTTATAATCCAAAAGTTAAGAGATTAATCATTATCATATGTTGAGAGGGACAGATCTTGTGCCCCAATGCATGGAAATTTGAAAAGATAAAACTTTTTAAGGAAAAAAAAAAAAGACTTACCAAGACTGAACATTGCCATGCCAAGTCCTGCATCTGACAGGATGGATATGGACTGTGCAATTATAGCAGGCATCTTCACATTCCACCTACAAGTTCATTCAACTCCAAATTTAAATAAAATAAAATGAACTAAAATTTTGAATGTGTTTGCCATGTTAAAGAGATTCTTCCGGTAAGAATTAGTCTTGGGCTGCCGGATGTTGTATGTAAACAAAAAATTGGGATTTTCTTGGGACAACCTTAACCAAGTTAGTCAGGTTGTTGACTTGGTGACTTGGTAACCATAAAGTTACAAATTTAACTCCAGGAAGGAACGATCTATTGGTCTTCTTGATTTGAGTCGGTCAGAGGTTTATTATCTTCTTATGATCTTTTGCTGGCTAAAGTCAACATATGGCTCCGAGCTATGTAGTGTGGAAAAATGGTTACCTGAATGAGATTAGGGACCAGGTAAGGCCAAACAAGCTGGAGTAAGTGTTTGGGTTTCTGATGAGTTTTCTCCAGACCATGATGAGTATAAGCCTAGTCATGACACTGGTGGGAGGCATGGCTTTCGTCGTCACCTTGTTCTCTCCAACTTTCTTCTCATCTGCTTCATGGTTCATTTCTACATCTCTATTCCCAAAGCTGAATTCTTCCCTCTCCATGTAGCTTTCTTGATTGTTGTTTCTATGACCCTCAACTGCATGCAAATTGAGTGAATCCAGTGAAATTAAACAAGAATAATAAAAATTAGGTGACAGAAATGTAAGGAAAATAGGTTGAGTACGTGAGTATACCAGGAGAAAAAGGTAGTCTGATATCTTTGGGTGCAGGAGGCTGGTCTAAAGCAGCAGCTCCAGCATAGTCATGTCCTCCAAAGACATCTGAAACAGGAGAGGCACTAGAGCTCCAAACAAACATGTGAAGATCCTTATTGCCACCTTCTTCACCCTTGTTGGCATTGGCCCCAATTCCAAGTGTTTTAGAGGGTGAAAACATGGCTGGGTTAGGAGCTGGGTAATGGAATCTTGCAGGAGGTTTATTCCCACTAGTCTCTTCTTCATAGTTTGAAGGCCTTGGGGTTGGACCCCTTGAAGCAGCAGCTGAGAGGCCATACACTAGATCGTTTGCACTGAAATTTGAGTTCCTGCTGCCAGTACCAACCAAGGAGTAGAAGTCTGTGTGGTTGAAACTGGAGGCTCTGGGGGTGGGGTTTCTTGAGGACTGCAGAGAGTAAATCTCTGCATTGGTGAGGTTTGATGGCCTTCTGGAGAAGATATCTGACCTTGAGGCATTAGATTTTCTCACAGTGATGTGAAGCTTGCCGTCCTCTTTAACCTCTGCCTCGGTCTCCAAAGGTTGCCTTCCGTCCAGTGACATCACATCCGAGTCAACATGGATAGACACAATTGAGGCAGCAGTGTTTGGGAACTGATCAGAAATCAGCATCCTTGCACCTCTGAACTCAAACAAGAACAGCATCAAGGTGTACCATATGATGCACTGGAGTACAACTATCTGAACCATCAAGCTCCCAGAAAATGCCCCATACATTCCTTTCAACAAAGGGATGCCCATAACAAGAGTGTTTGGCAAAGTTGATAGGGAGAAGAGAGTTATACTCCACTCCAAACTCCCCCTCTTGCTCAGATTAGCCCACACAGCAAGCACCCCAAGAACAATCAGCTTCTGCAGGGTGTCTGCTAGAATGAACCTTAAGTTCATGGTGTATGGATCATTGCCTGCTATGAAGTGAAAAGACAGGAGAGGGACTGCAAACAGGGCAACAAAGCGGTTGATCCCAGAACACTGGTCTGGCGAGAAGATCTTCCACCACTTCACAGACCCATAGGCTAGAATCATGGCCACATAAAGTGGAACCACTGCAGTCATCACATGGTAGAAATCTGCTAAACTTATCATCTCATCTGATCTTAATTAATTTGCTACCTACTTTCTTCAATTCAAGTACCCAGATCAAGAAAATTATATTTATGGAACCAAATTAAAGCAAGCAAGCTAAGCTAGCTAGCTACGCAGAAGAAGCAAAACGAAGACAGAATATTTGAAGGGGCTTTTGGGCAGATAAATATAAGCAAACATCTTGAAGGAGGAGCATGTGTTTTGGTTACGTTTATGAGGGAGTATGCAGAAAGAAGCAATAATTTTTTATTATTTTTTTTGGTGTGCTGCAGACTACAGACTACACAGCTAGCTTCGAGAGTCGCGAGCAAAGCTTGCACTTGCAGTCTCCAAGGCAGAAAATGTTGATCACAGACTAATTTAACATTAGATGGACAAATTAACCTCTGTGAAACACCTGTTTAAACATTAAACAAGAGCAAAAAAGGGGCACTTCTTTTATGTATGTGGGGGGTTGAGTAGTATAAGTATTTATATATATATATATATATATTTGTCTGCCTAGCTTTAATTTAATTTGTTTTGAAGTGTGTTTGGATTTGACAGAGATGGTGGGCATGCAGTGTTGGTAATGTGATATATAATTCTTAGCTTGGTGTGGTAAGTTTGGTGGCTCTCTGATCAATGCCTCTCTCTTTCTCTCTCTCACACACAAAAGGGATGGATGGTGGTGTTTGGTGTATAGTAGAAAAATAAAAGCATTTTGGTTGGAGGTGGTGTGTCTATAAGTACTTGTTTTTGTGAAGCTTTTTGAGCTTCTACCTCCTTTTTTTCACTTCACTTTCTTCTTGGATTCGCATTTTTGCTCGTGGGCTGTTGATGGTCTTTGCCACTGCTCTTCCACATCTCTCTCTCTCTCTTTCTAGCATGTACCCAATCCGGATAAATAAAAGGAGCAGGCTGCTGCAGGAGATTGACACTCAACAACTCAATACCTTGTCCACAACTAACGTGACTCAAACTCAGAGAGTCCTAATAGTAATCATGTTGTGCGGCGCGTGAAGTGAACATTCAATTTAAACACCGTGGAATACAAATGTTCCATCAATTTAGTATAGCTCAACTGGTCACAACGAAGTTTGGGAGAAGTGTAGATAATTGAAGCATGTGCTTCAACAATTACTTTTTGATAGGCTCTAAGCTCGGGTAACACAAGCCCATGACCTTTGGCATGAGGTTGGCTCTAATACCAAATTGAAGTTGTGCTCCATCTCAACTAAAAGCTTAAACTGATAGTTGGATTGCACATTTATGTATATATATATATATATATATATATATATATATATATATATATATATATATGCTCAACATAAACAATTAACTCAATTGATACTATTTTGAATAATATTTAGGACAATCCTAGCGGAGTTGATTGGAATAATGTTAATTTGGTAATCACTCGTTTTAAAATTTGAGTCCTTATGGAAACAACTTATTGTTTTTCTAGAGTTGTCTTGATTTATCTAAAAGGTGCACTTTTAGAAAGCGATTGCGAACATTTTGTAAACCAAGGAAAAAAAAAGTGTGGTGACGTACTATATTTTTGTACATTTAATTCCCTTTTTATCATATATTATGGTGTGGTTATTTTTTCTTCTTAGGGCATTTCTTACTTGACATGTTTTAAGACTTTACTTCTTCGAATGGATGTATTGTTGATAAAAAAAAAATTCGATTTAAGAGGTTATGACAAAATTTGTGCGGAGTATCTAAATAGATCGAGATAAACTATATAACCTAATCAAACATGTATGGCTAAACAAAGTTGAGTTCAATTTCTAATTTCTAAAGATTTTTTTTTTCAATTCTAGTCCCTTGAATATTGTATCATTTCTAAATTTAGTTCTTGATTATCAATTTTTGCACGTTGGATTTATGGCCAATTGAAGATCTTACCACATTTGATCCTTCAATTATGGTCAATTTTCTGGCCAAGCATTTTTAATTTTGATCAATCTAACCCCAAAACAACTATATTTAGTTGTGTGGTCTACAAATTGCTCAAACTCAAATAACAAAAATGACTTTTCAAATAACTGACATGATTATCATGTGGAAGATTCTGGCTAAGGTTGTCAAAAATTTGATTGAAATGACCAAATGTAGCAGAAATTTGATAGTCATACATGAAATGTAAAAAATATATATATAAAATAAAAAGAAAATTACTAGATGTGGACCAAATGTGAAAAATATATAAAGGGAAAATTGTAATTTAAGCCCCTTCATAATATGCCAATTATCAATGTCACCCCTGAATTTTAATGGTGTAAATATTGCCCCTCAATTTTTAAAAATGGTACATATATTGCCCCTCCAGTGGTGTAAATATTGCCCATGCGGTCGGTCGGGAGGGGCAATATATGTACCGTTTTTTAAATTGAGGGGCAACATTTACACCACTAATAATTCAGGGGTGACATTGATAATTGGCATATTATAGAGGGGCAAAAATTATAATTTTCCCATATATTAATTTGGTGACTAAAAATGGAAATAGCTCAATTTTTATGTATCTCTCTTTTTCTTGTGTAGATATTTTAAAATGAAGATGACTTCTCTACATCCACGGGACAAATCATCAAAATACAACGTAGACCATTTAATTTTGAGAAAAGATATAAATGAAATTTACAATATCATTAGTAAAAATCAAATTATAACTACTTGCGTCTTACCAAAAATATATAAGGGGAGAAGTACAATTTGCAAAGCTCAATATACAATTTTATAAATTACAAGAAATTGTAAAATTTTCAAAATATAAACATATATTATTTAAAATAAAAAATGCTTATCTAAAATTTGGTCCCAAATGAAACCAATAACCCCAAGTTCATGATGCTAATATGTCTTAGCTTTCACTTGCCTTTTTCTATAAACCATTGGTATAAATAAAGTTTATGATGCCAATATGATTCTATATTGTGGCTATGTTTGGCAAACCTAGCTGAAAAGGTAGCTGAAAGCTGAAAAGTAGCTGAAAACTGAAAAGCTATAAACTCGAAGCTAAAATCTAAAGAGGTGTGTTAAGCTAGCTGTTATGCTTGAAAGTGTTTGGTAAAATTAGATTTTTGATAAACTGATAAATGTAAAAAGACTAAAAAGGACATATTCATACAATTTAAATAATTTTAAATTTAAATAAGTTTGTTTATATATTAAAATATAAAATAATGAAATCAATATATTTAAATAAAATATAAAGTAAGAACATATATTTGAAAATATATAAAGTAAAAAAAATGTTTATAATTCATAAGATTAGTTCATACAAAAATTAATGTTCAAACACAAATGTCAAACTGAAATTACTACCAAACATAATGAAAAAAAATATCAAAAGGGTTTTAATTGAGAGGGGTAAAGGATGTCATTTATTTAAAATAATAAGGATAAAGATGAAAAAAAGTTAAAAAACTATTAGCTTATTTTTGAAAAGCTACCTAAGTAGCATTTCAAAATAAACTCTTATTTTAAGCTACTAGCTTATTTTGAGAACATTACCAAACAGAGCTTATAGCTTATTAGTAGCTTAAAATAAGCTATAAGCTCCTAAATAAGCTCTGTCAAACAGAGCCTGTATGTGTCATAATAAGGTTGTTTTGTTGTCAACTCACGTACCAAAAAAAAAAAAAAAAGCCTTTCTAGAGTTTTATTGTCCAAGGAGAATCATCTTACAATAAGTGTAGGAACAATATTTAGGTTATAATTTCTTTTTCTTTTTCCAACATTTGTTTCCTTAGTATATATCCTAGCTAGTACTTTAATGTGTAGGGACATGGCACTATTATTGAAACAAGGTGTACCATGATACATTATAAATATTGTTTACAAGTTGATTTTTTTTTTCTGGAAAAATTATAAATTTGATATCTTAGTGTAGATTTAAATTAGCTCCCTTAATTATTACCTACACTGAGATTCAAACCCACTTCCATCATCCATGTGAGAATGTTAACGGGACACCGGGTGCCACTTGACCACAAGTTCTTTGACATATGATATTTTAATATAAAGTGAACACATCTGATTCCTTAATCATCTCCTCAATTATGGCCATCCCGCCACTTACAATGCAAATACATCTCGGTTTTAACCAGAGAGCAAGAATTGCATGTTGCTCTACTACTAGTACTAGCTAAGTTAAATCATACTGAAGGAAAAAGAAGAAAAAGCGCATGTTATGCATCCCCTTTCATTATTGTGTCAAATACTCTCTTTCCCTTGTTGCTTGTGCATGTACGTGTTACTTTCATTATTGTCTCAAAAATTAATTCCACTTCTAGATATTGCATTTAATTAGTTTGAACTCCAAACTTAAAAGTTTTTCACTGCTCCTATCCTTAAGACTGCAAGTAGGATGTGCCTGAACTTACTGCAAAACCCCAAATCTTTGTACATTAATGCTTCTAACAAGACTTTATTTGGGTACTTAATAGGACTCGAACCATGTGGTTACTACTAAAATAAAACTTAATAACTTATTTTGAATTAATTGACCAGTTAATACCATATTTGGACTAGATATTTTGTATATTGCAGTTAGGTGGCAATGGGCAAATTATTGTGTGGACCATGGTCCACATAGCTGTGTGAACCATGAATATAAAGTACATTATTTTTATACTTGAGGTACATTATTTTATAGTGCTATAAAATAATGTACCTTCAGTACAAAAATAATGTACCCTAAAATAATGTACCTTCATTACAAAAATAATGTACCTTCAGTATAAAAATAATGTACCTTATATTTATGGTCCACACAGCTGTGTGGACCATGGTCCATGCAATAATGATTGGTGGCAATGATGTTGAGAATTGAAGGCACATATAGAGGTGTAAAAGGGTGATAATGTTGAGAATTGAAGGCACATATAGAGGTGTAAAAGGGTGATAACAACAGAAGCCATAGAACAAGGAGGTAATAGGAATATGGAAGGTGCAAAGTCTCAATGAGCCGCCGGTTCCACACGACCCTATAAATATCGTATATGATATGATATGAAAGGGAAAGATTACTGATGTGATTAGGTTCAATTCATTCCACCATTACGTTATTGTTCTCTAGCAGCCATATCATACATCACCAAAATTTTCAGTACACTTTAATATAATTTACATGAAAGCCCACAATAATTACCCGAAAGTACACATTAGTTCAAACTTGTCTTGTTACTATAGCCGGTAAAAGACTACAAGGAGGTAAATCGGTTTAGGTTATCAATATTTGATTGACTTAAACCAAGAAGACCAATAAACACCTCACATGAGGAGTCAAACAACTTCGAAAATAATAACTAGTCAACTCAATATACCAAAGTACTAGAAAAATAAATTAAAATTAGGCATATCCTCGCGTGAACAGATATAACAATATACAGTAAATGAGAGAGAAGACAATTAAGAGATACAAAATCCTTTACCATTCATCCTCAATTCAATATATACATGATGTACAGAGTTACAATGTAACTATAAGTCTATAAAGGATGAAGAAATATTATCATAATATAATTCCTCTAGTAATTAATGTTCACATATATTTATTTACAACACTCTCCTTGGACATTACTATATCATACTCATGTCTCGTTGAAAACCTCAATAGAAAAACCTAGTGGAAAAACCTAGTTGAAGAAAATATCAGAGTTCATGATGTATGTGTATTTATGTGTTGCACTAGCTACATTGTTAAAAAACCTTTAATTAAGAAAATTATATCAAAAACTCAACCAAAGGAAAAAGAGTCACTACATAAAAACGCGGACATAACGACGGATACATTCCGTTGCTAATTTAGCGACGGTTTAGCGACAGATTTATTTATTTTCAAAAAAATTGAAAGTTAGCAACGGAATTTTGCGATGGAAAAAGTTTGTCGTTAACTCCGTAGCTAATTTTAGCGGGAGCTTGCAGCGCGTAAAATTGAGACGAATTAGCGACGGATTTTTAGCGGGCTGATCAAATAATTTTGATATGTCATTAAATAGCCTCATATTTATGCTTGCTTTTTATTCAAATGCTATATAAAGGAATGTGGAATAATGCTTAATTTGTTGTATTTTGTTTGCAAGAAGAAAAGATCGAGTAAGGGGCAAGCAAGCATGAAAAGATGCTAATCTTTGGAGAAAAATGAGGCTTTAAAGGACAAGGAAAACACCTAAGGGCACACCGGGGAAACGAAGGAGAAAAACAATAGCGTGGAGGTCAACTTGAAGAACTCACGCTGACACTCACATCGTGAGTGTCAGCGTGAGTCCTCAGCAAGGTTTCTGATCAGGGACTCACGGTGGGACTCACACCGTGAGTCCCACCGTGACTTCTAGTCCTGAAGGGTGCGAAAGGGCGCGAAAATTAGACTATAAATACCCTTGGTTGGTTATTTTGTAGTCACTTTTGATTTTTTGAACTCTCCTTTTAGTTTTTCTCTCTAGGAAACTTAATGAACACTTCCCTACACTTGTAATCTACCATTTTATTAGAAGATTTAGAGGAAGAATTCCAACATCCAACTTCAATTTCAAGATTATTTCATGCAATTAAATCATTAAGTTAAGTTCTCTATTCCATATCTTTGCATTTATATTTCTTAAAGTTTTGAATTCTATGTTTATTACTTCAATTGCTTCTAGTTTTACATTCCAAGTATGAGTAGTTAAACATATTTAGGATTTGAATTAAACTTCCTTGAAGTATGAATCCCAATATGAATTAAATTGCATAAATTAAGCTTTGTATTGTCTTAATGTTGAACTTGGCTATGAATTGGGCGGAATTGAATTGACTCTTCATAGTTATGGCCAAATTATGCAAGAGATACTTGGAATTAGTGTTTCACCTATGAGAATAGGGTTACACCATAGCCATACCCCTCATATTTCTTACTCACCTTTGAGAAAAGGGAGTTTGAAGGAAATAGGCACACAAAGTGTTTGTTAATTATTGCCTCTTCTAGTCAAGTTGCCATAAGAATGGGACTTAGGATTAGTTGATAGTCCAAGTGATCACGAAAGTGACATTGGCACTTAAACCATTTCCCCAAGTTCATCATCTAGACTTGCATAACTTAAACTTTAGACATAAACAGGATTTTATTCAAGGATGTTTGGTTTAAATCTCTATTTCAGTTATTATCTTTTAATTCCCTTATTTGCTCTCGTTATGGGTTTCTTGAACATGCAACACTCCAATCTCTTTAGGTTAGCTTTCAAACACTCTATGAACCCGTGCTTAACCCCTCATTACTTAAACTCCAATTAAGTCATTCCTAGAGGACGACACTCACTAATCAAACCACTAAAAATACAACTTTCAAATTTTAATTGCTACGGATTAGCAACTAGAAAAATTATCCGTCGCTAGGATTAAAACATCTATTTATTTTTTTATAACTTAGCGACGAAATAGCAACAGAAACTTTTATCCGTTGCTAGATAGCGACGGATGCGTATCCGTCACTACCTATAAAATGCTGAATATTTATTTTTAAAAACATATAACGACAGATTCAAATTTCGTCGCTAAAATATCAATGCTGGAATTTCTTTAACTTGATTAGCGACGGAATTCTAATTCCGTCACTAATATATAGCGACGAAATAAAATCAGTCGCTATAATATATTTTCCGCATTTTTTTCGTAGGATCTAGCGATGAAAATCAAATCCGTCGCTAGAGTAATGTGTCTGAAAATTCTACTCTTCTTTTGTCAAAAAAAAAAAAACAAACAAAAATCAGTTTAGCAACGGAATTTAAATTCGTCGCTAATGCTAAATCTGAATATATTCAGATCTATTTTGTGCAATGTAGACCTTCTATCGAACCCTAAACATTGTTCACACCCACATCCATCCGCCGCCGACGCTAGTTGTCTTCCTTCCCTGCCCAGCAGCACGGCATCGCCGCCGATGTCTTCCTTATCCGCCATTGCTTCGCCGTTGCTTCGCCGAACGCTGGACGCCATTGCCGACTGTTGGTCTGCTCTGCCGTGACCTTGCCTGCTCCGCCGCTGCTTTGCCGAACGCCTACAGCCGCTGAAGGTCCTCGAACGCTTGTCTCCGTTGCTCCGCCGAACGCCAACCGCAGCTGCTCCGCCGAACTCCTACCGCCGTCGCAGCTGCCGGTACGATTCAGTTTCCTACCGCCGTGAGTTAAATCAACTCTTGTCAGACATCTTGTTGCTGAACAGCCAGACATCATCTTACTGTTCACTGGCAACAGCTTGCAATTTAGAATTTTTTTTTCAATATCCTTCATAAAGTTCTTATTGGTTTTAATAAAAACCTATAAGTCCGTTGTTTGCTGGAGCGGCTTCGCGGAGAACACAAAGGATTCTCAGTAATGAATCCTGTACTGACACTTCTAGAAGTTTACACACATGAGGTATTGATTGAGTATGAATTTCTGGTCAATTAATTTTGTGTCAAATGTTTTACATGTTCATTTTATTTGTAAAAGTAGATTCTAAGTTAATTGTCTGGTTCTATAGGTGATGAGTTTATTTATTAACATAGTAATTGAGTTTGCTGTAGTGATCAAATACAACAGTATTTACCTTTAGATAATGTTTGTGAAACCCCCGAAAAGTGAGAACCCAAGGAACTGTTTATCTCCTAGTCCTTGGTCCACTAAAATTCCTCTAAAAATTATTCTTCAAAGGTGATGTTTCATCCAAAATGGTTAAACCAGCATAAATAAAATTTCAAATAAGTTATTTTCCAAAATAGGGAAACATCCTACCTCATCTTTGCCGCAGCTCTTGGTCACATCTTCCAACATTTTCTATCACTATTGCCCCTTCATCTCATCTCCAGACCGAATACTCCATTTAGTCTTCCATGATCTAAAGGGGTCCATCATTATGGCATCCTGCTTGTTTGCAGGTGTTCTTTATGGGGTTCTTAGTGGAGTCATCCCCTGCCGTGGAATTGAACCCTGCACCCTTGTAATGGATTTAGAGGGCTCGATGGAAGAGAGAGAGGAGAAGTATGGTTTATATATATATATATATATCTCCATTTAGTCTTCTATGATCTGAAGGGGTCCATCATTATAGCATCCTGCTTGTTTGTAGGTGTTCTTTATGGGGTTCTTAGTGGAGTCATCCCCTGCCGTGGAATTGAACCCTGCACCCTTGTAATGGATTTAGAGGGGTTGATGGAAGAGAGAGAGGAGAAGTATGGTTTATATATATATATATATATAGAGAGAGAGGAGAAGTATGGTTTATATATATATATATATATATCATATCCTTTGGTAAATTATTCGCAAATATCCATCAGTGGTTGGCAGTAGTACTGATTGACACTAAGCTGGTAATGCTTGATGGTTCCTTTAGCTTCCATCAACCCCTCTAAATCCATTACAAGGGTGCAGGGTTCAATTCCACGGCAGGGGATGACTCCACTAAGAACCCCATAAAGAACACCTACAAACAAGCAGGATGCTATAATGATGGACCCCTTCAGATCATAGAAGACTAAATGGAGATATATATATATATATATAAACCATACTTCTCCTCTCTCTCTTCCATCGAGCCCTCTAAATCCATTACAAGGGTGCAGGGTTCAATTCCACGGCAGGGGATGACTCCACTAAGAACCCCATAAAGAACACCTGCAAACAAGCAGGATGCCATAATGATGGACCCCTTTAGATCATGGAAGACTAAATGGAGTATTCGGTCTGGAGATGAGATGAAGGGGCAATAGTGATAGAAAATGTTGGAAGATGTGACCAAGAGCTGCGGCAAAGATGAGGTAGGATGTTTCCCTATTTTGGAAAATAACTTATTTGAAATTTTATTTATGCTGGTTTAACCATTTTGGATGAAACATCACCTTTGAAGAATAATTTTTAGAGGAATTTTAGTGGACCAAGGACTAGGAGATAAACAGTTCCTTGGGTTCTCACTTTTCGGGGGTTTCACAAACATTATCTAAAGGTAAATACTGTTGTATTTGATCACTACAGCAAACTCAATTACTATGTTAATAAATAAACTCATCACCTATAGAACCAGACAATTAACTTAGAATCTACTTTTACAAATAAAATGAACATGTAAAACATTTGACACAAAATTAATTGACCAGAAATTCATACTCAATCAATACCTCATGTGTGTAAACTTCTAGAAGTGTCAGTACAGGATTCATTACTGAGAATCCTTTGTGTTCTCCGCGAAGCCGCTCCAGCAAACAACGGACTTATAGGTTTTTATTAAAACCAATAAGAACTTTATGAAGGATATTGAAAAAAAATTCTAAATTGCAAGCTGTTGCCAGTGAACAGTAAGATGATGTCTGGCTGTTCAGCAACAAGATGTCTGACAAGAGTTGATTTAACTCACGGCGGTAGGAAACTGAATCGTACCGGCAGCTGCGACGGCGGTAGGAGTTCGGCGGAGCAGCTGCGGTTGGCGTTCGGCGGAGCAACGGAGACAAGCGTTCGAGGACCTTCAGCGGCTGTAGGCGTTCGGCAAAGCAGCGGCGGAGCAGGCAAGGTCACGGCAGAGCAGACCAACAGTCGGCAATGGCGTCCAGCGTTCGGCGAAGCAACGGCGAAGCAATGGCGGATAAGGAAGACATCGGCGGCGATGCCGTGCTGCTGGGCAGGGAAGGAAGACAACTAGCGTCGGCGGCGGATGGATGTGGGTGTGAACAATGTTTAGGGTTCGATAGAAGGTCTACATTGCACAAAATAGATCTGAATATATTCAGATTTAGCATTAGCGACGAATTTAAATTCCGTTGCTAAACTGATTTTTGTTTGTTTTTTTTTTTTGACAAAAGAAGAGNCAGAATGTTCACTCTAGTGACAATCTTGAAGATTGTACCATATCCCTTTTCTACACTTATTTTGAAACAATGTTTTTTATTATATTAGAACGCGTAGGCTTTGAATATTGTTATCTTCAGGGAGAGTGGAATTACTTGAATCAATTCTAAGGATTGGGTCGGGAAGACCAAGATGTACTCACTACAAAAAAAAAAAAAAGAAGCGAAAATAGCGACGGACGATTTCCGTCGCTAAACTGTTTAGTGACGGATTTCGCCCGTCGCTAGAATTCAACGACACAAAGTAAATGCATAAATAAAATCAACTAGAATACAAGTAAGAAATAAAAAGAATGAAAACATGCAGTACCTTCTGAATATCTTCTCTTAAAACAGGCTCCAAATTTTCAAGGGGTGTCTAAAACCAAAATTTTAAAGCTTATCAAGAAAAAGAAAACTCATATCCCAAGAGATCTAAACAGGGTTTGTTTTAACTTCATGAAATAAGTGAAAGAAAAATAAGAATGAAGGCTTGTACCCTTGTTTTGTCACGTATAACAAATAGTAGGGTAGTTTTACAGAGACTAAATAATCTCATCATGACCTGCAAATGATGAAATTGAATCAGAACATCTTCAATAGCCCCCTCCCCTCCCACCCACCCACACAAAAAATATATAAATAAATAAAGACAAATTCAGAATTGCAAAGCTTACCTGGAAAACAGTTTTCAAGAGAGGCTTATTTGCTACTTGCTCATGGCTAATATCATGACACCACCTGAATATTACAACCTTAGTTAGACAAAAGCTTTCGATTGTATAATATACTCTGTAATATTGCACTTCATGCATATGTGTTACGTTAAAGACAAACTTACATGTTTATTAAAACTATATAAGAAATAGCAAGGCAAACAAGGCACTCTGCTTTTCAAATGCCGTATCATCCTAACAAGAAAATAAAAGAAAAATTTAAAAATATATACATCACATCAAACCACCCATGGCTGCAGAGGCAGGTAAGAGAGAGAGGAGAAGTATGGTTTATATATATATATATATATCATATCCTTTGGTAAATTATTCGCAAATATCCATCAGTGGTTGGCAGTAGTACTGATTGACACTAAGCTGGTAATGCTGTGGTTGGCAGTAGTACTGATTGACACTAAGCTGGTAATGCTTGATGGTTCCTTTAGCTTACCTGCCTCTGCAGCCATGGGTGGTTTGATGTGATGTATATATTTTTAAATTTTTCTTTTATTTTCTTGTTAGGATGATACGGCATTTGAAAAGCAGAGTGCCTTGTTTGCCCTTGCTATTTCTTATATAGTTTTAATAAACATGTAAGTTTGTCTTTAACGTAACACATATGCATGAAGTGCAATATTACAGAGTATATTATACAATCGAAAGCTTTTGTCTAACTAAGGTTGTAATATTCAGGTGGTGTCATGATATTAGCCATGAGCAAGTAGCAAATAAGCCTCTCTTGAAAACTGTTTTCCAGGTAAGCTTTGCAATTCTGAATTTGTCTTTATTTATTTATATATTTTTTGTGTGGGTGGGTGGGAGGGGAGGGGGCTATTGAAGATGTTCTGATTCAATTTCATCATTTGCAGGTCATGATGAGATTATTTAGTCTCTGTAAAACTACCCTACTATTTGTTATACGTGACAAAACAAGGGTACAAGCCTTCATTCTTATTTTTCTTTCACTTATTTCATGAAGTTAAAACAAACCCTGTTTAGATCTCTTGGGATATGAGTTTTCTTTTTCTTGATAAGCTTTAAAATTTTGGTTTTAGACACCCCTTGAAAATTTGGAGCCTGTTTTAAGAGAAGATATTCAGAAGGTACTGCATGTTTTCATTCTTTTTATTTCTTACTTGTATTCTAGTTGATTTTATTTATGCATTTACTTTGTGTCGTTGAATTCTAGCGACGGGCGAAATCCGTCACTAAACAGTTTAGCGACGGAAATCGTCCGTCGCTATTTTCGCTTCTTTTTTTTTTTTTTGTAGTGAGTACATCTTGGTCTTCCCGACCCAATCCTTAGAATTGATTCAAGTAATTCCACTCTCCCTGAAGATAACAATATTCAAAGCCTACGCGTTCTAATATAATAAAAAACATTGTTTCAAAATAAGTGTAGAAAAGGGATATGGTACAATCTTCAAGATTGTCACTAGAGTGAACATTCTGCATAATAATCTTGTGACTCTTCTAAAGCTCATGTGGGTTGAATTTTGATGATATATATGCTTATGGGGGATGGGCTAAAGGCTCGTCACCTAAAGCTAGGAATAAAGAAAGAGACGACCTAAGGGAAGGATAGGAGGTGCAGAAAAACGGAAGGCAAGCTCGAAGGACACAAAAGGAGGGGCGATGGCACATCGAAGGTCGGCCGATGATGGGTAGGGCTACTGCGGATCCATTGATGAGGTTATTTAGTGGACTACTTTGTGGAACACGTTCAAGGATGAGTTTTAGAATGAAAAGAATATGCTTGGTGGTTTCTCAAGTGATAAGGCAGTCCAACTGACCTAGAAGCTGGGGTCGAGGTAAAGAATGCGGCTTGAGGAAGGCGGTTGCGGGGTTTCCTAAACGCATTTTTGGAAGGTTTCTTAAGGACAAGGGCGGTTGGGCATGGAAATCGGATGAAAGATATGGAAAGAATGTCGAAGTAGATTAAAAAGTAGCCAAATGTAATAAGAAAAGAAATCCTAATTTGTATATGGTAGTTTAGGGTTACCAAAGGGAGGAATCCCTCCTAACTTGTATAAATAGGGGAATAAGGCCTTGAGAAAGGCTAAGCAATTCATAATACAAAGAGGGTCGAAACGCTGCTCTAATTTCATACCAAACACTTAGTCAATTTTCCGGTAGTGTTGGCCTGCCGATTTACCATCCGTGGTTGATAAAACCAACATTCTCTAAGCAGGCGAAAGCGGAAGAGTTGGAGTGGCGAGAGGATGGGCCGATGATGGATGCTGAGTTATCAATGTTTTTCCGAGTTGTACTTCACGCAACTCGAGAAAGTGAAGGAGTTGGGAGCTAAAATTCTCTAAGGAAGGGAAGGCAAGATATTTCCCCGAGTTGTGCTTCGCGTGGCTAGAGAAAATGAGGGACTAGATGATGGGGGACCGACTAAAGTCTCGGAACCTAAAGCTCGAAATGAAGAAAGAGACGACCGAAGGGAAGGATAGGAGGTGAGGAAGAAAAGAAGGTGAGCTCGAAGGACTTGGAAGAAGGGGCGATGGCACGTCGAGGGTCATCGATGATGGGTCAGCCGACTGCGGATCCGTTGATGAGGTTATTTAGTGGACTACTTTGTGGAACACGTTCAAGGATGAGTTTGAGAATGAAAAAAATATGCTTGGTGGTTTCTCGAGTGATAAGGCGATCCGACCAACCTAGAAGCCGGGGTCGAAGTAAAGAAGGCGACGTGAGGAAGGCGGTTGCGGGGTTTCCTAAAGGCATTTTTGGAAGGTTTCTTAAGATAAGGGTAGTTAGGCGCGGAGATCGGATGAAAGATATGGAAAGAAGATTGAAGTAGATTAAGAAAGTAGCCAAATGTAATAAGGAAAGAAATCCTAATTTGTATATGGTAGTTTAGGGTTACCAAAGAGAAGAATCCCTTCTAACTTGTATAAATAGTGGTATAAGGCTTTGAGAAAGGCTAAGCAATTCATAATACAAAGAGGACCGAAACGCTGCTCTAATTTCATACCAAACACTTAGTCACTTTTCCGATAGTGTTGGCCTGCCGATTGACAATCCGTGGTTGATAAAATCAACATTGGCGCCTCCGTGGGGATTAATACAAAAAGTTGTGTGGATCTAACTGACCGAGAAGGCTGAAAGTACGTAGCAATGGTGACCACCAGGAGTCGAAAGGGTCAATGTCAAGGAAGAACGCAACTTTAGGTACAAGTGAATGGTGCTTTGGGGCAAACTATTTCTCGATCTTGTTCTAGTGATTTGCGATAACAGCTTAGTCGCAAGAATTCTCATGGTCAAGGTGAGCAAGTACGAGTGGATGCCCCTATCGCTAAGGAGTTCTGAGTTGAGGAGGTGCCCCCACCTCCACCACCTGCGCCAGCAAGACCTGGAATTCTTGAGGTGCTCACCCGAATAGCAGATTTGTACGAGCGAGAGTTGATTGTTCGGGAGAGGGATGCGCCTCAGAGGACTCATCAATAGTAATCTCGGTCTGTTCGGCCGGTGGCAGAAGAAAGGTCGGCTGCCTCGCGCCGATCTCCATTTAGAGCTAGGTCGAGAGGCCCACGTTAGTCTACATTAGATAGGTTGGGAAATCAAAATGTGTCGGGCGATAGAAACCCGAATACACATGTGGTGCCAAGGGAAGTCGCTCCTAACCAGCCTAGAAATACGCGTGAGCGAAGGTATAAAGATGTTCAGAGACAGGTCGAGGAACACTCAGTTCATGAGAGTAGTGGAGAATCCCCGGCTAGTTGAGGACGAAGGCCGGAAGAAGTCGTCGCGTTGGCCAGGCAAGTCCAGGATCTGCAAGATCAAGTGAATAAAAGGACAGGCAATGCTCGGTTTTTTCTAAGGGTTTGTCCATTCTCTCAAGAAATCATGGCTTATAGGTCCCCGACAAAGTTCAAGTTACCTGCGAATTTGACATATGATGGGACGGGTGATCCCAAGGAGCATTTGATCAGTTTCCAAGCTCGGATGCAAATCCATGGAACCGAAGGTCCTTTGATGTGCAAGGCCTTCCTGACTATATTAGTTGGCGCAGCACAAAGGTGGTGCATGAAATTGCCTGATAATTCAGTGAACAGTTTCTAGCAGTTGGCTAAGTTCTTCCTGACCAACTACGCTGCCAACTTCCGACCTAAGAAAAGTTTTATGTATTTGTCAGGGATCAAGCAAGACTCGAATGAGCCACTCCGATCCTTCCTGGCCAGATGGCAAAAGGAAGTTAAAGCGGTCGACGACCTGGAAGATAACACACTATTAATCTTGTTCATGGAAAACTTGAGGTTCGGAAAGCTGCACACCACCCGCAGAGCCAATCGACATGCTGATGCAGAGGACGTGATCAAGCAAAAAAAAAATCCAAGAAAGAGGGTCGTCTCGACCCAAAAACCCTCGTATAGAGGAGCAACGAACAGGAAAGTTTGATAAGAGTTGGCTAGGCCGACAAGAGACTGGCCAGAACCCTAAAAGATGGTATCCCGCCATTTTGCCAGCAACCTTTCGCGGTCCAAGAAATTCAAGCTCTACTTCTGCCACCTGAGGTATGACTAGGTGATAAGCCCGAGACTATAAGCCAAGGTTAAGGAATCGGTAAGTATTGTCGGGTGCATCGTTCGATCATTCATTCGACCGAGGAATGCGCCTTCCTAAATAATGAACTGGAAGCCATCATCTAAAAGAGTGTGTTGACTTCTTCCAATTAATAGAGTAAAGGCCTTCCATGGCAGTGTGGGAACCCGAGCCAGTCTAGGGAGGGTAACCGTGACAAAGGAAAACCACCTGCTTTGGGAGAAGAGGAAGCAAATTGGAAGCATAAGAACGTGATTCATATGATCGTTGGAGGGCCTGAAGGAAGTGACTCGGTTAGATCTAGGAAAGCTTGGGCTCAACAGCTATATGTCGAAGCTGTGTATGGACGAGAGGTCAGCATGAAGAAGGTACGTCGTAAACCCTTTACTTTTCCAAATGAAGACATACCCCTAAGGGCCGGTCCTCATCGAGATGCTTTGGTTATAGCCATGGACATAGATGGCACCGTCGTGAGACGAGTGCTGGTAAATACGAGAAATAGTGTCAGTGTACTATATTTAGATACTTTCAATAAGTTGGGGCTGGTGAGAGATGCTCTTAAGCCGATCATGACTCCCTTAGCGGGGTTCACGGGCGACTCAATTGAGGCGGACGGCTCCATAAAGTTGTTGGTCGACCTGGGTTGTAATACCCCATAAAATTTTTCAAAATAAGCGATATTATTTAATACAAATACTTTCAAAAAGAAAATTTATTTTACAATCATAAATATTTTTATCTTAAATGCTATTAAAATAAATTATTTTGTTTAAGGCTTTAAATAAACTATTTTATGATCCAAAAATTTTTATCCAAAATCTATCTGAGAGGAGCCTACTAATACCATTTTTATAACTATCAAAGTTTCTAAGTCCAAATAATTCTTCTTCTTAAGTCCAATGACTTTACTTGAGCCCAAATATTCCTAAGCCTAATTTTTAGCCCATAATCCAATTATGAAAAATTAGAATTTTCTAGAATCATAATCCTTTATATATATATATATAATATGTATGTATTGTGATTAGCTCATTTCCAACTTCATATCTCTCTCTCTTTCTCGTGTCTTTCTCTCTCTCACCATTCTCCTCCAAGAAGCAAGATGTAGAAACCTTAGTCCTCTCCTTCTTTCTCAAGAACATGGTAAACTTCATTTCCTCTCTTCCATTTCTTTCCTTTGTTAGCTAATTAGGATGGATTGTGATGTTATTTTGTGTGGGTTTGTTGTGATTTGAGATAAGAGTTTGGTGCTATGGTGATGTTTTGGCTTGAGAAAAGAAAAGAAAGGTGTAGAATACAAGATTAAGAGATGGATTTTTGAAGCTTTAACTATGGAGGTAAGGTTTCATGGATGCCCAAATCTATTTTGCCATGTATGCCCAAATCTATTTTGCCCTAGTTTTGCTTGTTTTGTTAATTTGAAAATTTCCGATTTTACTTCTCAAAATTTCTGACTATTTGCTTGTTTTGTTAATTTGAAAATTTCCGATTCTACTTCTCAAAATTTCTGACTAATTCGGGCAATTTCTACGCATGAAAATTCTGTCCAGCAGCTCTGCATTTTTTATTATTATTTATATTTTTAATATATGTACATATTACACTTATAAAATGATTTATTATGTTTATAATAAGACTTGAACCTTAGACCTCACTCTCAACACCTTGAATTCTTTCCAATTAAACTACTTCAACCCTTTGAAATTGTTTTAGTTTAACGAAATATTATATGATTTTTTGAGAATAAATATCATATGATTTTTAAAGTGTTATGAACTAAAGAAATTATTATTTTTGAGAATGGTTGAGTATTGGAAATCATATGTGTTGGTGTTATGTCTATATATATTCTTGAATATTGTTATAGAGTTCGGTGAAATCTCCTACCTTGAGAAATTATGTTTGAAAATCAAAGTTTATTGAAATTAGTGAAACTATAATTTTATTGGAGGATATGAGTTATATTTACTTTTGAAGGATTATTGATTTTGGAGGAAGGGTGTAATCTAGAGAAATATTACTTTGCATATTACTAATATTAAGCTTGAGATGGGCCATTATTATTATTAAGCCTGAGATGGGCCATTATTATTATATATGCCTGAGATGGGTCATTATTATTAAAAACTTGAGATGGGTCATTACTAATATTAAGCCTGAGATAGGCCATCATTATTATATATGCCTGAGAGGGGACATTATTATTATCAATCATTATTGTACTGAAGGTACATTATTTTTATACTGTAGGTACATTATTTTTGTACTGAAGGTACATTATTTGATATATACTGTCAAATAATGTATCTACAGTACAAAAATAATGTACCTTCAGTATAAAAATAATGTACTTTTTATTTTTGGTCCACACAGCTGTGTGGACCATGGTCCATGCAATAATTTGCCTATTATTATATATGCCTGAGATGGGCCATTATTATTATATATGCTGAGATGGACCATTACTACTATTAAGCCTGAGATGGGCCATTATTATTATATATGCCTGAGATGGGCCATTACTATTATTAAGTTTGAGATGGACCATTATTATTATATATGCCTGAGATGGGCCATTATTATTATTAAGCCTGAGATGGGTCATTATTAATATTGAGCTTGAGATGGGCCACTATTATTATTAAGCCTGAGATGGGTCATTATTATTATTAAGCCTGAGATGGGCCATTATTATTACATAAGCCTGAGATGGGCCATTACTATCATTAAGCTTGAGATGGGCTATTATTATTACTAAGCTTGAGATGAGCTACTATTATCATATAAACTTTAAATGAGTTACTATTGTTATACAAGCTTGTTGATGAGTATGCTTTGTTTTCTTCTTGTGTCTATACTTATGTATATATTGAGTTATTGAAGTTATCATATGTATTGAGAATTGTTCTTGTGGAGTTATGCCTTTTACTAGAGTCGAATTTGTTTACTATACGAAATAGATGATTGTATGAGGAGAAATTTGCTCTTAAATGAAGTTCTTGCATTAGCTTAATGTTGGCTTATGTATATTGCACTTTGATTTGACACTTCACAAGTGTTCTACTCTCTACAAACGATTTACTCCTTTCCTATATTTATATTCCAAGTCTCATAGTATTCGTTTTAAAACTATCTTTTAAAAGTATATTAATTCCAAACTAAAATGTACATATTTTACGGGGCAAAATGAACCTTACTTAGCATTTTATGCTAATTTTGTTTGTTTGTGTTTTCCAAACCTTACTGTTTTCAAGATTTGATGGAAGTGACTCGTTTTGAGAGCGCGATGTAGAGCTAGTTGCCATTGGAGTTGTCTCTTGGTTTAAACGGATTAGTTTCGAATCCAAATTGTTGTATTATAGTTGATTTTTAATCTAGATAGAAAATTGTTTTAATATAGATTGTAGTTAGAAAGCTTGTAGCCTGTGTGTTTGGGTTTAGTGAGTTGGCCCGAGCGTGGCATAACACCCCCGTGGTTATAGTTTGGTTTTGCTTCCGCATTTATTTTCAATATGGTTAGTAAGAAAGATAGTTTGTTTTGGAGTATTCAAGCTTATAAAATTTGGGGGTGTTACATGGGTACTTACCCGAATGTTAAACCTATGGAGATGGAGTTTGTGGTTGTCCAGTTAGAATGCTCTCAAAATGTGATCTTGGAGAGGCCGGGGCTAGAAGATTTGGGAGCTTTGATATCTTTGCAGCACTTGTGTATGAAATTCCAGACGCCCAATGGAGTCGGGGGCATATGGAGTGATCAGAAAGTAGCTCGTGACTGCTACCTGCAATCATGTCGTAAGATGGGAAACTCGGACCTACGAGTTCATACCATCACCAAGAAGGAAGACATGGCGGAGTGTATTCTGGAACAATTCGAGCCGGCCGTTGAGCTAGAGGAGGTTGAGATTGATCCAACCCACCTTGAAAGACGGGCAATGATCGAAAAGTGCCTCTTAGAGGCTGTCAAAAAATAAGCCGTACAAGTGTTGAGGAAATACCGGGCTATCTTTGCATGGGGACGTGAGGATATGCCGGGAGTGGACTGATAAATAATCACTCATCGACTAGCGGTTGATCCGACCTACCGACCTGTCGTTCATAAGAAAAGACACCTTTCAACTAATCGTCAGGAGTTCGTAAAGAAAGAGATTGATGCGTTATTGGCTACTAGGCACATTCGAGAAGTTAAGTATCCCAAATGGTTGGCCAACGTGGTTTTGGTCCCAAAGCCGCCTGAATGGAGGACGTGCGTTGATTACACCGACCTAAACAAAGCTTGTCCTAAGGATCCGTTTCCACTTCTAAGGATCAATAAGATGGTAGATGAGACAGCCGGATGTGCTCTACTGAGTTTCATGGATGCCTTTCAAGGTTATCACCAAATTTTCATGTATGTGGCTGATGAAGAAAAACCCATCTTTGTGACTCCGGACGGGGTGTATTGTTATTGAGTCATGCCTTTCGGCCTAAAGAATTCTGGTGTGGCCTATACTAGAATTGTGTCTCAATTGTTCAAGGATTTGTTGGGCAAGTCCATGGTTGATTACGTTGATGATATGTTGGTAAAAAGCCTCAAAGAATAAAGTCACGCGGACGACCTTGCTGCTAGTTTCCGAATCATGGAAGAGCATAATTTAAGATTGAACGCCAAGAAGTGTGCTTTCGCAGTACAAGGGGGAAAGTTCTTGGGTTACATGTCAACTTGGCGAGGGATTGAGCCAAACCCTGAAAAGGTTAAGGCAGTTATTGATATGCAGCCGCATAAGACCGTTAAAGAGTTGTAGCGCCTAACTAGTCGGTTGGCAGCTTTGAGCTGATTCCTTTCTAAATCGGCCAATCATTCGCTACCTTTCTTTGATGCCTTGAAAGCTATGGAGGGATTCGTTTGGACAGATGAATGTCATACCGCCTTTGAAGGTCTCAAGAAATATTTGCTTCCCCTCCACTATTGTCCAAGCCAGTGGAGGGTGAGATATTGTTTCTCTATTTGGCCGCCTCTCAACAGGCCGTCAGCTCGGTGCTTATCTGGGAGGAAGATAAAGTTCAACATCCAATATACTATGTGAGCAAGGCCTTGAAGGCCGATGAGGTTCGTTATTCGCCACTTGAAAAGGTGGTCTATGCATTGGTAATCACGACTAGGAAATTGGTCCCTTATTTCCATGTTCATCCCATCCGAGTGTTTACAAATCAACCGTTAGTTGGAGTACCAAGAAACCCGACTTCTTCCGGTCGGTAAGTCAACTGGGCTGTGGAGCTTACTCAATGAATCGAATACCAACCACGACCAGCTATCAAAGCTCAAGTACTAGCTGACTTTATAGTCGAATGCACGACTCAAGAGCTGAAAGACGACTCTGTGACTATTCTCGAGTCTGAGGGATGGTGGGAGATGTATGCTGATGGTGCTTCAAGCCAAAAGCACCATGGGGGGTGGGTAATGCTAACTACCCCAGAGAGGCTTCTAACTATATTACGCTTTGGAGTACCAGTTCAAAACCTCTAATAATGATGTCGAGTATAAGACTGTCATTGGCGGGCTATGAGTGGCTAAAGCCCTAGGAGCCGAGAGGCTTCGCATTCGAACCGGTTCCCGTCTGGTGGTCTGGCAAGTGAAAGGGTCTTATGAAACTAAAGGAGAAAGAATGAGGCGGTACAAGGAAACGACTGAGAGACTCCTAAAGGAGTTCCAAGCCTATGAGATTGACCATGTTCCTAGAGTTGAGAACTCGGAGGCAGATGTTTTGTCTAAGATAAAGTTAGGTGGAATGCCATATTACTTAGTGAGCATTTGTCAAAAAGAAATTGTGGAGCGACCAAGTATAGAAGCTCGGTACGAGGATGCGAAGAAAGTAAATGTGATAAGTCGGCGATACCAAAACTAGGGTGAAAGTGATGAGGAAGAGGAAATTACTCCAAAGGTTGAGATTTTGGTCGACCTTATTAGATATAAAGAGAAAGCTAAGTTGCCTGATGACCCGGCCGAAGCAGCTAGAATAAAAAGAATGGCACCTTCCTATGTCATGCAAGACCGAAGGCTGTACAAGAGGTCTTCCATGGGACACCTCCTTTTATGCTTGTTCGCGACCGACGCCGAGAAAGTGATGGAAGAAGCGCACTCATGCATTTGCTCAGCACATCAGGGTGCTCATACCTTGGCACAAAAGCTAGTGTTGCAAGGGTATTATTAGTCGACCATGGTTAGGGATTGCATCCAGAAGTTGGCAAGGTGTTTCATTTGTCAAGCTTTCGCTCGGAAAGAAACAAGACCGGCTTCCTTCTATACGTTGGTCACTACTGCCATTCCCTTTGCAAGGTAGAGGGTAGACCTTTTGGGTCCATTACCAGTTGCACCGAGGTGATACAAGTTTTGCATAGTTGCTGCTGATTATTTCACTAAGTGGGTGGAAGTCGAGCCATTAGTCACCATAATCGAGTTTCAGTGCAAAAAGTTCCTTTGGAAAAATGCAATTTGTCGGTTTGGTATATCCGAGCATCTGATAAGCGACAACGGTCGGCAATTTGATTGTCAGCCCTTTGTCGAGTTCTACGAGCAGTTTGGAATCTGACACACCAAAGTGTCCGTAGCCTACTCTCAAGCAAATGGTCTAATGGAGAACATCAACCGGACTATCGTGGATGGGATACGAAAGAAACTAAGCGACCTTGGAGGGAGTTGGGTGAACGAGCTAGAGCGAGTGTTGTGGGCCTACCGCACAAGCCCGCAAAGGGCCACCAAGGAAACACCCTTATCCTTAACGTATGGGTTTGAGGCCAAAGTACCAATCAAAGTGCTTGAACTTAGTAGCCGAGTTATGCAGTACACTGACGAGGAGAACGAGGAAAGTTTGCTAATAGAGAAGAACTTCCTGGAGGAGAGAAGAGATGTAGCTCGGCATAGAATGGCCGAGTACTAGAGGTCGGTGAAGAGATATCAAGACAAGCGTGCCAAACCCCGTTATTTCCTTGAGGGGGATTTGGTGCTCAATAGTCAAGTTGCTAGTCAGCCCAACGAAGGAGGAAAGTTTGCTAAAAAATGGGAAGGACCTTACTGCATAGCCGCGGTTGTTCAGCCAGGAACGTACCGACTGGAAACTATGAACGGTCGACCAGTGGAAAGGATATGGAACTCGTACCACCCCAAAAAGTTTTATCAGTAGGGTCGAAAGGTTTAATGTTTTTGAACGGGCTGAAAAGTCTGTTACTTCACAAAGGCCGAGAGGTCTATTATATTTTTACTTAAGTCGAAAGACCGTTAGCTAGTTAGTGGCCGAAATGTCTATTATACTTAGCAACTGAAAAGCTTGGGATTGTTGTTGTTGATAATATTATGATGATTGAATGGTGATTGGATAATGATGTAGGAATAGGGGTGATGGTGAAACGGGTGTGAATGTCGAACCACGAGGATTGGGGTTTATGGCACGTAAAAAGACGTTACCTAAACTCTAGACACTAAGGTCTTGGAATCCATAAGGATCCAAGTAAATCATGTTTGGTTTTGGATTAAAACTAAAATATTTTTGGTGTTTTGGATTAACGGGAAAACAAGATTAAAACTAGGTTTGAATTCTATTGGGAAAGATGGGTTAGACTAGGTGTATTACTCTATTGATGCATTTGACACTAAAATTGGGGAATGAACATTAACCCTAGGTTCTTGAAGCAAGCACAAAAGAATTCAAGTTTCCACAAGGATTAGAACAAAGGTTGCCCCATTTCCATGGTGTATCAACCTAAATTCTTTAAGAACAAAAACTATTTAAGCCCCAATCTACCCCTATTTCCATAGAAGGGAAATTGGGTTTGAGATTGGGAAGGCTCAAATCTTCCATCCAATTCCCATTGAGATGGAAGATTTTCCAAAGACAAACAACAATCATTGAAAGATAGAACAAATAACCCAACTCAAATTCAAGAACCCTAAATGGGTGTTCATCCCCTTTATGCAATAATCACATAAATAGCATCAATAAGAGTAATAAACACCTAATCTAACCCATATAAGGAACTACTCACTCATTTCTAGAGTAGACATAGCAATAACAAGCAAAGAAAACACTAAATAGCAATAAATGTGAGAGAAGAGATAAAGGAATAGACCACTTTTGTATTAAATGGAAGAGATATGATTTTGAGATCCATTTCAAATCCTTGTATTCAATGCTACCAAGAGTTTCTAAGCTAATCTAGGCTAAAATGTGCTGAGGAAATGAGGAAAATAATTCTAAACTAGCTAGGGTTCGAACTTGGGCACAAAATGCAGAAAAACAGAATTTATACTGTGTAGAGAACAACTCATACGGCCTACCATACGGCTATATGTGAGGCCGTATGGTAGGATGCCGAATCCAGTAGGGCGACGAGGGCAAACGGCCTCTCATACGGCCGTATGCAGGCGATTTTCAGCTTCCCTCTGCTTTGCTGCTTCGAACCTCCTCGAGTGAAATCCCGGCTTCCAAAATTATTCCTTTATGCTCCAAGAAGCCTCCTGTTGACTCGTTGTGACCTATTTTATCTAGCAACATCAAACCACGCAAACAAATCATAGATTACAAACCAAGCTAGAAGAGACCTTGACAATAAAGAACAAAGGAGCACTCTACAAAGAAGACTAGACAACACTCTCAAAAGGTGGGAGATTGACACAAAAATCAAGAAAGGAATATACACTTTGTATTTATTCACTTTTCTCTTTTTCTTTCACTTTTCATCATTTTCAAACTTTTTCAAACATCTTTTTCTTCATTTTTTTTTCTTTTTCCACTTTTCAAAGACTTTCACTTTTTTAAAAATAACAAACAAACTCCATTTATTTAGCAAAAACCCACACTAAGACAAGATTAACAAGAGTGATGTAAACAAAGATAAGCTCCAACTTGAATCTCTTCTAACTATTAAACAAGTGCTACATTCTCTCAGGATCAAATTATTCATTTATTCACAGGCAAACAAGGCTATTGGCAAGAGACAAAATCAATCATGAGCTTAGCTTCAATTCATCCATCAAAAGTAAGGTGCACAAGTACCGCCATTCAACCACCAACCAACAACAAGGAAGTGTTCACAAGTTCATGCAAGGAAAGCAATTACCCAAGAATTATGCACAATGAATCATCCAAGTAAGCTAGTCAAAAATTTTATGTACAATTCCAAATTTTGACCCACAAAATGGTCCCCCCCCCCCCCCCCC
>NC_044917.1:20174815-20270799 GCF_003576645.1 Ipomoea triloba
TTTTACCCACAAAAAGGGCCCCCCCCCCCCCCACTAGAAACAAGCATCGTCCTCGATGGACCAAAGATAAGCACATTTGGGGAACCACTAAAATAACTAAAAGCCGAAAGTAAAAATCAATGGAAATTAGAAAACCTAAAGTGCAAGTAAGTTAAAGAAAATGAAAGTGCAAAGTCTAAGCAGTTCAAATTACAAGTGCAGAAAAATAAAAAGATAAGAGTTTTAGAAGTCTTGTCCAGGAGAAAGTGAGAACACCCTTGCTATCATCAGCAACTGGGGCCAGCGGAGGGATCGTAGGGGTAGTGGGGGCCTCCTGGAGGCGGAAATTGGCTTCGATGCCAAGCTTGATATTCTTCAATTCGGCTCAAGACCCCCTCTAGACGGTCAACTCTCGAATTCAGGGTTTGCACCCCGGTATTCATCTACTGTAGCTCTGTGTGCATTAGCCCCATTTGGAGTTGCACCGCGCCCAATTGGGCCAGCACCTATTGCTCAAAAGTGAGCCTAGACGGCTCATCACTAGGGGCACCCCCAACGGGCTCATTTGCTGCTTCTCCTTCAACCTGCTCAACTGCTTCTTCATTCCCTCTTTCAACTCGGGTCCTTTTCTCAGGTGGCAGTTGTTGGTAAATGTTGGCCATGAGAGCCACTGTGATCTCTTGCACACCCATGTGACCGCGCTCAGTGATGCGCACCCTTTGGGAGTTCCTCACAATTCTTGTAACATAAGGACCCAAGAAGATAGCGCGCACCTTGGTGGTCCGCTAGTTGTTAAACAAGTGCCCAATGATCATCCCCATATGCAGTCGCTAGCGCCTGATCATCCCATATAAGCATAGGATGTCAGGATGGGTCAATACACCAGTAGAATCATAATGCCCACAAACATATCGGGTCAGGACATGGTGCATAAATTTGTGGGCCATGTTTGTGAAGCTTGAGGCCGGGTCAGGACATGGTGCAAAAATTTGTGGGCCATGTTTGTGAAGCTTGAGGGCCGACTCGCGGAGGTTCTAAAATCAGTGGTCCTATCGGTCAATTCCTCCCAAAGGGCTTGCTTAGACTCTTGTGTGATACTCACAACCCTGTCATCTTTCTCCTCCTCATCCAGATTTTGAATGTCATCCATATCCATCAACCGGCTAATTTTGTCCGCGCTCAAGTGGAATCCGATGGCCCCTGCTGTGTTGTCATGACTTCTAGCAACAGGTCAGCATGAATCTCTTCTCTGAAATCAAGCAGTAGAGCCCTCCATTCAGGTAGGGCTAACATTGATACTATCTCCTCGTGGACCCCATAGTGTTGGGCCATGACCATGTTGATTACATAGGGCCTGAAAATCTTCTACTTGTTGTACCAATTGTAACGCTCAATGTGATCTGTTGCACGGAAGTTCAATGTTCCTGACCCATGGATGGGTGGGATCTCATCGGATGGCTTTGCAGTGACTGTTTTCTTTCGTTGCGGTCTGCAAAAAGAGAGTCAAAGGAAAAACACAGTTGTGGGTGTATGGGTTAGGACATGTACTCACTCAAATGGACTATATTGTATCAAGATTGGGAAAATAAGGGTTCAAATCAGTGTTATCCACAGGGCTATGTTCAAGATTTTTGGCAATTCAACTCATGTACAAGTATAAATCTTCAAAAACACCACTTCATATTCAAGTAATTTCTTAATCACACCTCTCAACTAATATCTATGCCAAAACTTTTTTTTTTTTTTGGGTTTTCATGAAGACATATACTCGAAAAAATTAAGAAGTTCATCATCTACAATGTTTCCTAAGCTTAGAACTAACAAAACCCACATTAATATTCAAAATATATGCACAAGAACAAGTTAGGACAAGTGGGTTTGCTAGATTAGTTCTCTAAAACCAAATGTGAACACCATGAAAGCATAAATGAAGCATATATACATGAATAAGGAAATTAAGACCAAAATCATGCTTAGGTAACTAGATTTCATCAAATAAGATCAAGAACTAGAGCTTTTATTTACAAAAGAACAAAAAATGAATAAATTAAAGAGAGAGGGAATGAAAGATATTTAGTTCAAACCTTGGTGCCATGAGTAAAGAGAAGAAAGTTGGAGAAGAAGCTTGAAATTTGAAGATTAATTGAGGAAAACGCAGCTATGGGCGTGGAATCAGGTGGGGAGAGTGGTAGGGAGAGAGATTTGAGAGTGGGGGAGGCTAGGGTTTAGTTGGGAAATGGAGAGTTTCTGTTTTTAAATGCAGGGATACAGCCTGGTATACGGCCGTATGAGAGGCCGTGTACCAGGCCTCTAGAACGTGTTGTGCGCTCTGGAATTCTTCGAAACCATACGGCCTAGCATACGGCCGTATGAGGGGTCGTATGCTAGGGCTCTAGAAACTGCGATACGCACTGGAATGCTCTTAAAACCATACGGCCATGCATACGGCAGTATGAGGGGCCGTATGCTAGGCCTCCAGAAACAGGATTGCGCACTGTTTTTCACTTAAATCCACACGGCCTGGTATACGGCCGTATGAGGGGCCGTTTGGTTCCTTCTTCAAATTTCAAAAATTCAATTTTTGCACCAAATGCCATGTTTTCATCACCAATTCATCCCCAAACAACTTCTAAGCAATTTAGCTCTTCAACAATTCAATTTTATGCAATTTTCCAACATTCTCAACACTCTTCAATGCATTTAGGATCAATCCTCACTCAAATTTTTCAAATCAAACCACCCAATAGCAATCAAATTCTCCCCACCAATGCAATGAAACACTTAAAATTTATGAAATGCGAGATATGTGCATTCGAAATATTCCTATGATATATTTACTGGTGAGGTTGAGCTACAGCTCTTAATGAATTTATAACCCTATGAGATGGAGATAATGAATTCACCCGCTTAATAATTGAGAGGGTGGGCTTAAAATGCTCTTAATTATGTAGGAATTTATATCAAGTATGTTATTCTAATACATAAAGTACATTACTTTAACTCATAAAATACATTAACCCATAATGTTTATTATTCTAAGTTTTTAACACATTTGCAGAAGCAAGAAATTTTTTTTAACATATCAAAATGATGTCGTTTTGGACCATAGTCCACACAAAAATGTGGATCGTAATTTGCCGAAACAAAAATACCCAGGTTCTATTCTGGGCCTTGAATCTAACCAGTATATACAGAAATATGAGCATGGTAAACATTTTGAGCCTTTGAGGTTTAGAGATTATATTGCGGACCAGATTTCATCCACCTTGCATGGTGGATCTTGATATAAAACAACATCGTTTTATATTATGTCTTTAACAGCAGTACATTATATTTAATAACATTCATCAGGCATGTACTATATTTAAAATAATTAATTTATTTTATATTATTTTATATGTTTATAAACTTAAAACTTTAATGTACATAAATGTGAAACTACAAGTATACCATATTTATTCCCATTCACTTTGTAATAGGTTAATAATATTTGGTTTTCAAAAAAAAAAGGTTAATAATATTTCTTTTATATATATGTTCATAAAGACAAAGTTTAATGTACATAAACATTACGCTACATGCGCATTATGTATTATATTCATAATATTTTTTCTATATGCATAAATCTAAATTTTATAATGTATATAAACACTAAATTAAACTATATATACATCATATATGTTTCCATTCACTCTAAAGTAAGGTCAAAATATTCCTTTTATATGTTTATTATAAAATAAAGCTTTCTGTTGTATATAAACATAGTGTGTGGTGAAAAATGTGAATGATTGTTAATCATGATATTGAAATGGTATCGTTTTAGAGCATGGTCCACCTTACAAGGTGGATCCACGATATAACAATTGTTTGAGCTTTGTTGTTCAGTGGCTATAATTTGTGCAGGCAGACTCTACTCATAAGCCTCTCTGTCATCTGTAAGGAAGCCATGGGTGCTTAGCAATGAAACAAACCAGTATTGTTAACAAAGTAAATTTTGTTATTCAAATACATGAAGATGAGATGATAAAACAGGGACAGATCTCATCGATCTGATGGATCTATAAGCCCTTACAGCCAGGAAGATCGATCCACTGGAGCTGGATTTCGACCTCGCCACATTCGACGTTTCTCAACCTCAGACACATATCTTGTATGACCTTGTGGTCTTTCCATATCACACAGGACTCCTCAGCAAAACAGTTTGATCTGCATGGTTGCACTTTTGAAATCACTGTGTCATTTGGGAGGGCCTCCAGATCCATCTTCAAGGCTTCTATAAATGCTTTAATGTTGAATTCTGCATCTCCCATTTTGTCATCCTTGGTGAATGTGTCATGATCATACACCGTCTGGAACACACAAATTAAACCGCGGTGTAAAAATTGTGTTTTGATGTTCTAAAGACTACTACATTTCATGCCATTGACATTGCACACTTTATCTGTTTACTCAATCTAACCAGAAAAGTAAACACAATAAAGAGAATCCAGTTTTGAAACATGGTTAAAACATAAAAGGACATTAATTGCTAAAAAAGAAAAAAATAATAATAGTAATGCATTATATATAAGGATGATCTGATAAATCCTTCTTAAAACAAGTTCTTAATCTGCTAATATATTGCCCAGAAAACACAGATATTTAAAGTTTAATTAATGTTTCTCAAGCATCAGAATTCAGAACTTAATTAAGATTGCATGATCATGGTATATCTTTTAAGGTAGATAGAGACAACAGAATGAAGAAATAATCCATAAATTTTAAAGTCAGTATTCTTCGATCTGCTTTAACTATACCATAATGATATAAATAGGAAGAGTTACGGAAGGGGTAGTAGTTCTTTCAAATCCTCAATTCTGCTCTATTAATCTATTTCCATATACTGAAAGCAATATGCAAGAAGTTTACCAGCTTAATAGAAGCGTCGGGATCTGAAACAGAAAGGGTCAGATCTTCATTCCACTCAGGATTGATATCCTTCCTTATAAAACGAGTCTTCAGCTTCTGCGTCAACATTCAAGAAAATGCCAAATCCATGTCATTTACAAATGGTTTTAATTTTCCATCAAAAGTTCAGCCTGTTTAAGAGAGAAGACTCATAAAGTTGTGCGATTTTGAAAGACAAGTTAAAGAAGAAAACACACTTTTGAATCAAACAAAGACCAACTCAAAAGACCCATGAATTCAAAAGACAAAATTCAAGTATTTCCGGTCAGAATGTGATGATTTTTTTTATTTTTTTTTTGGCGAAAACATTGAAGGAGGAGGAAGAGGATATTTGGACCTGTTTGCCCATCTTGACAACAACGTAAGGATCGCTGCTCATAACGTCGCGGACGGCGAGGTTAATGCCTCGCTTGACACGCACTCTGAGCAGACCTAAAAGGCTGTCCATCAGAGATTGGCCGTCGTCGCTTCCTGACAATGGTAAACAATCCATGGCGCACCTCTTATGTTTGGTTTTTTTCTAAGCTGTCGTGAAAGACAAAACCAACTTAGCCCCAAGTTTCCTTATTATTTTTCCTTTTTCGGGCCAAATATTGCTGCCAAATAACCATAGAAAATGGTAAACCAAAAAATAAAAAGAAAACACTAAATTCATACATTAATAAATAAATAAAATTCTTTTGCTTGCTCACAAGTTAAAAAAAGGTGTAATTCTCTCTTCTCTAAAGTCCCACACCCCATACCAACATGATAATAGAGAGTAAATTAGGGTAACCTCACCTAATAATGGAGGGTCACCCAACTCAATGGTTAAGGGTAAATTAAGATGACTCCCTGAGTCTAGGTGGGAGAAAGTCTCTTGTCTATCACAAGAACCCACCATATTAGGTGAAACTCTCAAAATATGACTTCTCGGCCTCGCAATCCATCACCTATGAACAATGAGGTGGACCCACTAAAATTTTTTTGCTACCCTCCTATTTAGATGACCTCGCTCTGATTCAAACAAAATTATAGATATGGTTCCATATAGTAGGAATCAGTTCCTTAAAGCATGAAATTGACTGTTTCCCAAATTGTAATCATATCTACCAGTGACTAGTGTTACTCATGAAGAAAAATTGGCAGCAAAGTGGAGGGGAACTATTTTTGGTAAAGATCATTTCTATTATTATATTATAGAATTTAGATTTTGTAAAAGTATAGATATAGGAATGTATGTAACTTACATTATATTGTGAAGCTTTTCTGATGCTACTCTCCTCTGGAATTAAAAAATGGGACAGGATGACAGAAACCTCAAGGAGAGTAAATAGAGAAAAGCTTTTGATAGTTTTCTGGAGGAAACAAAGCAAGGAGATCCAGTGAAAAAAAATATGGGTAAAAATACTAGGTTGTGATATAGCAGAAGGATTTGGGAGCAGTTGTTAAGGATTGGTGTATAGATTCATTAATTTTATGTTAGATGTCCACCTGGCAAGTTCTTGTACAAGGATGACCAGGTCTCTCCTATTTTCTAGCTCCCATTTCATTCTATCATTTTCTTTTATTATGGGTTTTCTTTTCTTTAAATTCATTTATGCAAGTTGTCTTTTTTTTTTTTGGGGGTTTTATTAAAAATTATTTGTAGTTTGTGATCGTGTGAGAGTTTTCAGGGAGAGAGGGGTTCTCAATTTCTCATGCGTGTTTCTATATCTTTTTGGTTGAATTCAATCCCACCGAATTTTTCTAGTATGATTTACCTTTTAATGTGATTTACGTATTATTTCACAACAATAAAATTTATCTAATAAATATCCTCACATAATAATTGCAGATTTACGAGTTCCATTCATCACACACTGCACACACACAAGGGCGGAGGTACGTGGGTGGGAGGGGGCCCACCCAACCCCAAAAATTTTATAAATATTTATGTATATAATTATTATATTGGAATAAAAAAAATGGCCACCCTCAATTCTTTTTTTTTTTTTACTATCTATATATTAAATTAGTCCAAAACATATATTCAAGTCCAAATTCACCATACAAAAAGAAATAAATCAGGCAATTAGTTAGTTAGTTATTATGTATTTTTTTTATTTACACGGGGTATATATTTGCTAATTCAAAAGATTATTTTTGAAATTGAAAAAATTAATGTTAATATTAGTTTTTTTTTTTTAAATTCATGATTATGAGTTTCGTCCTATCCCTCAAATTTTGGAATATTAAATTAATTAGTAAAATAATATCAGTTAATTATCTAAAAAAAATGTTACCAACAAAATAATTGACAATTTTTATTTGATAAAAGAGTGACAATCAAGATTATTATTGTATTTATTTTGTGTTAGGTGAAATATTATAAAGTATCCATTGACATCGATGATAAACGTTACATAAAGTATCATTAAAAATTATTATCAATAACACATGATACAATTATGTATGGTATATATAATGATATCATGTATGATCAGTACTAATATTGAATAATATTGTAAATTTTTGTTATAATCAGGCCCATCGAAATGAATTTCATGCCTCCGTCCTTGCACACACGGCAAATTATTGTGTGGACTACGGTCCAAATTAAAATGACGTCGTTTTAATGTTATTAAAAAAATTTATTGCTTCACACGCTTGTTAGAATAATGAACATTATATGCTATGGTAAGATAATGTATTTTATTAGTTAGAATAATGTACTTTATGTGTTAGAATAATGTACTTTAATGTGTTGGAGTAATGAAACTTCTAGGGCAAGATAGTGTATTTTATGAGTTAGAATAATGTACTTCATGTGTTAGAATAATGTACTTTATGAGTCAGAATAATGTATAATGTACTTTATGTATTAGAATAATGAAATTTGTAGGGTGAATAATATATTTTATGAGTTCAAATAATGTACTGTATGTGTTAGAATAATATATTTTATGAGTTAGCATAATGTAATTTATGTTTTTTTTTTTTACCGTGGTCCACAAAGCTGTGTGGACCACGGTCCACACAATAACAATTGTACACACAGAGAAAAAAAAATGATTATGTAATTATTTCCGAGTGTCTCCCAATTGTAATACCATGGACCAGGGTTCATTGCATTGCGAACCCTATACAAAAATAATGTACATTCAGATAACACATTCTATACCTACTGTTAACTGTTTCTGTATATGTAAACAAATAATTTGATAATTGCTTACATATAATATAATAGCTACATGTACGTAAACTGTCAATTGCAGGTATAGAATTTGTCAACTACAGATACAAAATCTGAAGGTTATTTTTGGACCAGGACCTTCAAAGGTAGACCCTGACGCATGATATAATTTGACAGCGTCTCCAGTCCCTCTGCTAAAAAGAAAAAAAAAATAGTTATTTAAGACTAAATTATAACCACGTATTTCGTATATGTTTGTTGAGTCAAATTGTAATTAGATTAAGGGGTGCTTGTTTAGTTGGATGGAAAAAAACTATCAAGGAAAAAAATTTCTTAGAAGTTGAGAAAAATGTTGTTTTTTTTTATTCATGGAATTCCTGAATTCCTTAGTTCTTCACATTTTACTGATTTTAGGAAAAGGAATTCCTTACAAAGCTTTGATATTTTGTTTTATGCAGCAAGTGGGAAGAAAATATAACATGTCATAACTATTTTACCTTCGTGGAATTTTCTTAAGAAAAATGATTTATACCCCTCTTAATTTTTCACCTCGTAATTTTTCCTCTTGATATGACTTGTAATTTTTGGGTGCCATGAATTGGCTGACCCCACTAACTATTCTCAAGTCTCAACACATATCAAACCACACCAACACTTCAAAGATCTCAAAACATACACAACACTTCTGTAACACCCCGAAAATTTCAGCTCGGCGCAGTCCGAAAGATTTATTCGGTAAACATACTTCCCGAACTCCGTTTTACTTGAAATTTTTATTTTAGAACCCCAACCTATAGTACTTGATATCCTTAAAAAAGTTTGGTCATTTGGATATTTGAGTAAACACAGAAAATTACGTTTTTGCCCTTGGCAGTGTGCTGTCCAGAATTTTTCTCTCTGGACTAGTTTTGGAAAGAAATTCAGAAACCATACTTCTACTCCTTATATTTCTATGAAATTTTATATGTAGTTTCTAGACTTGCTTAACTACATATTTGAAGAAAATGGTATCAAAATACCTTACCAAATACTCCCAATAATTTTCGTAATCTTGATCCAGTGTTCTGCCAATTTCTTTCTGCCAGCACATGTATTCTTCAATTATTGTCCCTAAATTATTTTCCACCGAAACTTTATCTGTTTGGACCTCAACTGATAAGTTGGAAGATTTTTATTTTTGGAACCACAAGATTGTGACAAGTGTCACTATTTCTAGCCACATGTGATTATTTAAATAATTCTTGAAAATGATCCAATTGTGGCTTAGTCTTCAAGACTTCCTCATCCTAATCTTATAAGGGAAAATATATATGCCTTGTTTCCTATTTTCCCTTGTTGTGGCCGAAATATTGAGAGGAAAAAGGGAGAAAAATATTTCATCTTCTTCGTCCATTAAAGCTTGCTTCCATAGCCAAAGTTTCTTCACAACTCGCCAAATATTCGGTAAAATTCTACTTTTATTCGGTTAAAAGCTTTGTTTTCCTTCCTAGATCTTGAATCCAAGTATAGTTTTCTTAAATATGGGGTTATGATGTTATATACTTCCTAGAATTTTTTTTAAGGGAAAATTTTGGGTAGGAAAATCCTATTTTACTATTTATTCTAGTATAGTTAGTGTTCTCAAGGATCTAATATTATGTATGTTGTGGATAAATTATGGATTGTGTAGAAGAACCAAAAGAAGTAGAAGAGTGAGCATCTAAAGGAAATCAGTGAGATTTCAAGAAGATAAGGTAACCATCATGTCCACTAAAACCTATTTTCACTCCTGTTCTATATAATATTATTTGGTGTTGTGGAATCCTATGATATTTCTTGGTGTATAGCCTTTGTTTTGATGGTCTGCGTACCTACTTGTGGATTATTGAACTTGTGTTCTTTATTCCTTATATCTTGATGAGTATGAGCTTTGTTGTTATGGATTCCATGTTTATTTGGCTTCTGAGATGCATATTCTGATTATATGTTGTGTTCATGTTCTGAGATGAACACTGTTTGGTGGATGATTCTTGGGCTGGGATGGTGGAATGGTGAAATTCTGAGCTTTCTGACTTGATGAGTTTGAACTAACTGTGGGCCTTGTGCCTCTGTGATTGGGCACTATGTGCCTCTGTGATTGGGCATTGATTGCCTCTTTGATTGGGCATTGATTGCCTCTGTGATTGGGCCTCGTGCCTCTGTGGAAACTGACTGTGGGCTTATTGCCTCTGTGGAACTAATTATGGGCTTATCGCCTCTGTGTACTAACTTGGTTTGGTAAATAGGATAGTATGGTGGTTTGGAGGATTTGGTTGGTATTATCTTTGGATATGAGGGTTTGGATTGATTTCCTTATCTTTGGTTATTTGGTTGAGTTGTATTTCCTTTGATATCTTGTTATCCTTTGGTTTGGTTATTCCTTGTGATATTCTGTTGATTTATGATTCCTTGTTATCTCGACTATAGACTTGATGTCTTATGCCTTTGTGGTTGGTATTGGACTAGTGAATGTGTCCTTGGTTTATGATTCCTTCAGCTTATCCTTATTGCGTATCCGTTTTACTAAAGAAAAGTTCGTTGGTGTGTATATTCTATATGGGTGTGTAAACTTATTTCCAAACTTACTATATATCTATACTTCCTTGCGGGTGTGAGTGGTGGTTGCTTAGCAGTCTTTTGCTAATGGTTTCCTAATGTTTTCGAGGTGATGGTGTAGTCTAAGCCGTGAGCGCGATTAGAGATAGCTCGGTGTCAAGACCAGCTTAGACTAGTTTGTGTTTAGATTTCCCTTTTGGGCCTATGTGCCTAGTATGATGTTGAACTTGGATTAGTTTCGTTATGATGCTTGGATTGGGTTTAGTTTTGGTTGGCCTGAACATCTAGGCTGTGTTTTCTTACCTAGATGTGGCATGACACCCCTTAGGTTATAAATCGCTTCCGCTATATTTGTGAAAGGTTGGGGTGTCACAACTTCAAAGTTAGCTAAGTTCTCAAGCAAAACAACACTTAAAAGTTTTCAAATCACCAATATTTCAAAGTTCTCAAAACACCAATAACACTTCAAAGCTAGCTAAGTTCTCAAAACAACATTTAAAAGTTCTAAAATTCTCAACACCGACATTTCAATGTTTTCAAAACACACCAGCCACACCAATACTTCAAAGTTCTCAAAACAAACTACACTAAACACTTTACTACAAATGTTCACATTACATCAAACTCTATCAACACATAATTAACAATTAATCAACGTAACACTATTAAATTAATGAAAACATATATAAGTACCAACACATTACACATCATTAAAATCAACTAAATAAGAGTTCAAACATTATATAATAGTAGTATACCATGACAATAGGTAGAAAGGTTTGATGACTCATGAACACATTTTCCTACTATTGTTCAACCAAAAATCAACTGTTTCATCTTCACAAATAGGGTATGCCTTAGCCCCTTTAGTAGTATATCCTGACAAGTTACCCTATGCTGGGAAGTCATTGATTGTGCAGAACAACATGGCTCGTAAGGTGAAGTTGGTTTGACTATGAACATCAAACACCGTCACACCATCATTCCACAACATCTTTAAATCTTCAATAAGTGGTGTCAAGTAAACATCTATGTCGCTAAATTTGGTTATATACTACCTAAAATTATCAATTTTGTTAAATTTGGTTACACTACCTAAAACTACTTTATTTTATTTACTTATATACTTTAATATGATACTTCTAAAATTATTTTTTGTTTATTGATAATTATATTAAACTTTTATATAATTTTTCACTTTCATTTTTTATATACATAATACACAATACACATTTTTATATACATATACAATAACACAAAATTAATCTAAACTAAAATAAACAACAAAATTTGTAAAATATATTACAAATAAATAAAATTAAATTAAAAACTTAATAAAATATAAATATATATACCTGGGACTCGACGACAACACTGGACGGCGGCGGTGTGCGACGAGGAATGGAGATCGTCTGCGAGCGGCGACAGCTGTAGACCAATGGCGACCTTGCGCCGATGGTTGTAGGCCGGCGTCGACACAGCTAATGGTGAGGGGCAGAGGCGGCAGCGCTGTGAGGGGAAGATGGAGTTGAGGGCGGCGCTGTGGGGGGGATGAAGACGGCAGCGACGACGACTATATATGCTAATGGATGGGGAAGATGGAGCTGAGATTGACGATGTCGGGGAAGAAGAGGAGTGATCGATATGGATGTCGGAGGAGGGGGGAAGCCGTCTTCAATTCGACATTGTATATTAGGTGAAAAAACCCTAACAATCTGCGTCTGAAGTTCTCGACTTCGGACGCAAATTATATTTTAAAAAAAGTTGACTGACTATAATTAAAAAAAAAAAAAACCTAACAATCTGTGTCCTGGAACTTCAGACGTAGATAGTCTAATATTTTAAAAAAAATAAATATTTGACTTTTAATTACAAAAATGTCACCGCGTCACTTTATGCCCCCGGTGTTTGAACTTCAGACGCAGATTGTCCTATTTTTATGGTCATTTTTGTACTAGTGACATCAGGATGTGTAATTAGAAGGGGAACATTTTTTAAAGGGTGAATATCGTTAATCTTTTCTTAATTACATAGGTATAAATGAAACTTTCTTAATTACTTATGGACGTATTAGTCTTTATATTCATTATTCCTTACAATTTCAAACACAACCAAACAATAGAATCAATATTCTTAGTAATTTTTTTCTACTAACCAAACAATGGAATCTATCTTCCTAGTAATTTCTTTTCTATTAAATTTCAATTTCATTTTTTAAAATATTTTTCGCGAACCAAACCAACCGTAAGTAAATTTTAAATAACTTGTAATGAGTTTTAAGTTAACATAATTTGCTAAAACTCGTACTACATACAAAAATATTACTCTATAATTTGTATTTTGTGACATTATAGGGATACAAAAAAATTATAGGGATATTGTATAGAGTTAATTCCAGCAACGGTCCCCCGAGTATAGTGATTTCCCACATTTGGTCCTCGACTTTCAATTTGGACAATTCACCCACTTGACTATTTTTTTTTTCCAATGTTGGTCCTTCCGTCTTGTGAGTGTTAAGTTGACGTTTACTTGAGGGGTAAATGCGTCCTTTCAGGCGTAGACTATATAATTCATCTTTCCTCTTCATTCCCTTTGTAAATAAACGCGATAAATGTCTCATTCCACACGCATTTGAAGCCCTAGAAGCGAAACTCCAGATAATGCAGCACCTTTGTATACATCTACGGCGGTGAGTAGGTCCTTCATTCCGTCGGTATAGCATCGATATAGCAGCACGGTGTCTACAAGATATAGAAGAGAAAGTTCTTCATTGTCAAGAAATCATGAATACATCTACGGTGAGTTGGTTTCCATTCCAAATTGTGCATGTGGGCAACGTTTGAAGCTACAAACATCGTGGACTAACGATAATCCTGGTAGAAGATATTGGGAATGTTGTTTCGAAAATGTGAGTGATTTTATTTTTGTTACAAGCATCACTTGTAATGGGCTGTTGAACTGCACTTAGCATCGAATTATAAGTAAATCATCAATTATAAGTTAATAATTGTAAGTTAATGGGCTGTTGAACTGCACATAGAACTTACTATGAACATTATCATGCATTGATTCTCCCACAACATTGAGTGGAATTTGAACTTTAGACTACTTTATATACTACCAAGAACTACTTTATAGTACAGACAAAATATAATGGCGCACTTTACACTGCTTTACAGTAAATGATTTAAAAGAAAAAAAAAAGAGCAACAATGGTCCCTCGCATATGTATAACCAGACAAACATTGGTCCACACACCATTTTCAAACACAAACTGGTCCCCAAATGTACCTATACCTATACACAATATACAACACACATACACATCATATAATAAAGAACACAAACATCTGGTCCCCACTTCTACCATTTCATTCTCTTACAACATATAAAACCCACACAGAACATATAATACACAAATGAGTTGCAATGAAAGTTTTGCGACAAAAACTAACATGGTGGACAAGTATCGCGACCAAAGTTTGCTTACTTTCCTGTCGAATCCATCGATGTTCTTCGTTCTTTGACCATAATCTAAATACTCCTAAATATCCGTTCTTCGATTAGGGTTTTTGATTGGGATATTTGGGGATTTTGTCTATCAGAAGAAACGACTGTGTTGTTGTTAGGGATTTGGCTTGACTTCGCGTGAGACTGAAGAGAAAAATCAGACTAAAGACATGAATGGACGCATTTGCCCCTCAAGTAAACGTCAACTTAACACCCACAAGACGGAAGGACCAACATTGGAAAAAAAAATAGTCAAGTGGTTGAATTGTCCAAATTGAAAGTCGATGACCAAATGTGGGAAATCACTATACTCGGGGGACCATTGCTGGAATTAACTCTATTGTATACATACATTTTGAAGTAATAAAAATAGAAAAAATTATATCTTTGGTCCCTGAGTTATACTCAAGTTTTGAATCAGTCCCTCAGTTGTGACTATATCCATTTTTCATCCCTCAGTTATGAGTAAAGTGGTAAGTTTAGTACCTGACGTTAGGTTTTCGTCTTAGCTTGACGAAAAACTCAAAAAAAAAAATCCTATTATTGAAGAGGTAAAGTAGGAAATTCACATATTATTCTCCTTCTTATATTGAAACCACTTTCACAACATTATTTTTTCACTTCTCAACCTCATATTTTAAGGTTCTTCAACTCCAAAAACATTTCAATAACTCTCGTATGACTTATTAAAAACTTGGGCGTTGTATAATGAATCTAAGACTCAGTGCATTAAATGAAAGTTTTTATTCGGTCAATTAATCAATTTTTGTACCCAAGTTTACACACCCATACTAATACTAATAGACAGAACATAGGGGTTCGGCAGGCCTTATATCGTGGACCACGGTCCACAGGTCATCTCAAAAGATAGTGCCTTACATTTGTTTTTATATTATCGAATGAAACTGTAGTTATATCGAAATGTAACTGTAGTTGTGTTGAAATGTAATTGCAGTGTATATGAACTGATACTGACACTACTACACAGACGGCTTTTAACGTCGGCTAAGTAGACCCTTTAACGTCGGCTAAAAGCCGACGTTGATCTGGCCGACGTTGTAAGTGTACACATACAACGTCGGCTAAAAGTTAGCCGACATTGTAAGGTACACATACAACGTCGGCTAACTTAGCCGACGTTGTATGTGTCCCTTACAATGTCGGCTATTTACAAATAGCCGACGTTGTAGGTAATTTGAAAGCTACTAAAATACCCTACAACGTCGGCTAATTACAAATAGCCGATGTCGTAGGTACCCTACAACGTCGGCTAATTAAAAATAGCCGACATTGTAGGTAATTTGAAAGCTACTAAAATACCCTACAACGTCGGCTAATTACAAATAGCCGACATTGTAGGTAATTTGAAAGCTACTAAAATACCCTACAACGTCGGCTAATTACAAATAGCCGACGTCGTAGGTACCCTACAACGTCGGCTATTTACAAATAGCCGACGTTGTAGGTAATATTAAACCAAAAAATTACCCTACAAGTCGGCTAATAAGACTAGCCGACGTAACGTCGGCTAAAAGCCGACGTTGATCTGGCCGACGTTGTATGTGTCCCTTACAATGTCGGCTATTTACAAATAGCCGACGTTGTAGGTAATTTGAAAGCTACTAAAATACCCTACAACGTCGGCTAAAAGCCGACGTTGATCTGGCCGACGTTGTAAGTGTACACATACAACGTCGGCTAAAAGTTAGCCGACATTGTAAGGTACACATACAACGTCGGCTAACTTTTAGCCGACGTTGTATGTGTCCCTTACAATGTCGGCTATTTACAAATAGCCGACGTTGTAGGTAATTTGAAAGCTACTAAAATACCCTACAACGTCGGCTAGTCTTATTAGCCGACGTTGTAGGGGATTTTAGTAGCTTTCAAATTACCTACGACGTCGGCTATTTGTAATTAGCCGACGTTGTAGGGGATTTTAGTAGCTTTCAAATTACCTACGACGTCGGCTATTTGTAATTAGCCGACGTTGTAGGGGATTTTAGTAGCTTTCAAATTACCTACGACGTCGGCTATTTGTAATTAGCCGACGTTGTAGGGGATTTTAGTAGCTTTCAAATTACCTACAACGTCGGCTATTTACAAATAGCCGACGTCGTAGGTACCCTACAACGTCGGCTAATAAGACTAGCCGACGTTGTAGGGTAATTTTTTTGTTTTTAAATATTAATTTTATTTTTCTATTTACACCCAAAACCTGCTCAAATATATATTAAAACCTGGACAATTTATATTTATAATATCAAAATTAATAAAAGCAATAAATCTCACAATTGATAATAATCTCACATGAATAACAGTTTCACATTTGTGTTTATATTATCGAATGAAACTGTAGTTATATCGAAACGTAACTGCAATTGTGTTGAAATGTAACTGCAGCATATATGTACTGAAAGTGAATGGCGCGGAACGGAGGTGATTTCATCTGTATGTTTTCATTAATAAAAACTAGGGATGTCAATTGTACGCGTACCCGACGGGGAACCCGATTCTCCGCCCCTATGGGGACGGGGATGGGGACAAAAATAGGGGATCAGGGATGGGGATGGAGGCAATTTGGATTCCCCGCCGGGGACGGGGGCGGGGATGGGGAGTACTCTCCCCGCCCCACCCCGTCCCCGAAATATATATATATATATATATATATATATATATATATATATATATATATATATATATATATATGTATGTATGTATAGCCACACAACACACACATATGTATTACTTTGTATATAATATATATAATTTTAGAAGCATTCATGTCATGTTTATGACATGCATATTTAGGTAACATGTTTAATTGTAAAATATTAAATACTACTTTAAGTTGGAGATTAATATATATATGTGTTATTTATTTAAATATTTTTAATGTTTAAATTTTTTATAACTTATAAACGGAGTGGGAATTCCCCGTCCTCGAATAATCCTCGTGGGGATGGGGATGGGAGATTTTTCCCTTCCCCGGCGGGAATGGGGACGGGGATGGGGAATGGGGAATGGGGAATGGGGAAGAAAGTCGGGGGCGACCGGGCGAGAATGGGGGTATGTCCCCTGCCCCCATTCCGCCCCGTTGACATCCCTAATCAAAACGACGTCGTTTTGATGCGCGATCCTGATCGGGGTGAAATAGACATACTTAGAAGAATCAAAGTGAAATTTACTGATTCAAGAAAAGCCCTCCCTCTTGTTCTCTCCCTCCAAAAAAAAATGAAAAGATGGAGGAGCCCTGGGAAGCACTCGACGTAGACGATTCCGACCTCCCTTCTCTCCTTCAGCCCTGTAAACGCCTCTGCCACCACCGGCGGAACCCCAACTCCGCCTCCGCCACTTCTTCTCAGTCCTCCTTTACACCTTGCTCAAGTTCTACTCTAATATCCGAACAAGAAAAGGAAGACCAAAATCTCCAAGTTCTCCAACCTTTCCAGCAATCCGACTCCGCTCCTTCGCAGCCGCAGCCGACGCCGCACCGCATCCCTGGTCCAGCCGGCGTCATACAATCGGCGATGCTCCAGAAAAGTTTCGACCGTAAAAATCACGAAGTCTGGTCATCTCCCATTCCCACCCAGGATTATGTGAGGAAGGCAGTCGAAGATTCTTCGGAATTCGATTATGATTTCCACTCCAGTGCCTGGTTTTGCGCTCTTCAGTTTATCCGTACGAACTTCTATACACTTAGATATATAGAGAAAGAATGATTGAATATTATTAAAATACATCACGCAAAATAAAAAGGAAATTGGTATTTCTGTTGCATATGTTTGATGTAGGTAAAGTGCCTGGAATCACAACTTTGAGATCTATAGTGAAATGCCAGCACAAGGTAGAGAAGGTATGCTAATTGTGATCGATTTTACTCAAATTGATGAGGGATTTTTGAGTTGAGTGTGCGTGTGAATTTGCTGTGTGATTTTAGAACTTGTATTGTGATTGAAATGAAAAACCATAAGCATGTGCGCATACCCTTTATGCTTTTGTACCCTTCGTCATGACTTTTGTGTTTTTACTGGGTGGCTAGGTTGTGGCTGTCATAAAGTCTTCCAAACCAAATGGACTTAGTGGTCTTATGGTAACTCTGAAGGTAAGAGAAAGGGAATTCTTGATTGAAAGATTGTTAATAAGTGTGTTACTGATTTTTGTAGCTCGAAATCTAGGATCCAACAGGTACCATTGGTGCTAGCATTCATCCAAAAGTGCTAAGTGAGAGCATGTTTGGGAAGAGCATAATTGTTGGCACGGTTTTAGTACTAAAGGAGGTCTTTTCCTTAATTACTTATTGCTCACTGATAGTATTGCTCTGTTGTTTTGGTTGTTGGTTGTTGTTGTTAGGGTACTTGGTCTTGACCAGAGTCTTATTTCAGGTTGCTATATTTGCTCCATCGCGGTCAGCAGTTTATCTTAATATAACCCTCAGAAATATGGAAAAGGTAGGTACTCATTCTTCATCTTGCTGCTTTTAAGATAAGATACATAACATAATCGGGCATTCAACTCACAATGATCTGGTCTCAAGCTATATCACCATGATGCCACTATAGTGTATTAATGCCAAATGTATCTCCCAGAATGTGCTACTATAGCGTCTCCTGCTGTGTTTATCATTTCCACATTCTGCTCTCAGGTTATCAGAACAACCATAAATAAGGCATTCAGTTTCTTTACTGTAAGGCTATTTCAATTGAATGCTTCTTTGTGTTTTTCCTTCTTAAAAGTTGGAAGATTGTATATCTTTCATGATCTAATATATTCCATTTTGAGAGTCCATGTACAATATTTTAACTTTGTATAAGATAGATCTCCTGTAAACCTTGCCCTAGTATCAGAAGCAATAGGATCTGAAATAGTTTTCTTTGCAGGTATTCTGCAAGGATAGTGATTGTCTACCAGCAAATGCAGTGAACTGTTCTTATCCTGGCATCGGTGGGTGTTTATTTTTAGAACTTGAAATCTTGAATTTTTTCATGTTAGTGTTTTTGCATTCTGATAGAACAGTTTTCATGATCAGTATATTTTAAAAGGTATTTTTAAATATCTCATGATCAGATTATTCTGGAAGAGCCGCAGCAGCAAAGCAGATTTTCATTGCAGAAAAAGAAATGACAGGAGAAGTACAATGCATGAGTGCAGGAGGTGTTGTTCATAGTGAGAGTGAAACGGAGAAGGAAAACTTACTTCCAGGTAGCTATATGCGAAATTTGAGACAAGATAATGTAGAGAAAGAATCTTTAAGTTTCAGAGGAGGTGCTGCAAAGGGAGTTGAAGAAATAATCAGAAAGGTGACTACTCGTGATAAACAGCCAGAAGGAGCTAAACCAAAGAACAATTTCCATGCATGTAACACCATAGAAAGTTTACCCAAGAGCCTGACTAGCCGGGATGAATTTCAGGAGAGGAATGAAGTTATGAGCAAAACGCAGCCATTTGTTTCAAAGGCTCCACTCCCAGAGTGGACAGATGAACAGCTAAGTGAACTTTTTGGTGTTAATGGTGTGGATGATTTCCATGCATGTAATACTATCGAAAGTTTGCCCAAGAGCCATACCAGCTGTGAAGAATTTCAAGAAAAGGATGAAGTTGTGAGCAAAACATGTTCATCTGTTTCAAAGGCTCCACTTCCAGACTGGACAGATGAACAGCTAAGTGAACTTTTTGGTGGTGATGTTGTGGACGATTTCCATGCATGTAAATCTATAGAAAGTTTGCCCAAGAGCCATTATAGTGTTGAATTTCAGGAAAAGGATTAAAGCTCTGAGCAAAAGGCAACCACTTGTCTCAAAGACAACACTCCCAGGAGTGGACGGATGAACAGCTAAGTGAACTTTTTGCTGTATGCATGACTAAAGTTTCTTTTGAATTCTCTTGTCTTTTCATACTAAAAACAGCCATGTTGGAACTAGGAATTTTGTTGAAAAGTTATAAATACACAATTTTATCTATGCCACGTGTCAAATCTATAGTAAGAAATAAGTAATTGTCTTAATCAGTAATACTTTTTATATTATATAATAGCATCGGACTACATTGTACAAACTAAATTTCTTCCATCTTTTCATGCCAAGGCGGCAGCTAAGCAAAAGAAATAATGGAATCCAATAGCATAGTAATGAAATGTTCAAATTCTCACGAATTAAATTCCCATTATTATACCAAACATTCCCCAATAAATTGTGTTATGAAATTTGATCGGACTAAATTTTAGTTTCGCCAGATGAGAACGTCGCCAGATGAGAACGTACAATTGTATTGACTAACAACAGCAGGTTACAGAGTCTGAGAGAATATATAAATATACACAAGATGAGTAGGATACTAAATCACAATATGAGTAAAAAACCTAGAGTCCTAACACTACCCCTCAAGCACAGGGCAGACTGGCAACCTGTAGCTTGTCTCTGAGAAAATTAAATATAGGACCATGAAAAACTTTGGTGAAGATATTAGCAAGCTGGTCTTTCGTGGAAATAAAATTCACCTAAATCTCACCAGCAGCCACCTTATCTCGAACAAAGTGATAATCAATCTCTACATGCTTAGTGCGAGCACGAAAGATTGGATTGGCACACATATAGGTGGCACCAAGGTTGTCACACCATAATTTGGGAACCTAGACACCAGTAATGCGAAGCTCACGCAAGATGGACAAAATCCATGTTACCTCAGCAACCGTCCTCTGCTTCTTTTAGACCCCGGAGACGAGGTTGGATCCAAGAAACACAGCGAATCCACTTGTGGACTTCTGATCTTCAGGGCAACTGATAAGCGCCAAAAACAGTCAAGTTTCGGGTCATATTTGGATAACATTTTACAGTTTCATCACCCAATTGTGAGCATCTTTCATGGTTAAAACTTCTAATTAACACCTAACTGACAAATTTAACTCAGAGGTTGTGTTTTGAGTCATTTCCGCAGGGTATAGCAAAGTCCTAAACCAAAAAGAAGCAACAAACGAAGAATAAACCGAGCAGGAGGCCACCACGCATCACCACACACGTGGTGATGGGCGTGGAATATTTCCAAAACGCAACCACGCATCACCACACGCGTGGTGATGGGCGTGGACGCGTCCAGTAGGGCAGCAACGGAATTTCGACTTTTTGGACAACTATTTAAACCCTCATTTCTCATTTTTGAGGGGGATCTACACAATTTTCAGATATGATTTCTCTTTCCATTCCTTTCCCTTTGGGAGGAAGAACACACTCATTCCCACTAGAATAGATTAGTTTTCTTAGATTAGTGAAGATGGATGAAAGGATTGAAATTCCTTAGGTAAAATACTCTTTTCTTAAGATTGCTTCTTTAAATTATTGTTTAGTGTAATTTTACTTTGTTGTTCTTGAATGTTCATTATGATTGAGTAAAATAGTTTGGGGTGTGTGTGCCTATGTTAGACATTTGATTGATGCTTGAATTTTGCCTTATGATTATGAAGATTGTGGATTAGGATTGTAATCTTGTGTGGGTGATGTTCCTCATGCTTTGCTTCTATTTCGGCCGGAATAGTGAGTGAACTAGGTGAAAGTGAGTGTGTGCGTGATAGCGGCCTCTCACGAGTCCAACTCATCTACATCCCTGCCCTTAGTTCGAAAGGACAAGGTCCGGGAGGAGTGGTAGGCAAGGTGTTCGATAAGATACCTCAACCGAATGAGGATTGAGAGTCTGAGTGTGATGCCACTCGGTATAAATACCGTGACTCCCTAATTCAATCTCGAAACTCGTTTTCAAATCCCCTTAGGACGATCAATCAATTTGTTTAACCATGGTGTACACCCTCTTCATTTCCTTTTGAATTGTTTAGTTTACTCTTGTTCCTACAACCCCCAACTTATTTATCAAAACAACCCTCAATAATACTTGCAACTCTTACCTCTTAACACCTTCAATGTCAACACCAATTTGCTCCAATTTGTCATCCTTGAGAGACACGACACTCGGGGAGTCTTGACTCTTCGTTTTAACACCTTCCATTCCACATTCACTCACCATTAAAACTAAAGCACCATCAAAATGGCGCCGTTGTCGGGGATGGCAAACGGTTTTGAATTGTATTGATGTTTTTGGAGTTAATTTTTAAGAGTTCTTGAATTGCTTTCTCTTTTGCTTCATTTGTTTTCTTATTTTTGTTAATTGAGGAAGTGAGCATTATTACCTTGAATATTTTATTGCTCACTTGCAACTGCTTTTAGTTGCAAAGATTTGTTGTTGGCTAAGCTTTGTGCAGGAAATTTTTGTTGAAAATCACTTGAAAGCTTGCCAATGAGAGCTCAAATGTATCCCCATGGTTACCCACACCATGAGGGAAATCTTTTGAACTATACTCCAACCCAACCATATCCCTATTACTCCCATTCTACCTATGCTTACCCTCCACCAACATACCACTACCCACCCCCAAACCTTTACCCATTTCCACATCACTACTTGCCACATCCAAATTCTTATTCATCTTATATACATAATAATCACCCACCACCATATACACACCCAATCCCACCTTATCAAAACGAATTCCTTCCACAATACCCCATTTACCAAAATGACTCGTTAAGCTCTAAAGAAATATCCCAAAATATAGAGAGTAAGCTTGTACAAATGATGAAACAAATCGACCCGAACTATACTCACGAGCCATATTCATTCCCCAATTCCCACCTAAACACCCATTGCCCATCTGATATCCATCACAAATTCATCAAGAAAACAATACTACACATTTCTTTGAAACACCATCTTCTAATCCATACTTTACCGCACCCAATCCTTGTGATTATATCCCATCGGCCAAGGACGAAATTGCGATTCTCAAAAACAAGATAGAAGTATTTACGAGGATGACCAAGGAGGACATGGCTAATTTATGAGCCGAAATCAAGAGCGAATTAAAATATTATCTCGCTACCCTCCGGGAAGAAGGACTTCCATTGGAGGAGATAGAAACGAAAATGTTAGCCATGATGGAGGAGTTCATGAGGACAAGTTCATCACGGGTGGATTACCCACTTGATGAGAATATCCCAATTTTGGAAGCCAATCCAAGGATCGAAGCACAAAACGCTAGAGAAGAAGTAAGTGATGAAGAGATGGTAGATTGTTATGCTCCGGTGCTAGAGGAAGTTCCAATTTTCGAATTGGAAGATCCAAAAGAGGTAGAGATGGAGAGCGATGATGAGAGCATCGAAGTAGTGTGGGAAGATGAAGAGCCAACATGTGGTAACATTCTTAAACCTTATTGCATTAATATTCTTGAAAATCCTTGTGCTCTTTTTTAAACTACTTTTGACACTCGTGAGGATGACTCCCTTTCAAAATGCAACAATGATCTATATTCTTGTGATACTAATTGTTTTTATTTTCGGGAGGATGATTCCATAGGCTTTGTTGACAATCTTACTAATGAGTGTGAAAATCTTGATCACGATAAATGTGTCCCTTGTAAAGATGACTCCCTTCGCATTGTTATTTCTACTTTTTCTAAATACGACTGTTTTACTTTTTGGGAGGATGATTCTATAGTAAATCGTGATATATTGACTGATATTCGTAAGGATTCTCTTTTGTTCAAAGACGAATATGATCGTTTTAAATTTTTGGGAGATGAATCCTATGATTTGGGGAGAGATGAGTTGATAAGTGAGGGGGATATTACTTCGTTTTATTCATGTAAAGATAATGGTGATTCCCTTAACCAAACAGAGTGGGAGATGAGAAGAGAGAGTGTGAGAGAGAGATGGTGGATAAGGAAGGAATCTTCACGTTTGATCTGCTTGAGGGAATTGAGGGGGGTAATATGACTAAAATTGATATTGAAGACTCAAGTGGAGAGATATGGTCTCAACCTTATGCTAAAATTGATAGGATCACCAGGGGTGGAAGTAGAGGTGTAAATGTTGTGGGCCCGAGAGCTTTAGAACGCGTCACTGGGCGAACCGGACTTGAGGGACGAGCCGGGGGAATGGGGTTGGATGTTTTTCTCCCTATGGTTGTAGGTAGAATGAACAAGACTAGAAAACAGATAAATAAACTGAAGAATACTGGAGTTCTTCTTCTCCCAAATGTCATAAGACAATTCAAAATTCAAATTCAAATTCAAAAATATCATGCTCTAAACTCAACCTTAAGCCCCCTTAAATACTAAAGGTGGCAACAGTAATAACAAACATTAGCATAAGAATAGGAAAAACTAAAAACAAACCTAACAGCTAGTTAATTTGAAAAAAAGAAAAGAACTAGTATAAATACTTCATGCAGCAGATGGTTTGTTGCGTCTGTGATATGTTGTTCCAATGAATGCATCATCACACCCCTCCATGTCAACAAGCTTGTCCTCAAGCTTGTAATCCGGGAAAAGCAATCGGAAATGGTCCAAGGGTTCCTAAGAGGCATCTTCCGGCGTAGCGCCTACCCAATGTACTAAAACTTCCGGGACCCCTCTGTTCAATCGGGACTTGGATACACTGTGGAGCTGGAGCAGAACCCTACCATCGTGCACCGGTGGCAGCATCCGGCGGAGTACCCTGATAGGGCTTCAGTAGGGACACGTGGAAAATGTCGTGGATTCGACTCGCAGAAGGAAGCTTGAGCTGGTAAGCGATGTCACCTACGCGCTTGAGGACACGAAAAGGACCAAAAAATTTTGGCGAGAGCTTGTGGAACACTCTTCGATTGACCGATAGCTATCGGTAGGGATGAAGACGAAGCCAAACCCACAGATCAACCTCATATTCCACCTCTCGATGCGTGCGATTGTAGAACTTAGCCATACGAACCTGAGCAGATTTTAGGCGGTCTCGAACCAGGGCGAGAAAAGTGTCGCGGTCACGAAGTGCAGTCTCCACGGCGTCAAGGTTGGACACCCCCGGTTCATAGGATAAGAGACACGGAGGGTCATGACCGTAAACAACTCGGAATGGTGAAGTTTGCAAGGCGGTGTGGTAGGACGTGTTGTAACAATATTCGGCCCACGGAAGGCAGTTAACCCACTTCCTCGGGCAGTCACCGACTAGGCAACGCAGGTACATCGCAATGGTGCGGTTAGTGACTTCGGTCGGCCATCTGTCTGCGGGTGGTAAGCGGAGGAAAAGGAAAGGGTAGTCCCGCTGACTCGGAACAGTTCCCTCCAAAAGGAACTCGTAAAAGTTGCGTCTCGATCACTGACAATGGACTCTGGGATGCCATGGAGTTTGACAATGTGCGCAAAAAACACACCTGCAACCGAGGCTGCGGTGTAGGGGTGGCCGAGGGGAATGAAGTACGCGTACTTGGAAAGGCGGTCGACGACGGAGAGGATAACCGACTTGCCTTGAACCTTCGGAAGGCCCTCAATGAAATCCAACGAGATATCGCTCCAGATAAGCGAAGGTACGGGCAGAGGTTGGAGCAGACCTGCCGGGTGGAGGTTTTCCCACTTGCAACGTTGACAAGTCGGGCACTGTCTGACGAACTCGTGAACGGCACCCCGCATCCCCATCCAAAAGAATTCCCGAGAAATGCGAAAAAGTGTTTTTTGGGCACCTTCGTGCGAAATGTCGTGAAAGCCTGTGATAATAACTGGAATTAGTGGAGAATTCTGGGGGATAAAGAGCTTACCTTTGAAGCGTATGATTTGGCCATCTAAGGACCAATTGGGTCCCGCACTGCCTTCGTTGATCTTCCCAATCAAACCTTTAGCGGCGTCGGAGGCCGTGAGTTCTTGGCGGAGGGAATCTAGCACCGGAGATACCAGAGCCAAAAGAGCAACCTCCTCGTCGCGTCTTGATAGAGCATCCGCCACGGTATTAAGGCGGCCTGCCCGAAACTCGACGTCAAAGTCGTACCCCAGGAGCTTACTAATCCAATGATGTTGGGGAGACGTAGTGAGGCGTTGTTGGAGAAGAAATTTCAAGCTATAATGGTCGGTGCGGACAATGAACTGACGACCCCACAGGTAGTGTCGCCAATGGCGAATCGCCTGTGGTAACCCAATGAGCTCCTGTTCATATGCGGCTAGCTTGTGGTGCCGAGCGGCGAGACGCCGGCTAAAGAAGGCCACTGGGTGGTTATCTTGGTGCAAAACAGCACCCACGCCCACCCTTGATGCATCGCAATCAACCACAAATTGCTTGGAAAAATCTGGAAGCTGTAATACTGGGGCCGAGGTAAGTGCAATCTTGAGCGCCTGAAAGGCCACCGTCGCCTCCTCCGTCCAAACGAAATTGTGTTTACGGAGAAGCGACGTTAAGGGGGCGGCTATGACACCAAAGTCCTGTATGAACTTGCGATAGAAGCCCGCGAGGCCTAAGAAGCCCCGAAGAGCTTTGACAGACTGAGGTTTTGGCCAATCTAAAATTGTATGGACTTTGCTGGGGTCCATGGAAACCCCAGCAGCTTCGATAATGTGGCCGAGGTAACAAACTTTGTCTACCCCAAATGAGCATTTTGTCTTCTTAACAAGCAACTGATGTCGTCGTAGGAGATCAAAAACCTTCTGCACATGAACTAAGTGTTCCGCCCAAGTCCTGCTGTAAATCAAGATATCGTCAACAAACACTAAAACAAATTTACGAAGTACAGAAGAAAAAACCTCATTCATGAGAGCCTGGAACATTGACGGTGCATTGCAGAGGCCAAAAGGCATCACCAGGAACTCAAAGTGACCATGGTGTGTTCTGAAAGCTGTCTTTTCCACATCCTCTAGGTGCATGCAAATTTGATGATACCCGGACCTTAAGTCCAATTTTGTGAAGAACCGTGTCCCATGTAATTCATCCAGGAGTTCGTCATTACGGGAATTGGAAATTTATCCTTAACTGTTTTGGCGTTCAATTCCCGGTAGTCAATACAAAACCGCTACGAGCGGTCTTGTTTGAGCACCAATAAAACCGGCAAGGAATATGGCGAGCGGCTAGGCCGAATGACGCCGAGTTCTAGCATTGCATTGCATTGACGTTCAATTTCATCTTTTTGTGCTTGAGGGTAGCGATAGGGCCGAACGGCCACCGGGTTAGCGTCTGTGAGTAAAGTAATGCGGTGGTCGCATTGGCGTTGGGGCGGTAACGCCTTGGGTTCCTGAAAGAGGTCAAAATAGTCGGTCAAAATGTGTTCTAAGGCATTAACACTGACCGAGGGTTGTATGGCATTAAGTAATGGGCTGGGTGAAATGCGTTCCCCCTGCCACGTGACAGGATGCCCGCCATATGAAAAAGTCATGGTCAGTGCCGTGAAATCCCAAACAATAGCACCTAGCGTGCGTAACCAATTTACGCCTAATACAATTTCAAAACCAACTAAAGGAATAACATATAAAGTAACAGGAAATAAATGGTCATTCTTCCGGAGGAGTATGTCTTCACAAACGCCCAGGCTAGTGATGCGTTCCCCATTTGCCACAGCAACTTGCAAGTACGGGCATTCGCGAATTGGTACCCCCAAGCGTTTAGCCGTGCTCGCGTCTACGAAATTGTGCGTACTCCCGGAGTCAATTAAAGCCATAATCGGGGAATCAGTAATTTGTAATTTGACTCGCATGGTGTTGCCTCGACTAGTGCCCGAGATAGCGTGGAGAGAAATTTCTGGACTTTCAAATTCGGGCTGGTGATCGGGCTGGGCTTGGTTGGACTGGTCTTGGGCAAAATCCCCTGCAAAGTCATCAATAATTAAAAGACATAAATGTTTGCAATTGTGGCTAGGGGTCCAGCGCTCATCGCAATTAGAACATAACCCCTTCGATCGACGATGCTGATATTCCGAGCGAGAGAGACGGCGCTCAGGGAGGAACGACGAAGACCCGGCACGCGTACCACCAGCGACGAACAATGATGGCGCCGCCTTCGGGTTCGCGACGGAGACGCTGGAGGCCGAGCTCGCTGCAGGCGCCGATGATGTCTGCCCAGGTCGCGCGGAAGACGCCGGTGCGGGCTGCGCAACCCGTTGCGATTGGGTCGCCGGCCGAGAGTGGCCCCCTGCGAAAGACGCGAATGGCGCGTGAGCCAGCGGCTGGTGTTCTGGGATTGAGAGCTGCCGGCGAGAGTAGGAGCGGGCGAAGTTCATGGCAACATCCAGGTTCTGAGGCCGCTGGTGTTCAATTTCTATGCGAAGCCAGTCGTCGAGCCCTGCCGTGTACAGATCAACCACTTGGTCTTGGCGAGAAGGGCGGACTGGAAGTCTTCGTCGTAGGCCTGGACCGGTCGACCCCCTTGATTGAGCTTCACGAGACAACCGAGGGCATTGCTCCGGATGCTAGGGCCGAACCGTAGGTAACACCGCTGCTTGAATTGAGGCTAGGTAAGATCCGGTTCCTCCATCTCGAGTCAATAGTGCCACATTTGAGCCACCCCGGTCAGGTGGAATGCCGCTAAACTTACATAGTCGCCGGCGGGAGTGCCCTACGCCCGAAAGAATTGCTCACATTGGTGAAGCCAGCCGGAGGGGTCCTCTCGCCCGTCGAACCGGGGAAACTCCAGTCTGGTGTACTTCGGGGCAGTGGTGGTTGGAGTCGCGTAGGTGGGGGCTGGTGCGACTGCCGGGGCCGGAGGCGGTGCGGTGTCGGTATTGCTGGACGAGGCAGTGTCTTTCCCGGCCAAGAATTGCCGAAACATCTGTCGGAGCTCGTCTTGGTCGGCCTTCATAGCTTCGACCGCCGTCTGGAGATTCTGGACTGCCTCGGTCAGCGATTGGTCGCCCATGACGACGGGCTCTGATACCAAATTTGTTGTGGGCCCGGGAGCTTTAGAACGCGTCACTGGGCGAACCGGACTTGAGGGACGAGCCGGGGGAATGGGGTTGGATGTTTTTCTCCCTATGGTTGTAGGTAGAATGAACAAGACTAGAAAACAGATAAATAAACTGAAGAATACTGGAGTTCTTCTTCTCCCAAATGTCATAAGACAATTCAAAATTCAAATTCAAATTCAAAAATATCATGCTCTAAACTCAACCTTAAGCCCCCTTAAATACTAAAGGTGGCAACAGTAATAACAAACATTAGCATAAGAATAGGAAAAACTAAAAACAAACCTAACAGCTAGTTAATTTGAAAAAAAGAAAAGAACTAGTATAAATACTTCATGCAGCAGATGGTTTGTTGTGTCTGTGATATGTTCTTCTAATGAATGCATCAGTAAATGAGCCAAGCCGTTCGCGAGCTGCTCGCGAGCGGCTCAGTCAAAGCTCGCTCGAGCTCGGTCAAAATCGAGTTCGAGCCGAACTCGAGTGGCTCGTTTAATAATCGAGCTCGAGCCGAGCTCAAATATTCTAGGCTCGTGGCTCGTCGAACCGCTCGCGAGCCTTTTATATATATATATATATATATATATATATAGACAGCCACATTCACACACCTCCTCCGCCTCCCTGCGAGCGACTCTACGACCTTCTCCACCTCCCTGCGAGTCCGCGACTCAGCGACCTTTTCTACCTCCCTACGGCTCTGTGAGTAACGAACTAGCGAACGACGACGCAGCCAACGAGGACAACAACATTCGACGAGGACTCATTGCTCAGTGCACATTCCTTACTCCTTAGTCACTCACGTCAACGGTTGTTAGCGGCACGCCCTCATCCCTATCTCTTCCAACATTACTCCGATGAATAATAGCTTAGCGAGTGGCGATTGGTATATTTTTTTTACTGTTCGTTCTATTTCATATAACCTAGTTTATTTGTTTTGGGTGTCTTTGTGCTGGACTCGGATTCCTTCTCTGATTTATGGTTTTCCTACGAAATATTCATATTTTTATAATCTTATGCTTATGCATCTATTTTTTGAATCTGTAAGATTAGTGTTGTTGGTGTAAGATTTGAAACTTTTTTTTAAACCAAGAAATCAAGAATACAACAATGGGCTACGCCAAATATTATTGATTTTTGAATGAGAGTTGGTAGCTTTAGTGCACAGATGTGGACTTTCCAGTATGTATCTGTAAAAATTAGTGTGTATGTTAAATTTCATGATCTTCTAAAATATTGAACTAACTGTTTTTATCTGATATTATTGTGACTGGCAATTGTATTAAGGCAATGCTCTTTATTATTGTGATTGACATTGTCACTATCATTATTATCAAGGTTGGTAGCTTCTCACATACTCCTAATTTTGCTTCCAATTTCTTTGGTACATAGTCTAGTTATAAAAAAAAAAAATAAAAATTGAGAATGCATTCAAGTGTAATATAATTTATAAATCCAGGTTGAAGTTTTAGGCTGTTTAGGCCATTATTATTTGCATTCTAAAAGCACAGCATACTCTCATAGCTTGTGATATCAGCTTCCTTTGTTCTGTTGGAAGTGACACAATGCTGCTAGAATAATTATTCTCAAAAGGTATGATGCTCTGTTCTTAACTTTCTTTGTGTTGAGAGTGAAGTTTATGAGATTAAAGAGTATAAAGATGTTTGAATTTGCAGTATTTTAGGTGTGAGAAATGCAAGACCCTCTTCATTTGTTGAAGCTCAATCCCAGCTTGATTCTAGCTAGAAGATGAATATTAATTTTCATTTCATTACAGCCTTGAGGTTCCAAAGAGCTTCACTGTCTTGCAAATGAGGTTAATGAAGTTTTTATTTTTTTTTAACTAATCTTTCTAATTCATATGTTTGTCTAGCTCATTTTATAAAGTTCCCCTTTGTTTTAGATTCAGATGGGAATTAGGAGTTATTTTTTATTTAAATTTTTAAATCCATGGTTCAACCCTTTACTGCAATCGTAATTAAGTCAAGTATTGTCCCTTTACCAAACTCTTGGAGGTTTTGTAGCCATGATTATTGATTCCTTTTTGTAGTTTCTTGTCATTTAAATTAACTATGATATGTCAGATTGTTTTTGTGATGGAGCAGCAACCGTCTTCCACCATCCCCACAAGAATACCCAATTTTGGGTCTCAAACTTCTGAGACTACTTGTGCAGAATAGAATTGCTGAATTTCACACCGAATTGGAGTTGCCTTCTCCAAATGCCTTGGAGAATCCTTGTATTCTAGGGAGGACCACTGTTGTAGTATTGTTATAGATTTGTAGTTGATGTGATGTTAACTTGTATTGAGTGCTTTGAACTTTTGAAGAACTTTTGAAGTTTGGACTTGTGATTTTTTTTTATAAGTTTTATTATTTATGTATGGTTTCAATAATTTTTATTAGATATTGAAGAATGAAGTTAAATTGGTCAAATTCAAGCTCGAACTCGAGCTTAAAATTCGAGCAATCGAACTCGAACTCGAGCTCAATTCGAGCTATGTCGAGTCGATCTTCGGCTCGAGCTCGAGCTCGAGTTCGAACACTCGAGCCAATCGAGCCGAGCTCGAGCCGCTCGAAAATTTGGCGAGCCGAGCTCGAGCTTAAATTTTTGAGCTCGATCGAGCTCGAGTCGAACTCGAGCTGCCCTGATCTAATCGAGCTCGAGCTCGAGCCACCCCAAGTTCGAGCTAGGCTCGACTCGTTTACACCCCTAGGTTGAAGAGAGAATGAAAAAATAAGGGGGGAGCGCACTATCTTTGAGGAATCCAGGGGAGTGTTTAATGCCAAAAACATTACGATTACATACCTTGTTCTTCCTTTATTTGGTTTCGAATTCAAGGATGTCCTACACCTTGGGGCATTCCTTGAAGCAAAAGTACATGGGACGCTTGGTAAGGTCCCAAAATCGGTGTGCTTAGAAGGATAGACCACACCACGTCTAGCCGAAGACGTTAAACAATGGCGCGCTTGGGAGGCATTCCCAATGTTATCCTTAGGCTTTAGATCTTATACTGTTTATTTTTACTTCTCTTATTCTTGATAAACTTTGTCTTTTGTATAGTTTCATTTGACTAACCATGCAGATTCTTCATTCCAACATGATTTCTCATAAAGATTTATCCGTCAAAATCGTTGACTAGATCAAAAGAGGTAAAGAAATTCGAAGCGGGCAACTGGGCACATCCACGCCCACCCACACGCGTGTGCACAAGCGTGGACAAATTCCAGTGTGCTGCCACGCCCCTCCACACGCGTGTGAGTGGCGTGGACGGGCACCAGATGGGTTGCGTAAATAGGGCGCGAAAGTGTTCTAATCTTTGCCCCTTCTTCATTTCATCACATCCAAGAGCTAGAATTCCATCTGAGGTAAAAACAATCCATTCCAAAGTACTTCTTTGTAAAAATTTCTCGAGTTCCTTCACTCCATAAGCTATTTCAAAGGTAACATCCTCTCTCTCTCTCTATCCTTGTTTACTTACATGAAGAGCTTATTTTCTTCAAAAGGCATGTCTCTATAGATCTTTGTGGTTTTAGGTTTTTTCTTGAATGATTAGTTTAGGAATGACTTCTGGGACTTGTGTGAAGCTCACATTGCTATTAGATGATGGACATTTCATGTTTTAAAAACTTCTTGCTATCTAGATTTCAAACCCTATGTGATTTGAGCATATCTTTGTTGTATAGAATTCAAGATGAAATTGGGAGCATAAGTCATAAAGTTTGAAACTTTCTTGCTTCTTAGGCCTTACAATGATGTTTCCCACATTTTATTTGGTAGAATTTGAGTTTCTTTGTCTACTCCATTTTTCAACCTCAACCTAGTTTGAAGGAGGAAGATGAAGTTGATTTTTATGTTGACTTTTTGAATTCCATATAGTATTGTCCATACATATATCATCTTATTTGTTCTCTCTTGGTATGAGCATCATGGATGGAAAATGCAAAATTTTGCGCTACTTCCTATGATACATAGTGTCTTTGAAGTAAGAGAATTATTTCCAAATGCTTTAAAAATTATTGACCGTTCTTATAGGCAATGTCTTCCCTATCGTCTACCGCCAATCAAGAAGAATTGAGAGCCAAGAAAGGAAAAGCCCCAATGATGGAGACTAAATTGCCAAAACTTAAGGAGGAGGGGAATGAAGGAAGTTCTGGACGAAGAATATTCTTGACCGAGAAACAAAGCAAACGCTTTGAATATCTGCTCAAGCTCCCAGTCATCGGATGGAACTTCGTCGACTTAGCAATGTTAAATCATTTTCAATGTCGACACTCGGTAGCCTGCCTTACCCATCAACCCTACTGGAGCAGAATCTTTGGATGGCGCCACCCAACTTATGCACCTACAATCTTCGAATTCAGAGGTCACGGGGAAGAGTGGCGATCTGAAAAGCCCTACAATCCGGTTTTCTCTCTTCAACGAACCCCACCACATTTCCGTTAACACTTTAGGCGTCTTGCTTGGGTTTTACACCAAAGAAGACCAAGAGAGCTCATGGTATAAAGATCTTCCCTGGGACTTCGGCGACTTTGAGACTCCGAAGAGGTATTGGAAAGAAATTGCAAAGCCAGGAATTGAGTGGAGCGGGGCAAGAGTACTGCAAGCGCATATCAAAAGAGATAATATCCGGGTAATTAGGCGAATCTTAGCTCACTCATGGGAAGGGCGCACCTGCAACTTTGCAAAGGTCTATCGGACTGACTTATTCACGCTTTGGAGTATGGACACAAACACACATGTGAACATGGGGATGTTGTGCAAAGGATGACTAAAGGCACAACAACAACCAAAGGTCACTTTGTTGTTTGTGGGGCCATTGGTCACGCAACTGTGCATAGCCTTGGGATATCAAGCTAGAATAGAGTGGACTGAGGAAATCATGAAGAAGGCTGCTATGACTCCTCTATCGCTCAAAGACCTATCCACGTTGAACATCGGCCGAACACGACGAATGAAGAAAAGGGCAAGGGCAACCAAGAGCAAACTACCCAAGTTACCAAAGGTGGAAGTGGAACTGCCACCTCCTTCTTCGTCCTCACCAACTCCACAACCCAACACACCTCAGGAGCGAATTCCCACGTCCTCAGAAAATCAACATGGTTCTCCCCCAGTCTTATCCCCAAGTAATTCCATCTTCAATGAATCAGTGGCACCATCCGCAAGGAGTCCAACTCCTGCTCAGTCACCCTCATTACCGGCAGCTCCCTCACGTTTCACAAAAGTCACTGATTGGAAGACGATGCAAAGCCTCCAATACGAACTGCATCTAGAACAGGAAACACTCCTGGAGCAAAGGGACGCTAGACATTATGAACTCATTGAGGAATTGAGCATGCAAATCAAATTTCTTCGGGAAGAACTTGCAAAGAGAGGGCCCGGTGCAGGGCAATGAAAGGAAATAGCTGGAATCTTGCCTCTCAAAAAGATTGGATGTTTGAATAACTTTTGATTGAACTCTGAGAATCTGCATGGGAACAATATTTTATTTTTATCTGTTTTTATTGCATGAGTTATATTTGTCTTGTTTTTACCACGTTTCGTCCAGCCAAGGACGTTAAACGTGGCGCTCTTGGGAGGCACCCTAAGGCCAATAAGGGAGAAATTGAACCAAGGAAACAGATGGTCAGAAAAGGTACATCCCTTATTATTCATCTTTTGTTCATAAATTCTGTTGTGGGACATTCTGATTAGGGAAGGAAGAAAAAGTGCTAAATTCGCTTAGGAAGAAATACCGAGCAAAGGTATACATTCCTTTTCTTTCTACAAAAATATAGCTTTGTCCGATGTTTGAAATAGGTACTCTTGTTCTTTGATTGATTAGTCTGATGAATGCATAGTCTTTTGGGTGTTCATATAGAATTGTCCAAGCCTAGGAAACACTTTTAAGTGTGGAAAGGTGCTTCTTGTTTATTGATTCTCTTGACCCAGCTCCTTTTCCACAGTTCCTCAGGGAAACATCGAGGACGATGTCATCTTTTAAGTGTGGAAAGGATGCTATGCATATGATGGGTAATCAACTGAGTTGTTAAGGTATAAGGTTAGAGAGTGTGTTGTTGTCTCTACTATCTAGGAGGACTCTTAATCTTATGCCAAACAAATTTTTGAAATATGCTTTGGAAGCTACATATGACACACTGCACCACCAAAAAATATTTCAAATCTTTGAATGATTGCATGCTTTTCGTCTTTTATTTTGTCGGGACCTTAGTCAATGATCTCTCGAAGTGGGAGTGTGTACCCCTTAAGTTTTAGAAAGATAAAATTGGCGAAGCCTGGGAAATGAACTTAAACTGGTAGGGCTTGGGGCAAAAGGAGAGCCTACAGTGAGCTTAAGAGTGAAAAATCCCCTAACCCCAAGTAAAAGGCATGAGGGGAAGATATGGTGAAAGTTTGAGATTTAAGGCTTCAATATGGCTACTCCCTGAGATAAAACAAGAGGTGAGCCGTCTTGCTAGGATATGGGGCAACCATTGCACCGTCTTCGAAAAAACGTGGAGATCCACGTGAAGTCGGTTGTCCCAAAGAGATTCTAGAAGATGAGAAAAATGAGAGGAGGTGAGCCACCCAGCTTGAATTTGGGCACCCATTGCATTGACCTTCGAAAAAGCATGGAGATCCATGTGAAGTCGGGTCGCCCGAATATGAGATCCGAGGGGGTTGAAAAGAAAGAGAGATCGCCCAAGCCACGGCGATGAGCGGTCCATGTCCCTACCCTCACTTAATTTTCAGTATAGGGGCTTTGGCGTATGGATGGACATTTGGCTAGGGTGTGCACATCGTTCCCACTAGTGGGATCGACTTTTAGGCCCCAACAAAATGAAAGACGATTTCCCGTTGTTTGCATGATTGAAAAGTGTGAATGTCGTTTTTGAAACCTACCATTTGAGACCCTCGCTTTCTCAGCATATTCCTTACATTTGATTGACCTAAGCTTAATAGTCTTGGTAGATACTGAAGGGAATTTCACTCGCTCTATTCCAACACACCTGAACACAAATCCTTTGGTCAACCCACTCTCGCTTAACTGTTCTTGGCGCTTAGATGATTAGGATTTAAATAGCATTCTTGCTTGAGGACAAGCAAGGTTTAAGTGTGGAAACTTTGATAAGCGCCAAAAACAGTCAAGTTTCGGGTCGTATTTGGATAACATTTTACAGTTTCATCACCCAATTGTGAGCATCTTTCATGGTTAAAACCTCTAATTAACACCTAACTGACAAATTTAACTCAGAGGTTGTGTTTTGAGTCATTTCCGCAAGGTATAGCAAAGTCCTAGACCAAAAAGAAGCAACAAATGAAGAATCAACCGAGCAGGAGGCCACCACGCATCACCACACGCGTGGTGATGGGCGTGGACGCGTCCAGTAGGGCAGCAGCAGAATTTCGACTTTTTGGACAGCTATTTAAACCCTCCTTTCTCATTTTTGAGGGGGAGCTACACAATTTTCAGATCTGATTTCTCTTTCCATTCCTTCCCCTTTGGGGAGGAAGAACACACTCATTCCCACTAGAATAGATTAGTTTTCTTAGATTAGTGAAGATGGATGAAAGGATTGAAGATGTAGAACTGTAAAGGAGAGATCCGGGCGAGTAACTGTAAGATACTGTAGAGCCCCAGCAAGACTCCTATATCGGGTAAGATCATCATAGGGATCTGCTTGCAACGTAGAGGCCCTAGTTAATGAGATAGGAGTAGACAAAGGCTTGCAATCAGACATGCCTGCACGTTTCAAGATATCATTCATATAACGCTGCTGAGAGAGCAGCAAATTAGCACCACACCGCACCGTCTCAATACCAAGAAAGAACCCAGGCTCACCAAGATCTCGTATCTTAAATGTAGCAGATAATTTAGCCAACAACGAATCCACTAGGCCCTGACTACTACCCATAACAAGGATATCATCAACATACACAAGTATGAACATAAAACCAGAATCCACCGAACAATGAAAAAGAGACACGTCTGTTTTGGAAGCAACAAAGCCCACAGATAATAGAAAATCATGCAACCGATTGAACCAAGCACGGGGCGCCTACTTCAACCCATACAAAGAGCGTCTCAACAAGCAGACATGATCAGGATACTAAGAATCAGCATAACCAGGTGGTTGACACATATAAACAGTCTCAGACAAACTACCATTCAGAAAGGCATTGTGCACATCAAGCTGCCTAATAACCCAACCCGAAGAAACAACCAAAGAAAGAAGTAACCTGACTGTAGTGGGCTTGACCACAGGACTGAACGTGTCAAAGAAGTCCTGCCCAGGCACCTGATTAAACCCCTTCGCCACCAACCGAGCCTTGTACCTCTCAATCGAGCCATCAGCCTTGCGCTTGGTACAAAAAACCCACTTGCAACCAATGACATTCAAAGAAGGAGTTGATGGGACCAAACACCAAGTCTGATTCTGAAGGAGGGCATTAAACTCTTGATCCATCGCCTCACGCCACTCTGAGTGTTTTACCACCTGGGAGTAGCAAGTCGGATCAGTAGGACACACCTAAGCAGCTAGACCAGCAAGAGGAGCCTAAGATCGACTCCAAGTAGCCATGCATGAGACTGAGTCGTGGGACGAGTAGATTTCCCACGGGGCTTGCCCCGTGGCTTAGCTGCAAGGGCACCAGTAGACACATCCAGCTGCGGTGGCGGAGGAGTAGGCGCAGCAACAAAGCACGACTTCAAGACAGATTCAGCCCACGGGTGCAGCCGTGATGGTGCAGGTACCTATGCAGCAGACTTAGCAAACGGAAACTTAGTTTCATCAAACCGAACATGCCTGCATACATAAATCTTATTAGTCAACAAGTCCATACACCTGTACCCCCGAAAGGAATCTGGGTAACCTATGAAGACACATGGAGAGGAGCGAAAGGATATCTTATGACGATTATAAGGACGCAAGTGTGGATAGCACAAACACCCAAATACACGCAGGAAAGAATAAGACGGTGGAGACTTGTGAAGCAGAAAATAAGGAGTGGAATTATGCAATGTAGGAGAAGGCATCCTGTTAATAAGATAGACCGCAGTCTCAAAGGAATAATCCTAGTACCTAAACGGAACAGAAGCATGAGCCAAGAGAGTCAAACCAGTCTCAACAACGTGTCTATGTTTGCGCTCAACACGCCCATTCTGCTCATGAGTGTAAGCACATGACTGCCTATGGAAAATACCTAAAAAGGCAAGAGTGGAATGCAATTTCTTATATTCAGCCCCTAAGTCAAACTGAATAGACTTAATCTTGCGATAAAAAGACCACTCAACCATGACACGAAACTTATCAAATATTGCATACAAATCATATTTCTGTTTCATTAGATAGTACCAAGTATAACGCGAATGATCATCAACAAAAAGAACAAAATAGCGATAACCATCAGAAGATAAAATGGAAGCAGGACCCCAGATGTCCATATAAATTAAATCCAAAACAGCAGAACTAGAAGAGTCAATACGAGATAAGGGAAAACGAGCAGACTTGCCCAACTGACAAGCACTACAAAAACCCGAATTACAACGAGACACAGACCTAGACCCACTAACTGAACAAAAACGTAAAACATAACCAAGAACACGATCATGAGGGTGACCGAGACGATCATGCCATTTAGGAACGGAGGCGCGGGCCGAAAGAAACGCAGAAGGCGACGAACTAGAACTTGAAACTGGCAAGGTGTAAAGACCCCCAGAGCTATTGCCCCCGCAGCAGAGGTTCCTTAGTTTGAATATCCTTCACAACAAAAAACGATGGGTGAAACTCAAAAAATATATTATTATATGTAGTGAATTTCTGAACAGATAAAAGAGACGCAGAAAGCGAAGGAACACGAAGAATATTAGATAAATGAAAAGAACGAGAGGGGGTACTGAAGGAAGCATAACCAATATGACTAATAGGAAGACCTATACCGTCACCAACACGAAGAGTGTCAGTACCCATATACTCATCAAGAACAGACAACGCAGCAATATCCAGCGTCACATGATTCGTAGCACCCGTGTCTGGAACCCACAACTAAGAGTCAGGAGGTGGCGCCCTAACATCATGATAGGACAAGTTCGCACGAGGAGCAACAACTTCATTAAACCTGTCGTAACAAGCCGTGGCGGAGTGACCCGCACGCCCACAAATCTAACAAAAACACACGATCGCCACTAGAGCTACCCTGACTACCACGGCCACCACGACAAGCCGGCGACAGCCCAGCCTGACCGCAACCGCGCTGGCCTCCACCACCGGCATCCCCACGCTGCCCACCGCGAGGAAACCGACGACCACCACGCTGCACTGTGTAAACCGCCGGCGACGCACCATAGTCATCTGCAGCGAGAAACTCCTGATGCCCCAGGTGATCAGCAAGCTCCTGAAGCGTGACCGGATCTCCACGAACAGCAAGGGAAGACGTCAACCCTCGGTACTCCAGTCGCAACCCTCGGAAAACGTACATGTTCTGCTCATCTAGAGTGACCAGCCGGCCGGCAAGCGCGAGTTCCTCAACGATCAATTTCGCCCAGCCAATGTAGTCCACCGCCGAGGAGTCTCCTTGCCGAAGACTGTGGAGCTGGCCGACAAGATTCTAAGTCCGAGCACGGGTAGACGACACCAAAGCTTGCGTGACTGCATCCCATAGCGCCCGACTAGTGCGGCAACCCACCGCGAGAGGCATAACCTCATCTGTAAGAGACGACACGAGCATGGAGAGGATAGCCTGATCTAGGCGGCGCCAAGCAACGAAGGCCGGATTAGGTGTCGGTAGGGAGTCCTTGTCGACAGCAGGAAGCATGGTTGGCGGCGTCACAATCGTTCCGTCAACGTAACCAATCAGATCATGACCAACAAGAAAGGGCACCACCTGCGTCCTCCAGAATAAAGATTTTTTATAATTGAGCTTGATACTGATGAAGTGATGGGCTGTAGAAAACGAATCCACCGTTGTCGTGACAGAGGAAATAGCCACATCAGAAACGGTACGCTCAGACGAGTTCACAGAATCATCACGCCATTGAGAACCTAGGCTAACTGATACCAAATGATAACGTACAATTGTATTGACTAACAACAACATGTTACAGAGTCTGAGAGAATATATATAAATATACACAAGTAGAGGTATATGAGGAGTAGGATAGTGAATCACAATATGAGTCAAAGACCTAGAGTCCTAACACGCCACATTGCTTTGAGACAAGACAATCTTGATTCTGATGTAGTTTGTGTTGCCCGTTGGCCCGCTAGTTCCTAACTGGTGTGCTGTAGGCAGGAAAACAGTAAAAATATAAAACAGTAAGAAAGAGTATAGATACTAGAATAATGAGCAAAAGAACAGCATGTGCTATTAGCCTTTCATTTCAATATATATAGTACAAGGATTACAAAATAAATGTCATTAATCATGGCTGTTACAAAATCAAAGGTGGTTGTTACAAATTAGATAGTTGTTACATTTTGTATATAATAATGTCCATTAATATATTTTATAACACTTCTCCTTGGACATTATTTAGTCATATTCATGTCTCATTAAAAACTCACTAGAATCGAAGAGTACAATTGTAACCTTCTGGGTTCAATCTAAGAGTTGTTGGTCTTCTGGACCAATAATTTATGTGCACCGAGGTGTTGTTGCTCCCCCTGAAGACAACAACCTTCCTAACCTACACATACCAATTTTATATACATCTTTTTCAAAAGTAGATGTAAGTAAGGACTTAGTGAATAAATCTGCTAAATTTTCACTAGATTGAATCTTTTGAACTTGTATTTCACCACTCTTCTGGAGCTCATGTGGATAAAAGAATTTTGGTGCAATATGTTTAGTGATATTACCTTTAACATACCCATTACTCATTTGTGCAACACATGCTACATTGTCCTCATACAGTATAACGGGGGCTCTTTTAATACTCATTATTCCACACCAGTCTTGAATATTATGTATTAGTGACCTCAACCATACACATTCTTTTGAGGTCTCGTACAAAGCAATGATTTTATAGTGGTTTGACGAGGTAGCTACTAGTGTTTGTTTAACTGATTTCCATGAGATAGTAGTACCTCCATAAAGGAATACATATCTGGTCTGGGATCTAGCATTATGTGGATCAAACATATAACCAACATCCGAATATCCCACTAATGTGGTGTCTTGGTCTCTTTTAAATAGAAGCCCAAGATCCTTTGTGCATTGCAAATATCTGAGGATATGTTTTATGCCATTCCAATTCTCTCTAGTTGGAGCAACACTAAATCGAGCTAGCATATTTATTGAAAATGCAATATCCGGTCTAATGCAGTTGGCAAGATATAAAAGTGTTCTTATGGCACTTATGTACGGGACTTCTGGTCCTAGAATATCATCATTATCCTCTTTAGGTCTGTATGGGTCCTTATCAACTTCAAGTGATCAGACTACCATTGGGCTACTAACTGGATGAGATTTATCCATGTAGAATATTTTCAATAACTTGCTTGTGTATTTGGATTAATGTATGAACTTCAAGGAGGTGCTCGATCTACAGCCCGAGACAGAACTTGGTTTTCCTTAAGTCTTTCTTCTTTTGCCCTTCTTCCTGCTGGAGCACCTTCTAGTAGGCCTCAACCAGGTGTTTGGGGTTTTTCCAGGTCCTAGACCAATGTACTTTGCAACCGCATTTGAAACATGACGTGTTTGGTTTACTTTTCCGAGCTTGATCGACTTTATTGTTCTGAGGGCGATAATCACTACTGCTAATTCCCCCTTTGCCACCTCTCTTCGGGCCCATGCCACGACCTCTCCCTCTCCCCCGGCCTCTACCCCTCAGAGTGTTGCTCTGTTGGGCAACGTTGTGTGCTTCAAGCACATGTGCAACACTGGCTGGGCGAGCATTATGATTACGCATTAATAACTAGTTATCCTTTTCTGCCACCAGTAAAGCTGATATGAGCTCTGAATGCAAGGTATAATTTTTAGCCCTGTACTGTTGTTGGAGCACAAGGTTGTTCGCATGGAACGTGGACAGAGTCTTTTCAATCAAATCCTCATCCGATAACTTTTGCTTATAGAGCTTAAGATATGGCACAATTTTGTGTAGGGCAGAGTTGTATTCAGTCACGGACTTAAAGTCCTAGAACCGGAGGTTAAGCCAATCATATTTGGCCTGGGGTAGGACAAATGACGCCTGTTAGTCAAAACGATCTTTTAGGGATTTCCAGAGGGCATAAGGGTCTTTTCTGGTCAGGTACTCATTTTTTAGGTCATGCTTGAGGTGATGACGGAGAAAAACAAGTGCCTTTGCCTTTTGGACCGCATTGCACGTAGACTCTTCTTTGATAGTGTCTTGCAGCTCGGTAGATGCGAGATAGATCTCAACATCGAGCGCCCAAGTAAGGAAATTACTTCCATCGAGGGCGAGTTCAGTGAATTCTCGTTTAGTGAGAGCAGCCATATTCTACAAGAATTATTAGAAATATTTTATTATTCCAAATACCGGCTCATAATGATTTATGTGATTGCAAAAATAATAATAGATTTAAGAGTATAATATATGGGGCCCAAACATAAATAGGAAGAATTATTTAGGCTAAAAAATGACCCAAATATAAAAATCAAGCCCAAAGGAAACTAAGTCCAAAGAATTAAAGCTAAAGATAATGATGTTGGGCCTTTTTGTTGTTTGGACCGTGAGGCTGATCTAATATTCATAAGATCTACTAGAGTTAATTCTATTTTTGGTCATAGATTTATAGGTGACAGTATACTTTTAGTCATTTTTTATCAGAACATTCACTTTTGGTAATAGTATTATTGTGGCATGATCATTTTTGGTCCTCTATCAACAAAACAGTTTAAATGTTATTAAATACAAGGGCATTTCAATATTCAATTATGATTTTTTTCAAAAAAATAAACATAAAAAATATAGTGGGTCCAACCTACTTTGTATAAAAAGATCTAAATATCCTAATATTTAACAAAATTTCAACGATTTTGTTGACGGATGACAAAAAATGGTCATGTCACAATAATATTAAGATCAAATAAGGATGTTTTAATAAAAAATGACTAAAAGTAGGTTGTCACCTATAAATTTAGGACAAAGAAAAGGAATTAACTCGATCTAATATTCATAAGACTGAATTTGGGTCAGCCATTATGTTTTATTAAAACACAGAACCCTAGGGCCTGTTTACTAACAGAAAATTATTTTATGTTTTCTGTTTTCCAATTTTTCAGTTTTCATTCTCTGTTTTCTATTCTCTGTTTTCTATTTAGAAAACTTGTTTACTAACACTTATTTTTTCAAATTTATTTTTTTAGATTAACGTTATAAAATTAACAATAAATAAAAATATATCCGAACAAATAACCTATTAAGTTAATAAGTTCACATAAAAATTTACTTTAGATAATATTAATATTTTTTGAGCTAATATTTAAAATATGTTTTGATATATTTATTTGAATGACATGTATATAATATATAATTTTTATTTTGAACTCTGATATAGTAATATATGTGAAATTTCGATATCCGATATCGGGACCAAACTTGTATCCGATATAATATAATTAAAAATATCCGAATGAATAACCAATTGAGTTCAATCAAAATAGAGTTAATTCCAGCCGTAGTCCTCCGACTATTGTGATTTTCCAAATTTAGTCTTCGTCTTTTAATTTGGACGAAATAAACCCTTAACTATCAAAATTGTTCCACCCTTAGTCCTTCCGTTAACCAAGAGTTAGATACACGTTAGTGAAGGGCTAAAAATGTCATTTTCTCTGCTGGGTTTCTTCTTCCTGAAACCTCCCTGGATCCCACCATTTCCTCCGTCGGCTTCCTCCTCTGATCTGCTACTCCGATCCACTTTTCGATCGGCCACACTGTCGGAACCATATATATATATATATCATTTTACTTTATTCTATCCATTTTCATGGCCACCCAATCTTAACTAAAAATATTACTACCCTTCTCTAACCTTGGCCAGCCGCCCCATTTGTAGAGTGCTACAGTGCTGCACCTCAATAACAAATTAACAATTCAAAAATTCCAAATTCACACTCACTGCAATAGTGTTGCACCTCACACGGCTTTAGATGGAACAAATTGAAGCCTTCACAATCCAAAATTTCAAACACCATAGATTTCAGTCGAAGAATCAAGAATGGGAGCCTTCACGATGTAGAATATAATCAGTGAATAAACTCAATGAAGAAGACATACCTAGATTCACATTCGCAGGGGAGGGCGGGAGGTTGTGGCGTCAGCGCCGGCGTCGTCAGCTTCTAGCTTCGTTGTTGGCTGTCGTCTTCTTCGCAAATTCATAGGGGAGAGCGGCGTCGTCATCGACTCGTCGGCCTTGGGCTTGGCTTCGTCGTCAACCACCAGATTTGGCTGAGTTTGGAGCAGTGACAGATCACAGATACAGTATAATATGAAAATTAATTAAGGATTTAAGATTTTAGATGTTAGGCATTATAGATTTGAGGTCTCAAATTTTTAAAGAGTCAATTCTATTCCTATTGATAACTCGTCGAACAGGAAGGAGCAGAAGAGAACTAGTTATTGAAAAGACCCTTTTACCCCTTAATTTAACGTCTATTTAACTCTTGGTTAACGGAAGAACCAATGGTGGAACAATTTTGATAGTCAAGGGTTTATTTCGTCCAAATTAAAAGACGAGGACCAAATTTGGAAAATCACAATAGTCAGAGGACTATTGCTGGAATTAACTCATCAAAATTTAAAACCTAGTAAAGATTTCAATTTTTAATTTTGATAATGTGAATGATGTATAATTTTAAGCATAAGCAAATAAGTTATGTTTAAATAAGTAATGCAAGTAGAAAAGATAGAAGATGATAATGAATGTAATCATAGTAATGAACACATATGTAAGTAGATAACCGTGAGAATGTAGTTATAGTAATATAGTCTAATAGATGATAGCTGATTCTGTTTTCCATTTAGAAAATAGTTTTTAATAGTGTTTCAGAAAAATTATTTTCTGTTTTTAAATTTTCTAATTTTCTAAATTTCCAAAAAACTGGAGAAAATTTATAGTTAGTAAACAGGCCCTAGCTTCTTCATTCAAAAAAAACACAGCCAGTCGTCCAAAGAAAAAACACAAAGAGAGAGACGATCGGGGAAAACGAGAAAAAAAAGAGTGATTAGACGGCCGGAGAAAACGAGAAGACGATCGTTCATCTCCATTATTTGCACCACTGCCCTGAAGCGTCGGCCACCGTCGCAGATGGTAGCTAGCGTCGGTAGTAGGACCTCGCCGGAAGTCAAGGGTCGCCGTCAACGTCTTCGCCATCCACCTCGCGGTCAGCCCGACATCGTCGCCGCCATATCCATGTCGAGCCGGGCAGAACTTAGATCGAGACAAATCGTAGATCGCCGAAGCCAATTTATGTCGTCGCGAGGCGTCGTCGATCCGAGCAGTGCCATCGCCGGTCGACAACTCCGCAAATTGCCAGGTTTCGATTTGTATTATTTTTTTTATAGCAATTTCGGGAGAAAGAAAACAGAATGTACATACAATCTTTTTGATAAAAAAAAAATGCACATAAGAGTTTGAGAAAAGCAAATTGCCTAGTTCAATTTTTATTTATGAATTTTTTTTTGAGCATATACATGTACAGAATGTACAAAAAATATTTTTTTGAAAATAGGATCTTCAGCAAACTTTTTAAAATATGTATATTCATATGGGAGAATATATATATATATATATATATATATATATATATCACTATGAATTCTAGAGGATTTCGTTTTACAGCAAAAAAAGGTGATCTAGGAATGACATTACTATTATTAACAAGAAAAAGACATATTCATGACCAGGAAACAAATAAGTTCTCGGTGAAAAAAAAAACTGTTCATGCATATATGTATACTACCAGTAAAAGGATAATCACATATCAAATAAATTCGCAGATTCACAGATGCATAAAACAAATATGCGATTTTAGGCATAAAAGGAAAACGTAAAAAAAAAAAAAAAAAATACCGTTCACTGGGGTGTATGAGCGTGCTGATAACGTGTTGTAGTTTGTGTTGCATGTTGGCCCGTAAGCTCCTAACCGGTGTGTTGTAGGCAGGAAAATAGTAAAAGTATAAAACAGTAAGAAAGAATATAGATACTAGAATAATGAGCTCAACATATGCCATTAGCCTTTCATTTCAATATATATAGTACAAGGATTACAAAATAAATGCATTAATCATGGTTGTTACAAAATCAAAGGTGGCCGTTACAAATTAGATAGTTGTTACATTTTATATACAGTAATGTCCATTAGTATATTTTATAACAGATATTATCAAGTTACAACAAAATAATTTTATTTTTATTCAATTCTTTGACCTTACAACTTTGGTTAGTATAAATATTTAGTTTATGCCTACTATTCCACTTTTCCCTATATTTATGTTGATCATGTAATGTTAGGATACAATAATATATATATATATATATATATATATATATATATATATATATATATATATATTAGTAGGTGTCACAATACAACTAGGATTACAAGACTCCTAGCACACTCCTGACAACCTGAAACTTGTCTCGCAGAGCTACAAACCGTGATGCAGGAAGAGACTTTGTGAAGATATCTGCCAACTAATCTTTGGTTGAAATGAAGCATAGTTGAAAAAATAGCTAGGCATTCCTCGGGTGCTTGTATATTTTTTTATTTTATTTTCATTTTTAAAAATTTGTTTAAAATTTTTAGTTCTTTTTTTAAAAAACTAATAATTATAAACTATTTAATAGTTTAATAGTTAATACCAAAATATTAAATATTAACCTAAAAAATATCTAGAGTTTGAATAATTTAAGGTTATTTCGCTCAAAATGATATCGTTTTGAGTGAACTAACCATTAAAAAAAAAAGAACAATAGCTAATCAGTCGACTAGGCGGCCTAGTCGGCGCCTAGGCGGTCAGCGCCTAAGCAGCCTAGCCGGCCGGCCACGTAGACCACCGATTATGGTGATATGCTAGGCGGTCGGCTGGTGCCTTGCGCCTAGTTGACGATTAATCAGTGCCTAGGCAGAATTTTTGCAACAGAGAAACAATCCATGTGACCTCAGCACAAAAATCAACTAGAGCCTTGTATTTTGCCTCCATAGAAGACTACGCTACTGTCCGCTGCTTCCGACAGATCCATGAGATTAAATTGGAGCTCAAGAGCAACACAGATGGAGCATGTATGTGTTAACACAACTGATTAACAACAAAGGACAAACAGGACGTGCAACTGTCAGGTAGTGTAGAGCTTCGACTAGGCTCCTAAAATGAGTAAGATCCGCAAAAGGCGTAGTATCAATGTCCACGGGACGAGACACACGGATAGGCGTAGCCAACGTCTTGCAATCAACTATGCCAGCGCGATTTAATATATCCTCCATATAGCGACGGTGAGATAGTAATAGTCCACCATCTAGTCGTACCGTCTCAATGCTTAGAAAGAACCCAGGAGCACCTATATCACATATCTTAAGAGCCGCAGAAATCTTGGCCAAAAGCATAGAAATAAGTGTTGACTCATTTCCCATGACGAGGATATCGTCAACATAAACCAATAGATAAACAAAGACACATTCGTTTTGGATGCTCGAAAACCAACAGAGACAAGGAAGGCTTGAAACCTGTTAAACCAATCTCAAGGGGCCTACTTAAGGCCATAGAGAGATCGCTGCAAAAGACAAACATGGTTAGGATATTCTTTGTCAACATAATCAGGTGGTTGACTCATATATACCGTCTCAGCTAGGCTGTCATTAAGAAACGAATTATGAACATCCAATTTGTAACCCCTCGTCTTTTCGAATAAGATTAAGGTTCGAGAAATATGTCTTTAAGCTATGACGTTCCTGAGATGAGTGACCGATGCGTCAAAAGGATTTTTATAAGGAAATATAGTTATTATTAAGCTGCGATCGTTCGTGCCGGTCACGAACCGTAAAATTTTTTTGGAACTAGTATTTGGACTTGTTTGTCCTAGGAAATGAATTTCTAGACACCATACTATTATTCTGGAATTTCCTATTTAATTAGATTAGCCCATAGCAGCGAAAATTTATTTTGATCGTACATCGCTAAATTTCGCGGTGTACCGAACCTAGCCCAATTTTGAGGGTTAGTCTGGAATAAATTTTTAGTTTCGGAATTTATTCTATCTGGATTATTTTCTACCGAAAATTCATCTGTTTCAATTCCGATCAGTCCAAGTTGAGATATTTTATTATTTTATTATTTTATTATTTTTTTTTCTTAATCTTATCCCATAAGCCATCAAGTGTGATCAAAATATAAAAGCCAATTTATTCCATTTCCCTTGTGTTTTGCCGAAATGAGAGAGAGAGAAAGGGAGAGAGGGATTCTTCATCTTCTTCCTCCTTGAAGCTTCAAATTCCATAGCCAAAATCCTTCTCAAGTGTCAATTTTGTTCGGTAAATCTTCGATTTTATTCGGTAAAAAGTTCTATTTTCCTTCCTAGAGCATGGATTTGAGATTAATTTCTTGAAATCTCTTGTTATGGTGTTGATTGTGATCTTAGGATTTTAAGGTGAAATTTGGGGAAATCAACTCCAAAAGTCTTCTACGAGGACTAGTAACCCGGTGGAGGTAAGGAATTCCCTTAAGTTGGTTTAGTCACTTGAAATTAGATAATTGATTATTTGGTTGAAATATGGTGTTTTTGGAGCTTTGGGAATATTTTTGTATACATGTTCATAGCTTGGATATGCTTGTATATGTTGTATTTATGTCCATATAGGCTTATACTTGTGAAAATAGTGAAAGGAAATCAGGGTAGATTCTGGCAGTAACTTCCGAGATTTATTGGGAAATATTGGTAAGGTATTTTAATCCTATTTTTTTTAGACATGTAGTTCTATAAGTGTAGAACCCACATATAAAATTTCATAATGATCGGAGTAGTGGAAGTATGGTTTTCGGAATGTTTCCCAAAACTGGTCCAGAGAGAGACAAAATTTCCAGACAGCACACTGCCAAGGGCAAAGATGGAATTTTCTGTGTTTATTCGCGGACCAAAATGACCAAAACTTTTTATGGACATCAAGTACTATAAGTTTGGGTTCTACCATAAAAATTTCAAGTGGAAAAGAGTTCGGGAACTATTTTTACCGGCTCAATCTTTCGGACTGCGCCAAGCTGAAATTTTCTGAATTATGCTTAGTATGATTATGGATGTGTTAATGATAATTGTGAGGTAGTTAGTGAGTTAATGGTGATTAGGTGATGCTAAGGACGTGGATTATGACTATGTTCTACATAATACACATATGTATATGTCATGTTATGGTACTAGTATGTGTAATTATCTATACTATGAAATATGTTATGTTATGTTGTTAGTAGGCCAAATTACATATATTGTGAATATAGTATATGTCAATATATATATATACATATATACGTGTATGTAGTATATATATATCATATGTATAGGATGTATATATATGTACATGTATTTATATAGTATACAACAAGTAGGTACAAGTAGTATAACGTATGACATTATGTATATATAATTGTAGTATATGTACCGTATTATGTATACATATTATATGTGTGTATGGGGCAGCATATATATATATATACGTGTTGTGTATATATATATATGGTATGTGTGTATATATGTATATACGTGTATTATGTATATATATATATATACGGGTAATGTGTGTATATATGTACATATATGAGTATGTATGTATAATTAAATAAAGTGTTGTAGTATGTATATATTTGGGTATGATGTGTACCTTAAGTGAATATGCATAAATATGTGGAAAGTGTTGTGTGGTATGCATATATACATACGTGTAGGGTGATGATGGAAAATGTTTTGAGAGACAAGACTTGTGAACCAAGGTGAGAATGGTAATTGATTTCAAAATGGGGACTTGATTTTGTGGAAAATGTCCAAAAATGATTTTGACTCAAAGAAGATGAGAAAGGAAGGAAAATGTTTTCAAAACCTTAGTTTCAGGAAGTCAAAGAGGACCTTGTCATTTATATTACCTCGGGCTATAGTACCGATGGTTTTCTTCAATATATGTACAGTTGTCTCTACGTCACTTCGTCAGGCGTAGGGAGTCTCTGCGTCACTCAGTCAGGCGTAGGCCGTGGGGGTGTGCACACTTAAGTATAGATACTCATGTCATTTTCGGGTTGGTATCAGCTTTATGGACCTAGGTGGGGCCAAACTAGGGACCATAATGATGAACCTTCGTCCAAGGGATCACGAATAAGACTTGGGGCAGGACCGTAATCCCCATGTCCAGATCCGATTTCGGTCTAGTCAAAGAAACTTGTATCCTCAATAAGGTCTCTTGCTTCTAGTCAGAAACTAAGTAGCGTTTTCGTAATTAAAGACAACTAGAGGTCATAATTGCGGCAATGACATATGTAATAGACATGGCTAGTGCTGAAAACCTAGCTTGAATGAAAAAGAAGTCAAAGGCAACCTAGTTTGATGAACTAGGAAATTTGAGTAAGGAAATGTGTTGTGACTTATATACTCATTATATTCTTGTAATTATATGGCATTAACTGTTGATTTCAGTTATGAAAGACCTGGACACCATATTTGGTAATGTGTATTTACCTTTATGAAATATTTGTCAAAACTTTTACCTGATGGAAGAGACAAATGGATTACCTTACTTAGCCGTCGTGCTAACTACACTTCACCGTGTACGTCATTTCAGATGTCATCTAGTGAGGGATCCTGTAGCCTGGCAAACACTCCTGATCATGTTTGCCCGGGACCTACTTTTGTTGGTCAGATTCTGCATGACACGTCGGGCAGAGACCCGTATTCTCCACCCTATTCTCAAGGCTACTCTCCAGGCTATACTCCAGCATCCCCTGACTATACTCCAGCAACCCCAGTCAGCCCAGTAAATATCTTTTGGTAACCTTAGTTTTGGCTGCCTCTAGTCTGTTAGGTTGTGGAGGACCCGGAGTTTGTAATGACAGCCCGTCGGACAAACTCTTGTAGATATCTTTTGATATTAATATATATATATATATACGGGTAATGTGTGTATATATGTATATACGTGTATTATGTATATATATATATATACGGGTAATGTGTGTATATATGTATATACGTGTATTATGTATATATATATATATACGGGTAATGTGTGTATATATGTATATACGTGTATTATGTATATATATATATATACGGGTAATGTGTGTATATATGTATATACGTGTATTATGTATATATATATATATACGGGTAATGTGTGTATATATGTATATACGTGTATTATGTATATATATATATATACGGGTAATGTGTGTATATATGTATATACGTGTATTATGTATATATATATATATACGGGTAATGTGTGTATATATGTATATACGTGTATTATGTATATATATATATATACGGGTAATGTGTGTATATATGTATATACGTGTATTATGTATATATATATATATACGGGTAATGTGTGTATATATGTATATACGTGTATTATGTATATATATATATATACGGGTAATGTGTGTATATATGTATATACGTGTATTATGTATATATATATATATACGGGTAATGTGTGTATATATGTATATACGTGTATTATGTATATATATATATATACGGGTAATGTGTGTATATATGTATATACGTGTATTATGTATATATATATATATACGGGTAATGTGTGTATATATGTATATACGTGTATTATGTATATATATATATATACGGGTAATGTGTGTATATATGTATATACGTGTATTATGTATATATATATATATACGGGTAATGTGTGTATATATGTATATACGTGTATTATGTATATATATATATATACGGGTAATGTGTGTATATATGTATATACGTGTATTATGTATATATATATATATACGGGTAATGTGTGTATATATGTATATACGTGTATTATGTATATATATATATATACGGGTAATGTGTGTATATATGTATATACGTGTATTATGTATATATATATATATACGGGTAATGTGTGTATATATGTATATACGTGTATTATGTATATATATATATATACCTAAAATATTATATTTTGATGTTTGGGGTGTTGATGTTGAGTGAAATTTCTTTTAGCCTGTGCACTGAGAGTGGAAGTTTTATCAAAGAGGTGATAGAATTCACTCTAAGTGTGGCGGTAGCACCCGGCTTTCTGTTGATATTATGTATAAGCTTCCGCAGCGTTTATTACGGATTTCGTGATAAGTGTAAGTCTTGAGAACCGGGGTGTTACACAATTGATGAATGACCCAACCAGACGATAAAGCCATGGATAGTAATAATCGAACAGTAGTTATCTTTACCACCAGACTAAACGTGTCAAAGAAATCTTGTCCAGCCACTTGAGCCACCTAAGAACAATTATAATTAAAAAGGGATTCATGCATTTTTCTCCCGTTCATCGCCATTTTACATTTCTCTCTATTTTATCTGTATTATTCTTGGTGTACAACTACACTAACATTACCCTAGAAAACTGAGTTATGGGTTGAATTTACAATACGTTATCAACACGATTCACTATCATACTCTTCGGTGAATAGTATGTTCGGTTGCATTTGTGTGGATTTTATTTTCTTGAAAACTATGAGTTGCATATGTATATCGATTATTTGTATATATGTCTTAGAGTTTAAATAAAAATTTTAGAATTCTTGTTTTGTGTAATAAGCTTTATTCCCCTTGATTGTATTATTATGTTATGTATACTCGTATGTACGATTATATTATGTGTTTCTCTGTATATTTGGCCATTTTTGTCAGATGCGTGCATGGCTACAAAACCGCTCGCATGTGTATGTTGTCATGGATCAGATCGTCTTCTTCTTTAAAAAAACAATAATTACTTTTGCAATACAAAAATCAATGTGCATGTAAGATCATGTGATATGATGTTTCTTGTCCAATGTGAACATGTATACATATTTATGTAGAATAATTTTCCGTCCACTATCTTGAACATGTATGTAAAATTATGTATGTTTTCCCAAAGTTGTCACCTACTATTTTGTAAAAATTGCATCCAGATTACGTTTTTGCTCAAGAACGTTACCCACTTCTTGGCAAACATAATTTGCATGAAAATGATAATTTTTGTAGATCATGTCTTCCATTGCAAAACATGAATTTAATGAGCTTGTGCTTGATGAGAATAATTATTTAATTTGGGTTCTGGATGTTAAGATATATCTTGCATCCAAGGAATTAAGCTAAACTATTGTTGCTAAGTTGTAGCACCGATGCCTAGAAGGAGCAAGCTCTCATTTTCCTATGTCACCACTTGAATCACAACCTTAAAAATAGTTTTTTTTTTTCTAAAAAATGTCACCTTGTGTTATGGAAGAAAAGGTCCCCTGCGTTAGGGAAGTCCTTGAAGGATCATTTCGACCAACAGTCATCAATAGTGTAGCAACTGAAACTAATCGTTTCAATCTCAGGCACAGTTTGATTGCTTAAGCTCTGGTTTTAAAATTATAAGTTGGTACCTGACTATAATTCAGCTCTACATAAAATAGTGTCGCAACTAAAACTCTGTAAATAGGAAGTTTCAAAGAAAGATTTAATTGAAAAGACCCTGTCAACTTTTCATGTGAGTAACGTTGTACTACATCAACAGTATAGGGAAAATAATTATTAGAAGAATTCTGAGATGATTTCAGCACTCCTTATGGCTGAGAAGCATAACCAGTTGTTGATGAAAAATCACAATGCATGTTCGATTGGTTCTGCACTGGTGCCTAAACCACAAAATGTTACCTGGTCAAGCAATTTTAGAAGGGGTTGAGGAGGGGTCGCGATCGAGGTTATACCCGATGTAGTAGAGGTAGAGGCAACAACAATGAGTTCCGGGTCCAAAATAAAAACCGGAGTGATCAAGCAAAGGCTCATCAAGCCAAAATTCTAGCAAGTTGCTATTGATGTGGATGTGTATGACACTAGTTGTAACACCCCCAAATTCTAATACAGGAATACACTACTAATAGGTAAATAAATAGATAATAATCATAACTCAAAAGGGGAAATCAAATACGGAAACCCAAAACAACACTAGAGTTTAGGGGTGCCACGCCACATTTGGGCCAACCAAAGCCCAAATGCTAAGCCTACTATCTATCATCCCAATTACAACAGTTCGCTATACAAGATACAAATCAACAAGAATACAATAACTCAAATTCTAAGCTAAGTTATTTATTCCAAGAATCCAATCCGAGGCAACTAGCTCTACACATTGCTCTCAAAACGAGTCACTTTACACCAAGTCCTGAAAACAATACAAACAAACAGGATTAGCGAAAATGCTAACTAAGCTCTACCCGGCCCTGTAAAATAAGTACACATATACTTTTGAAAATAGATATACTTTGTAAATAAGTTTTGAAACCATTCATTAAAAGAGTTTGACTGACACCAAAGATAGTGATATATAGGTATTTCCCAAGATAGTTTTCCACACATAACTTAAGTATTTAAGGATAACACACACACAACTCAAAGTACCAATAGGTTCATATATATATATATATATATATATATATATATAAAGTACGGAGGAATACAATTCCAACTTTACTCAAGAATATTTCCAGAATATAATATAGATAAGGAGGAATTCATAATCATAAAGCATAGTTTATCATATAAGCATTTCCAGTACAAATATTCTCAAAATCATTCTCAACATATAGATAGTTCAACTCAAGTATCAATATAGCATAATAATACATAAGTGGAGGTATCCAAAATTCTTAGTTCATAGTTAAATCACCAAGTAAAACATAAGTATGGAGAAACTCAAATCACCACTAGGAGGATAGGAACGGAGCTTACCTCCAGTACCGAACCTTCATACCCATGCAATGTAAAACGGAAACAAGAACTAGAAACCTTAAGTGTGCACACTCAGGGGATTCCAAGTTCCAAAGGTAATTACTAGCCCTAGTAACGCATGATACTTTCTACTAGGTTACCCACCCAAACAATAACGAATAGGACCGCAACCCTAGGTTCTCATATCAATAGCAAATAGAACCGCAGCCCTAAGTGCTCACAATAATCTGGACCGCAACCCAAGATTCTCGTAACCTCCAATAATAAAAATATAGATAACCTCCATATAGATTATAAACATAAGTATTTCTCCAAAAATAATTACGTTTTTATGTGATTCCTGATAGTGATATTCTTTCAAAATAGGTTTTCAACAATATTTCCATTGCCCACCGGCTATTCAGATATAGTTCTCAAATCAATAGAGTATATATATATATATATATATATATATATATATATATATATATATAGAGTCCCCATCAAATGCGGCCAGTCTCCCCCGTGCGGCTGTGTGGCCTTATTTGCACCATTATATCCCATGATCTAAGGCTTCATATTAATCCAAACAATACAAGCACCGATCTTTAGCTACGCGAACGGGAAAGATAATGTTGACAATTCAATACAATTTCAAAACCAGATCTGATCAGACGACGACGGAGACTTGAAGTCGACGAGCAATGAGCAACAAACACCAGACGAGCGTAAAAGGAACTCCATCACCAGCAACGAGCGCTCCGTTCTGAACAAAACGCATAGGTCGACTCCAACAGAGAAACGATAATGGAGTAATTCGCAATACTCTGTGCATTATCAACATTAATCTGGTTCATATTTGGAATAATATTGGTGTAATTCGCAATAGTAAGTGTATTTGGTGTGTGGTGTGTTTTAATCTAAGAACTGGTGCATTTTATAACGTATAATGGTGTATTTTAATTTTGTTGGTGCATTTGAATTGAGTGGTGTATTTCGGTATGGTGGGGAATGGTGTGTTTTAATTTGTCCAGTGGTGCATTTTATAGCGTATAATGGTGTGTTTTAATACACATGGTGGTGAATTTTACTAGAGTAGTTGCATTTGGTGTGTGGTGGTTAAGTGGTGTGTTTTAATCTGAGAACTGGTGCATTTTATAACGTATAATGGTGTGTTTTAATTTTGTTGGTGCATTTGAATTGAGTGGTGTATTTCGGTATGGTGGGGAATGGTGTGTTTTAATTTCTCTAGTGGTGCATTTTATAACGTAGAATGGTGTGTTTTAATAATACGTTTGTTGGTGTTTTTGTACTCTAAAATTACCTCCCCACTTACAATTACCATAAAGCCCCCACTTAAGTTACGCAAATTAAACTTCCTAAATCCTAATATATAACCTCCACCGTTAGATCACCTCCATCCAGCGACATATCTTGGGTCACACGACCGCACGTAATGCACAGGCCGCATTTGATTAATTTTCTATATATATATATACATTTCTAAAATAGGGTTTATACTGAAAATAGAATTTATCCTTCAACTATAATATAGCTTATCTTGCTCACAAGTCACAAATAAATATAGTTTATATATCCCAAAAATAGCATAGTTGCATATTCTTATAATTCACCGTAATATCCTTAATAGATAAATGTACACATATTCATAGATTAGTAAATCATAAGGTAACACCAAAATACACACATTTTGCTATTTATCACATTTTATAAACTCAAACACATTTTGAAATAGTTTAAAGACCCAAATCAGATAAATAACACATTTTAGATAGGGAAAGGTAGTTTTAACGGACATAAAAACTTACCTCAAAGCTAAGCTCTCAAAGCCAAACACATCCAAGCCTAAGCCCGCTCTTATGCTAATCACATCAACAGGAACCTGAGAATTAACCAATTCTTAAATATTATTATTATTATTATTATTATTATTATTATTATTATTATTATTAATAGCACTAGTATTTTCGCCCGTACGTTGCACGGAATGAATTTTGTTATAATGTTTTAAGAATATTTAAATCGATATATAATTATATAAATTATAACATCAATATTATATAGTGCAAATGATGAAAATTGTTGGATCGATTATGTTTTCTAATGTTATCCTTGCTTGAATTCAAACAAATAATTGCTCAATTACCCGTGCGATGCACAGATAAATATTTTAAATTATATATTTAGATAATAAAACTAAAGATAGAATAATAATAAAAATTCTAATACTGAACGTGTACAATTATTTTATTATGTGATTAGTGTAAAAATATCACTCAATATAATATTTGGTCTCTTGTAATATTGAATTGCTTGTATATATTGATCGTCACAATATTTTACCAAAAAATCATATTATAAAACATTATGTTATTAGATACAACACGTGATTTTAAAACATTTGAATTTAAATAAATCAAATGTGCCTAGAATATAAACATAATTATGAAAATTACACATACATAAAATATGCCAGTAATATGCATAGTCCGCATATATTGTATACATGTCATTTAATATAGATACATGTAAAAGATAATCATTGCTATTATTTTAGTTATCTAAGTAAATAAATAAATGAAATACAATAAATAAATGAATAAATAGAAAGTCTAATGAAATAAACCAAAAATATATATATATTTACAGCAGCCTATTAAAATTGTTTTCGACAAAAACAAAAAAAAACAAAACAAAAAAACAAAAAAAAATTATCTCAATCGAATCAATCGTACCCTAATTGTCTAAGCAGTACTTTAGGCATTTATTTCATTGAGTAAAACGAAAGTAAGAACCATTATGGGTAGAGCTTTAATTATGTGGCTGAAAAAAAGCAAGAGATACAATGGAAAATGATGAATTATGGTAAGGTAAAAAAAATCTTGAAATGTAATGATTTATATATTAATCTCAAAATCAATTAGATACAAATTATATTAGGAAAATTATATATAAAAAAAAGGTTGAATAATTATAGTACATTAATGCTAAAAAAAAAGTATTCTTTAGTTATAATTATAATAATATTATAATTTTATATATATTACTTAAATAATTACACGGAAGAAGGGAATGAGAATTACCGTAATGATTACAGTAAATAAAAATTCGGCGATTATATTAATATTTAATTATTAAGTTAAGTATTTACAGTTTTCAAAAAAAAGTTAAGTATTTACACCTAAAAAAAAAGATAACTATAATTTATTTTGTGCCAATAATATTATACTTAAGTATAAAAATATGTATATAGATTATCATAAAATAATCATAAAAAATCACATGGGAGTAGGTGATGAGAATTACCATAATAATTATTAAGCAATTATTAACACATGTATAATTTATTTTGTACTAATATATATATATATATATATATATATATATATATATATATATATATAATATTAGTACAAAATCAATTATACTTTATAATGGCAAGTATAAAAAAAAAACCATAAAAATATTATAATAATTACTCAAAAGAAGGGAATGATAATCTAGTTTTGTACTAATAATATTATACCTTAAATATAAAATAAGAATATATGTTAATAAATAATTAATATTTTAGTACATTAATTTCGGCTAGGAATTGAAATAATTAGGTTGGAAATAATTAATAAGAATATTAGGCAATATCGATATCATGAAAATGTATTTTTGGAATCCAATTTGAAGTCTTAGACAATTTTGTATATTATTATGATTAGATAAATATATTATTATTAAAATAAATATAGAAAATAAAGAAGAAATAATTTAAAAAATAAATATAATGTCAATTATTATTATATAATAAAAATGCATATTACATGTTAATGGTGTAGAAAAATATCTAACAGTAGAACTTAATTAACCGACCAACTTTTGCAATATATATACTTACAACATTAGATTTTAAATATCCAAACCCACAAGAGAGTGCAGAAATATATAATGTTGTGCCAAAAAACCCGACTGATTTTCTACCAGTTCGCAATTAATTTAAAATATTCATGAGAGAGACCACTTAGACATCACAAAATCATTCATCTATCAATTACATCCAATCTCGTTTCGTGCTTGCAACAATCTGCAACACTCTCTTTGATATGCCACTCTTGTAGTCACATTTCATTACAACTGATGGAGGAAGAGAAGTCAAAATTATGCATTTCAACTCCTACAGCCCACAACGATTTGGAAGAAAGCACATTTGATAATTATCTAAGCATTTTGGATGGAGATGCACCAACTCATAGAGAATTAATCATTATCCTTAGCAATTTAGTTTACACATCAAAAATGAGAAAAAATGGGACAGACTTAAACGAATAGAGGATGAATTATTTTGACCTTCAGCCTCGGACCATTAGTATAACGATGCATGAAGAGGCTAGGATCAACAGGTTTCTGAACAATTGGATGTTCTCGGAGGCTCAAAAGCTTGCAAACACCTGGTCAGTACATAACTATAAAAAGAAAAAGCAATAATTAATTCATATCATAAAAGGAAGATTCAGCGTAATATCAAACCTTGTAATATGATTTCTTACTCGGTGGTGGAAGAAGGGAATGAGAGAACTACCAACATGAGGAGATGAGGGAGGCAAGTGCAAAATAAAGAATTATAATTTTTTGTCACCATCCATTGTATTTATAGGTAGGGAATGTGAGAATTATAAATTAATAATATCAAATTCCTTTTTTAATTTACCTCTTAATCAAATATTATTTCAGTCAATTAGGAATCTTTATAATTTTTCATTAATTAATAATATTCGTTTCCTTTTCAATTTGTCAATAATGATTATTATCAATTATGATAGATATTATTTAATTTTCATATAAAATTTTCATATTAATAAAAATTTGGAAGGAGGATGTTACTTTTATATATAGTATAGAAGTATAGATTATCTATAGATATATAGATTATATAGATATATATTATTAGCATATATTAGCATATATATATGATTGACATTCGTAATATATTAGCATATATATAATATAATATGATTGACATTCATAATTTTTGTATCTCAGCCAGAATTCGTAATTCGTGTTTTTTTTTTTTTGAAGACAATGTTCGTGTATATATAAATATTACCAATTTTTATTGCCAATTACAATAAATGATTGACATTCGTAATTTGATTTAATTTTACATGGAAATTGTCAATTACAATTATTAGATATTATTGACATATATAATATAATATGATTGGCATTTATAATTTTTGTGTCTCAGCCAGAATATGAGTACGTTTAGGTAAATATTACCAAAAATTGTAACAATCAAAACAACATTCTTATCTCATTAATATTATTCGATCCTAATAAGTATCATAATTACAAATAACCTATTATAATCAATTATAATTAATATTATTCTATCATTAATATTTAATATTATTAATATTAATATTATTATTGTTATTATAATTACCATATTACTAAAATACCCCTACGTTTGGGCGGGAAAATTCTGGAGGAGGATAATGCTTTTATATATAGTATAGATTTCTTGTGGTAATTGTAATTTTTTATTATTATTTCTAACCGTCGGTGTCACGAGGATTGTCAGCAATAGCCTCGCCAAGATCCTCCATCTTGCTGACACCCCGGCGGCCCATGGAAGGTTTATGGCGCTGCCCGTCTAGCAAGGTCGGCCTGGAAAAGCGCCGATGGAGGGGGCGCTAAACGGACAAAGCACGAACCATGGTGCAAATTCTATCTTTCTCACAGTAAATTTTTATACCTCTTTTAACTATTACTTGGTGACATTATTTCATTCATTTTTCATCTTTTTGTTGACATATTCTCTTACGAATACTTCTATACTCTTATCTTTTTCAGTTTTTTTTCCCCAATTTGAGAACACATGCACAACTTATCAGATAATTCAATCCATGTTTATGTTTCTCAATTTGAGAAACTCTAGTCTGCTTTCTCAATTTGAGAAATTTCTCAGTATGAGAAAACCAAGTCCAGAGTTCTAAAGTATATAGATAATAAGGAAAATAGTGATTGAAACAGTATATAATGAGATTGGTTCTAACATTGATCTATAGTCTTTTGCTAGCTTCTTCTTACCCCTTAAAATTGTTGAGTCTGTGAGTTTCCTTATTATGTTGTTTGTGTGAATTGTGAAAACTGATGCTCATAAAAAATTATTGTATGATCATAGTTAATTAATAGTTAGTTAAATGAGTTGGAATATTGTTTTTAATATTGTTTTATCGTATTTCGAATAGGAATATGAATAATATTGTTGAATTGGAGTGGTGATGGGAATAATTGTATTATTTTATTTGAAAAAAAAAATGTTATCATGCCTTCTGGGAAAGAGAGATTTGACCAATCATTTTTATTATGAAGTTTATTTTTGTTTATATTGTTCTTTCAATAATTGAATATGGTCTTGAAAAGTGAAAAGTTGAAAGATTTGTATAGAAGGATTATTTGGAATATGTTAACTTTGAGTGATCTTTAAAGAAATATTTATAGTGTTCTTTGTGCATCTGGATTTGTCCCACCTTATGGCTTCTCTGGTTACTGCATATATTATACTTTTGCTCTTGTTTCCTATGGAAAAATATCTTAAAGTCTTCTTTGGGTTTCTTACTGTCTTAATTGATAAGCTAACATATGATTTATCAATATTAAAGAGCAAAGAAGGAAAAACATAAAGAAACACATTTAGCACAAGAACTCAGGAGTGCTGTTTCTTCGTTGGTTCGCTTTCATAGTGTATTTATGCTCAAATGACTTAAACCTCATGCTACACGTTTGCACAATGAAATTATGAATATCATAGATTTCTCCTTCAAGAGTTTGTTGAATTTAACGACAAACTCGAAAATTTGTAAATGGATGCAAGTTCCATGAGGAAGATCATGAAATTTAAAACCAAGCAAAAAGCTGAAAAAACTCAAAAAAAAAAAGAAAAAGGCAACAGACTAACAACTTAAAAAATTCATAACAATAAATACAAAATAACCCAATATGCCCAAACATGACCATAATTTTTATTCATATTAAATAAAACAATATACAATTGAGTAATGTTAAATAAAACAATATGACCAGGGAGATGTTATTTTCCTCAATGTTTTCGAATGATCCCGTACCAACATATGTTTGGTATATCACATGTCATTTTCATTGCACTAACTATACCATCAAATAAAGTAATAACACTACATTCTTTTACAAAATTATTGAGTTTATAATATAATCGGTCTTTCTATATTTAATTATTATGTAAATTATATATTAATTTGTAATACCTAATACTAAAATTGTTAATTAGTTATCATTACTCTATGCTGTTTTTTCTTTTGCAGGAATGGTATTACAAATCAAACTATTTGGAAAAATTACCTGGGAGTCATGGAGTGCCAGTCATGGAGTAGGCACTCCAGTGTCTGTTGGTTGACTGCGGAGCGCTGCTATTCCCCGACAAATAACAACGAAAAAACAGGCTCCAGTAGTGAAAGAAGAAAATTGTTTTCGATTTGTAGAATTGAAAGAAAACAGGCGCAGCAACAGAATTTGCAGATTTGAAAGTGGGGAGGTCTGGAATAATTACACTGCATTTCTCTTCTAAAGTTCAAAGTATAGGATTAGGGATTTATATAAGGTTGTATCTTATTATGGTAGAATTGTAGTATAATAGGAATTGTAATGTAGAATTGTAGTACGATATGAATTGTAATGTAGAATTGTAGTACGATATGAATTGTAATGTAGAATTGTACAACGAATAGGAGATTTATATAAGGTTGTATCTTATTATGATAGAATTGTAGTATGATAGGAATTGTAATGTAGAATTGTAGTACGATAGGAATTGTAATGTAGATTGTACAACGAATAGGAAAATAGGAAATACTAGCATCCTGAATATTGTAGGACTGTTTTGGGCGGGAAGCTTAAAGCTAGGATTTTGTTTTTATATATATCTACTATACTAATAAGAGCCAAAGAAGGTTAGGCCTAAAATGGGTAGAAAAAATGACGGTCAAATTATTTAATCAAATGGATGGTTCAGATTAATTATTTAATCAAATAGATGGTTAAGATAATTCAAATTAATATTATTAATAGAGATTACCTAATTTAACCTTACTTTTATGATTATCCGTTAAGTTTTCTGTTAAATATTCTCTTCTCTGTTAATATTCCGTTAACTTTTAACTTACCCATTAATTTCTATAAGAAAGATCTTAGGTTCGAACCTCATCTCAATCAAATTTGACATAATTAAGTTTCTCACTCTATTTACTCTTATTAAATTAAATAAATTAGTAGCTACAACAAAATATGATACATATGTATTTCTTTAATTTAGAATTATGTGTCTACAATACCTTTATTTGAAAAAATTATTCATTATCAAAAAATTAAATTAGCCAAAGAGGGTTAGGCCTAAAATGGGTAGAAAAAATGACGGTCAAATTATTTAATCAAATGGATGGTTCAGATGAAGTATTTAATCAAATATTATTAATAGAGATTACCTAATTTAACCTTATTTTTATGATTATCCGTTAAGTTTTCCGTTAAATATTCTCTTCTCCGTTAATATTCCGTTAACTTTTAACTTACCCATTAATTTCTATAAGAAAGATCTTAGGTTCGAACCTCATCTCAATCAAATTTGACATAATTAAGTTTCTCACTCTATTTACTCTTATTAAATTAAATAAATTAGTAGCTACAACAAAATATGATACATATGTATTTCTTTAATTTAGAATTATGTGTCTACAATACATTTATTTGAAAAAATTATTCATTATCAAAAAATTAAATTAGCCAAAGAGGGTTAGGCCTAAAATGGGTAGAAAAAATGACGGTCAAATTATTTAATCAAATGGATGGTTCAGATGAAGTATTTAATCAAATAGATGGTAAAGATAATTCGAATTAATATTATTAATAGAGATTACCTAATTTAACCTTACTTTTATTATTATCTGTTAAGTTTTCCGTTAAATATTCTCTTCTCCGTTAATATTTCGTTAACTTTTAACTGACCCATTAATTTCTATAAAAAAGATCTTAGGTTCGAACCTCATTTCAATCAAATTTGACATAATTAAGTTTCTCACTCTATTTACTCTTATTAAATTAAATAAATTAGTAGCTACAACAAAATATGATACATATGTATTTCTTTAATTTAGAATTATGTGTCTACAATACCTTTATTTGAAAAAATTATTCATTATCAAAAAATTAAATTAGCCAAAGAGGGTTAGGCCTAAAATGGGTAGAAAAAATGACGGTCAAATTATTTAATCAAATGGATGGTTCAGATGAAGTATTTAATCAAATAGATGGTTAAGATAATTTGAATTAATATTATTAATAGAGATTACCTAATTTAACCTTACTTTTATGATTATCCGTTAAGTTTTCCGTTAAATATTCTCTTCTCCGTTAATATTTCGTTAACTTTTAACTTACCCATTAATTTCTATAAAAAAGATCTTAGGTTCGAACCTCATCTCAATCAAATTTGACATAATTAAGTTTCTCACTCTATTTACTCTTATTAAATTAAATAAATTAGTAGCTACAACAAAATATGATACATATGTATTTCTTTAATTTAGAATTATGTGTCTACAATACCTTTATTTGAAAAAATTATTCATTATCAAAAAATTAAATTAGCCAAAGAGGGTTAGGCCTAAAATGGGTAGAAAAAATGACGGTCAAATTATTTAATCAAATGGATGGTTCAGATGAAGTATTTAATCAAATAGATGGTTAAGATAATTCGAATTAAAATTATTAATAGAGATTACCTAATTTAACCTTACTTTTATGATTATCCGTTAAGTTTTCCGTTAAATATTCTCTTCTCCGTTAATATTTCGTTAACTTTTAACTTACCCATTAATTTCTATAAGAAAGATCTTAGGTTCGAACCTCATCTCAATCAAATTTGACATAATTATGTTTCTCACTCTATTTACTCTTATTAAATTAACTAGTGTTATACGCGCATTGCACGTATGAGTTAATGCCCAATTTTTATATTTAAATAAATATTTGAAATTATATCAATGCAAGATTTTATAGGAGAAGTTTATACATGGGTAATTGAATGTCGGATTTTTTTATTTAAATATCTAACTCAAAATATATGAATCCAAGATAATATAGAAAATTCACTATTACCTTGAAAAATTGATACTCTAAATATTTGGTCTAAAAATGATAATCTAAATAAATACTACTTTTCGTTTGAATTTTTCTAAGTGTTCTTAATTCTCTTTTGAGATAACATTGTCATTGTCTTCATCTTACTATTTGTTCTCTTCCTTTTTGTTGGTAGTGTGTTATTTGCAATTCGGTTATTGTTGGTAGCATAGATGACAACGTCATGCAATGAAATTATGATATAGGAGTTATGGACTTTCTTTTAGGTGTTCTGCTTGAGATTCATTTGGTTCAACCATTATTGTTGAATGAGTTATTGTGGATAAAGAAATCCCTAGTTTAAGAAAAAAGATTAAATAAATTAATAAAAATTTAAAAATTTAAAATATTATATATTCCAAAGATATTAAAAGGTAGTTTATCGCTTCAATTTGCTGGGTAATGGGTTATTTGAGTACTTTCATTGTCAACAAATCCCCCAAGTAGTTATATATGATTGGTTTCAAACTATTTTTTTTTATTTTTCTCATGGTATTAATGAAATACATATGTACCATTTTTTTGTGTAACTACTAATTTATTTAATTCAATAAGACTAAAGTAGAGTGATTCCGCTTCAACTTGTTGGGTTATTATTTGAGTACTCTCTTTGTCAACCAATCCCCAAGTAGTTAATATAATTAGCTTCAAATTATTTTAAAATTTTTTTTTCATAGTATTAATAAAATACTTGGTAAATAAATATATAGCATTATTGTGACACCCCAAACTTTCACAAATATAGCGGAAGCGATTTATAACCTAAGGGGTGTCATGCCACATCTAGGTAAGAAAACACAGCCTAGATGTTCAGGCCAACCAAAACTAAACCCAATCCAAGCATCATAACGAAACTAATCCAAGTTCAACATCATACTAGGCACATAGGCCCAAAAGGGAAATCTAAACACAAACTAGTCTAAGCTGGTCTTGACACCGAGCTATCTCTAATCGCGCTCACGGCTTAGACTACACCATCACCTGGAAAACATTAGGAAACCATTAGCAAAAGACTGCTAAGCAACCACCACTCACACCCGCAAGGAAGTATAGATATATAGTAAGTTTGGAAATAAGTTTACACACCCATATAGAATATACACACCAACGAACTTTTCTTTAGTAAAACGGATACGCAATAAGGATAAGCTGAAGGAATCATAAACCAAGGACACATTCACTAGTCCAATACCAACCACAAAGGCATAAGACATCAAGTCTATAGTCGAGATAACAAGGAATCATAAATCAACAGAATATCACAAGGAATAACCAAACCAAAGGATAACAAGATATCAAAGGAAATACAACTCAACCAAATAACCAAAGATAAGGAAATCAATCCAAACCCTCATATCCAAAGATAATACCAACCAAATCCTCCANTATAGGAGTTATGGACTTTCTTTTAGGTGTTCTGCTTGAGATTCATTTGGTTCAACCATTATTGTTGAATGAGTTATTGTGGATAAAGAAATCCCTAGTTTAAGAAAAAAGATTAAATAAATTAATAAAAATTTAAAAATTTAAAATATTATATATTCCAAAGATATTAAAAGGTAGTTTATCGCTTCAATTTGCTGGGTAATGGGTTATTTGAGTACTTTCATTGTCAACAAATCCCCCAAGTAGTTATATATGATTGGTTTCAAACTATTTTTTTTTATTTTTCTCATGGTATTAATGAAATACATATGTACCATTTTTTTGTGTAACTACTAATTTATTTAATTCAATAAGACTAAAGTAGAGTGATTCCGCTTCAACTTGTTGGGTTATTATTTGAGTACTCTCTTTGTCAACCAATCCCCAAGTAGTTAATATAATTAGCTTCAAATTATTTTAAAATTTTTTTTTCATAGTATTAATAAAATACTTGGTAAATAAATATATAGCATTATTGTGACACCCCAAACTTTCACAAATATAGCGGAAGCGATTTATAACCTAAGGGGTGTCATGCCACATCTAGGTAAGAAAACACAGCCTAGATGTTCAGGCCAACCAAAACTAAACCCAATCCAAGCATCATAACGAAACTAATCCAAGTTCAACATCATACTAGGCACATAGGCCCAAAAGGGAAATCTAAACACAAACTAGTCTAAGCTGGTCTTGACACCGAGCTATCTCTAATCGCGCTCACGGCTTAGACTACACCATCACCTGGAAAACATTAGGAAACCATTAGCAAAAGACTGCTAAGCAACCACCACTCACACCCGCAAGGAAGTATAGATATATAGTAAGTTTGGAAATAAGTTTACACACCCATATAGAATATACACACCAACGAACTTTTCTTTAGTAAAACGGATACGCAATAAGGATAAGCTGAAGGAATCATAAACCAAGGACACATTCACTAGTCCAATACCAACCACAAAGGCATAAGACATCAAGTCTATAGTCGAGATAACAAGGAATCATAAATCAACAGAATATCACAAGGAATAACCAAACCAAAGGATAACAAGATATCAAAGGAAATACAACTCAACCAAATAACCAAAGATAAGGAAATCAATCCAAACCCTCATATCCAAAGATAATACCAACCAAATCCTCCAAACCACCATACTATCCTATTTACCAAACCAAGTTAGTACACAGAGGCGATAAGCCCATAATTAGTTCCACAGAGGCAATAAGCCCACAGTCAGTTTCCACAGAGGCACGAGGCCCAATCACAGAGGCAATCAATGCCCAATCACAGAGGCATCAATCACAGAGGCACATAATCACAGAGGCACAAGGCCCACAGTTAGTTCAAACTCATCAAGTCAGAAAGCTCAGAATTTCACCATTCCACCATCCCAGCCCAAGAATCATCCACCAAACAGTGTTCATCTCAGAACATGAACACAACATATAATCAGAATATGCATCTCAGAAGCCAAATAAACATGGAATCCATAACAACAAAGCTCATACTCATCAAGATATAAGGAATAAAGAACACAAGTTCAATAATCCACAAGTAGGTACGCAGACCATCAAAACAAAGGCTATACACCAAGAAATATCATAGGATTCCACAACACCAAATAATATTATATAGAACAGGAGTGAAAATAGGTTTTAGTGGACATGATGGTTACCTTATCTTCTTGAAATCTCACTGATTTCCTTTAGATGCTCACTCTTCTACTTCTTTTGGTTCTTCTACACAATCCATATTTATCCACAACATACATAATATTAGATCCTTGAGAACACTAACTATACTAGAATAAATAGTAAAATAGGATTTTCCTACCCAAAATTTTCCTTAAAAAAATTCTAGGAAGTATATAACATCATAACCCCATATTTAAGAAAACTATACTTGGATTCAAGATCTAGGAAGGAAAACAAAGCTTTTAACCGAATAAAAGTAGAATTTTACCGAATATTTGGCGAGTTGTGAAGAAACTTTGGCTATGGAAGCAAGCTTTAATGGACGAAGAAGATGAAATATTTTTCTCCCTTTTTCCTCTCAATATTTCGGCCACAACAAGGGAAAATAGGAAACAAGGCATATATATTTTCCCTTATAAGATTAGGATGAGGAAGTCTTGAAGACATAAGATTAGGATGAGGAAGTCTTGAAGACTAAGCCACAATTGGATCATTTTCAAGAATTATTTAAATAATCACATGTGGCTAGAAATAGTGACACTTGTCACAATCTTGTGGTTCCAAAAATAAAAATCTTCCAACTTATCAGTTGAGGTCCAAACAGATAAAGTTTCGGTGGAAAATAATTTAGGGACAATAATTGAAGAATACATGTGCTGGCAGAAAGAAATTGGCAGAACACTAGATCAAGATTACGAAAATTATTGGGAGTATTTGGTAAGGTATTTTGATACCATTTTCTTCAAATATGTAGTTAAGCAAGTCTAGAAACTACATATAAAATTTCATAGAAATATAAGGAGTAGAAGTATGGTTTCTGAATTTCTTTCCAAAACTAGTCCAGAGAGAAAAATTCTGGACAGCACACTGCCAAGGGCAAAAACGTAATTTTCTGTGTTTACTCGAATATCCAAATGACCAAACTTTTTTAAGGATATCAAGTACTATAGGTTGGGGTTCTAAAATAAAAATTTCAAGTAAAACGGAGTTCGGGAAGTATGTTTACCGAATAAATCTTTCGGACTGCGCCGAGCTGAAATTTTCGGGGTGTTACACTTATTTTGTACTATAACTTTGATATTTAATTACAAGACATTGTAAAAATAAGATAATGGACAATGTAATGAATATCAATTGATAAATTTGAATGTAAAGAATCTTTGCGTGAGAGAAAATAAAGACAATATAACTAATGAAATTATTTCTCTTATTTAATTTAATTTTTTGATAATGAGTAATTTTTTCAAATAAATGTATTGTAGACACATAATTCTAAATTAAAGAAATACATATGTATCATTTTTTGTTGTAGCTACTAATTTATTTAATTTAATAAGAGTAAATAGAGTGAGAAACTTAATTATGTCAAATTTGATTGAGATGAGGTTCGAACCTAAGATCTTTCTTATAGAAATTAATGGGTAAGTTAAAAGTTAACGGAATCTTAACGGAGAAGATAATATTTAACGGAAAACTTAACGGATAATCATAAAAGTAAGGTTAAATTAGGTAATCTCTATTAATAATATTAATCTGAATTATCATAACCATCTATTTGATTAAATGATTCATCTGAACCATCTATTTGATTAAATACTTTGACCGTCATTTTTTCTATCCATTTTAGCCCTAACTCTCTTTGGCTCTTATTAGTATAGTAGAAATTCAATAAGAGTAAAGTAGAGTGATTCCGCTTCAATTTGTTGGGTTATTATTTGAGTACTCTCTTTGTCAACCAATCCCCAAGTAGTTAATATAATTAGCTTCAAATTATTTTAATTTTTTTTCATAGTATTAATAAAATACTTGGTAAATAAATATATAACATTATTTTGTACTATAACTTTGATATTTAATTACAAGATATTGTAAAAATAAGATAATGGACAATGTAATGAATATCAATTGATAAATTTGAATGTAAAGAATCTTTGCATGAGAGAAAATAAAGACAATATAACTAATGAAATTATTTCTCTTATTTAATTTAATTTTTTGATAATGAATAATTTTTTCAAATAAATGTATTGTAGACACATAATTCTAAATTAAAGAAATACATATGTATCATTTTTTGTTGTAGCTACTAATTTATTTAATTTAATAAGAGTAAAATAGAGTGAGAAACTTAATTATGTCAAATTTGATTGAGATGAGGTTCGAACCTAAGATCTTTCTTATAGAAATTAATGGGTAAGTTAAAAGTTAACGGAATATTAACGGAGAAGATAATATTTAACGGAAAACTTAACGGATAATCATAAAAGTAAGGTTAAATTAGGTAATCTCTATTAATAATATTAATCTGAATTATCATAACCATCTATTTGATTAAATGATTCATCTGAACCATCTATTTGATTAAATACTTTGACCGTCATTTTTTCTATCCATTTTAGCCCTAACTCTCTTTGGCTCTTATTAGTATAGTAGAAATTCAATAAGAGTAAAGTAGAGTGATTCCGCTTCAATTTGTTGGGTTATTATTTGAGTACTCTCTTTGTCAACCAATCCCCAAGTAGTTAATATAATTAGCTTCAAATTATTTTAAAAAAAAAATTTCATAGTATTAATAAAATACTTGGTAAATAAATATATAGCATTATTTTGTACTATAACTTTGATATTTAATTACAAGATATTGTAAAAATAAGATAATGGACAATGTAATGAATATCAATTGATAAATTTGAATGTAAAGAATCTTTGTGTGAGAGAAAATAAAGACAATATAACTAATGAAATTATTTCTCTTATTTAATTTAATTTTTTGATAATGAATAATTTTTTCAAATAAATGTATTGTAGACACATAATTCTANTTTGATAATGAATAATTTTTTCAAATAAATGTATTGTAGACATATAATTCTAAATTAAAGAAATACATATGTATCATTTTTTGTTGTAACTACTAATTTATTTAATTTAATAAGAGTAAATAGAGTGAGAAACTTAATTATGTCAAATTTGATTGAGATGTGGTTCGAACCTAAGATCTTTCTTATAGAAATTAATGGATAAGTTAAAAGTTAATGGAATCTTAACCGAGAAGATAATATTTAACGGAAAATTTAACGGATAATCATAAAAGTAAGGTTAAATTAGGTAATCTCCATTAATAATATTAATCTGAATTATCATAACCATCTATTTGATTAAATGATTCATCTGAACCATCCATTATATTAAATAATTTGACCGCCATTTTTTCTACCCATTTTAGCCCTAACTCTCTTTTGCTCTTATTAGTATAGTAGAAATAAATTAGTAGCTAAAACAAAAAATGATATATATGTATTTCTTTAATTTAGAATTATGTGTTTACAATACCTTTATTTGAAAAAATTATTCATTATCAAAAAATTAAATTAAATTAAATAAGAGAAATAATTTCATTAGTTATATTGTCTTTATTTTCTCTCATGCAAAAATTCTTTACATTCAAATTTATCAATTGATATTCATTACATTGTCTATTATCTTATTTTTACAATATCTTGTAATTAAATATCAAAGTTATAGTACAAAATAATGTTATATATTTATTTACCAAGTATTTTATTAATACTATGAAAAAAATTTTTAAATAATTTGAAGCTAATTATATTAACTACTTGTGGATTGGTTGATAAAAAGAGTACTCAAATAACCCAATAAATTGAAGCGGAATCGCTCTATTTTACTCTTATTGAATTAAATAAATTAGTAGTTACACCAAAAAATGATACATATGTATTTATTTAATACCATGAAAAAAATAAAAAAGAATAGTTTGAAACCAATCACATTAACTACTTGGCGGATTTGTTGACAATGAAAGTACTCAAATAACCTATTAATTACCCAGCAAATTGAATCGAGAAACTACCTTTTAATATCTTTGGAATATATAATATTTTAAATTTTCAAATTTTTATTAATTTATTTAATCTTTTTTCTTAAATTAGGGATTTCTTTATACACAATAACTCATTCAACAATAATGGTTGAACCAAATGAACCCCAAGCAGAACACCAAAAGGAAAGTCCATAGCTCCTATACCATAATCTCATTGCATGACGTTGGTCACCTATGCTACCAACAATAACCGAATTGCAAATAACACACTACCAACAAAAAAGAAGAGAACAAATAGTAAAGATGAAGACAATGACAATGTTACTCAAAAGAGAATTAAGAACACTTAGAAAAATTCAAATGAAAAGTAGTATTTATTTAGACTATCATTTTTAGACCAAATATTTAGACTATCGATTTTACAAGGTTGCAAACATTTATTTTAGTAATAATTATAATGAATTTTCTATGTTATCTTGGATTCATATACTTTGAGTTAGATATTTAAATATAAAAAATTCGACATTCAACTACCCATGTATAAACTTATCCTATATAATCTTGCATTCATATACTTTGAGTTAGATATTTAAATAAAAAAAATTCGACATTCAACTACCCATGTATAAACTTCTCCTATATAATCTTGCATTGATATACTTTCAAATAATTATATAAATATAAACATTGGACATTAATCCATACGCGCATTGCGCGTATAAAACTAGTAATAAAGATAAAAATTATAACAATGTACTAATCCTAATCGTGTTTTAATATTATTGTACTTTTAATATTATTTTATTGTTTTAATTGTTTGAATGTACAATATTTTGGGCGGGAAATAGGATTTCGTTTTGGAGGATTTTGTTTATATATATATATAGATATAGATTATAACAATGTACTAATCCTAATGCATAACAATGTTTTGATGTTATAGGATTTCATGTTTTAATATTATTGTACTTTTAATATTATTTTATTCTTTTAATTGTTTTAACGTACCATATTTTAGGCGGGAAATTTCGTTTTGGAGGATTATATATATAGATTAACCCATATCATACCATCATTATCTTTAACCCATCCTTATTAATAACTTGGTCACCCTTTACTAGTCAGTTATTAACCAATCGTCGTTCTTTAATCATCATTCAGTGACCATCATGACAGTATTATCTTTGTCATCATGAACCCATCATCATCATAATAATTCATTAACAACACCCATTAATTCATAACCATCATACTAATCATTAAATCATAATCAACCCGTCATTAATCAATCATCATCATTCATTAACTTATAACCTCATCATCATCATCCTAATCAGCATTTCTTCATCTCCCGATCACTATATTATTATTATTACAATATAATAATTAGCAAGGTTCATCATCTTCATTAACTCAACCACCATCATCAATTATTTAATAAAATAATGATCCTAATCACCATTTTTAATATTATAAACCATGGTTGCAGTATGCGCTAGGCGCTAACCGGGCGGTAGACTAGCGCCTAGCCCTAAGCGGTCTAAGCGGTGACCTATAAAAGAAAAAATATAATGCATGTATGTGGGTGCATGTCATATATATATATATATATATATATATATATATATATATATATATATTCTCTTATTTATATGAATAAATAAATTTAAATATATATATAAATATAAAAAAAAATTAACAAGGCCGACTCGCACGAGTTAACTCGGCTAACTCTGCCGAGTTGGGCAAGTTAACTCGGCCGAGTCGGCTGCTAACTCGGCCCAATCGGTCGAGTTAGGCGCTAGGCGGCTGTCTACCTAGGCGAACGCCTAGAGAGCAATATAATTCTCCTCAGTCTAGGGGCGCCTAGCGCCTAGGCGGTGCCTAGTCGGGGGATTTTTACAACAGTGTTATAAACCCATTATCATAAATCAATATATATTTTTTGTGAGAAGACATAAATCAATATTTAATTACTCATTAATCCCTAATAATCGTTAATTCACCATCATTAAGCAGTATTATCTTTAAGCTTTAATTACCCTTTTAATCCATTGTTATCTACTATAATAAGAGCCAAAGAGAGTTAGGCCTAAAATGGGTATAAAAAATTGCGGTCAAATTATTTAATCAAATGGATGGTTCAGATTAATTATTTAATCAAATGGATGGTTAAGATAATTCAGATTAATACTATTAATAGAGATTACCTAATTTAACCTTACTTTTATGATTATCCGTTAAGTTTTCCGTTAAATATTATCTTCTCCGTTAATATTCCGTTAACTTTTAACTTACCCATTAATTTCTATAAAAAAGGTTTTAGGTTCGAACCTCATCTCATCAAATTTGACATAATTAAGTTTCTCACTCTATTTTACTCTTATTAAATTAAATAAATTAGTAGCTAAAACAAAAAATGATACATATGTATTTCTTTAATTTAGAATTATGTGTCTACAATACCATTATTTGAAAAAATTATTCATTATCAAAAAATTAAATTAATAAGAGAAAATAATTTCATTAGTTATATTGTCTTTATTTTATCTCATGCAAAGATTCTTTACATTCGAATTTATAAATTGATATTCATTACATTGTCCATTATCTTATTTTTACAATATCTTGTAATTAAATATCAAAGTTATAGTACAAAATAATGTTATATATTTATTTACCAAGTATTTTATTAATACTATGAAAAAAAATTAAAATAATTTGAAACTAATTATATTAACTACTTGGGGATTGGTTGACAAAGAGAGTACTCAAATAGTAACCCAACAAATTGAAGCGGAATCACTCTATTTTACTCTTATTGAATTAAATAAATTAGTAATTACACCAAAAAATGGTACATATGTATTTCTTTAATACCATGAAAAAAAAATAAAAAAGAATAGTTTGAAACCAATCATATTAACTACAAGGTTGCAAAATTTATTTTAGTAATAATTATAATGAATTTTCTATATTATCTTTGATCCATATACTTTGAGTTAGATATTTAAATAAAAAAAATTCGACATTCAGTTACCCATGTATAAACTTCTCCCATATAATCTTGCATTGATATACTTTCAAATATTTATTTAAATATAAACATTGGCATTAACCCATTCGCGCAATGCGCGTATAAAACTAGTCATACTCATAAGCTAATCAGCATCCCAGAATCACCATATCATAATCCATTCGCCAACCTCTATATTCATAACAACTTCAACAACAACATCAACGAAAGCTCACCTAAGCACCACTGTCATCGCAAAGCTGCCACATATTAAAGTCAACCTTATTTCAGGTGAGGATCAAGCAGTGCTTCAACTAGCCTGCATGATCAACCCCTAGTTTTTAGATACTCTCAGGTCGAGTGGTGAAACCGAAATTTACTTAAAAACCACCTTCCTAGACAGAGTATTCAAGAATGATGAATTTTCCATGCTACCAACACACTAATAAGTACTAACAAGCATTCAAAGATTTAGACAATTCAACTAACATTTAGTACTAACATTATCACATTTTATTTGAGCTCTTAGAAACTAGAGCAAATAATACTAATACTCATTTTGTTCTTGTCAGATTGATCCGTGGTTCAATCTGATTCAGCTTTGTCCTCTACTAGTTTTGCCCTTGCGATAATAGCATTAAAATGCTCAGTGTCCTTGCTTACTACACACGAAGCATACTCCTCTGAATTTCTTAATTTTTACCAACAATATGTACCATCGTAGGTTAACGTACTGCAGATAAACCAAAAGCAAAATATAAATATTATATACATTTTATCTTAATGCATGTGACCATGAAAAGAGAAAATGATATACTTAGATATATGCACTTTTCACGCTTGCAGCAACACCACTGTAACAATCGAAATGCACTTAGGTACATAATCTAACCGAGTTGTTAAGTATGTACATAATCCATCCGAGCTGATAAAACCAATGATTTAATTTGTTAATTCCTTCATCCAAGGCGAACATTATCCAGCCGATTTGTTGATTTGAATAATCCACCGAGTTGTTAATTTGCATAATCCATTCAATTTGTAACAACCAATCGAATATTAAGCAAAAGCAACTCATCATTCGAATAGTTAATTTAACCTCTCGGAAATTACCATTCGAAATCAACAACTCAGAAATTATCTTCTCGGATATTAACGTCTCGGTCTCGGAACTGAGTACTTTTCAGTTTCAACCGTACATAATATTCATATTTCTCAATTTACTTTCTACCAAACTAAAATAATATTTATAACCCACAACTTCAAATATTATTTAAGCTTTCATGGATTCCATCTGAAATATTAATCTCCATTACTATATAAATTTCCAACATATTTTAATCAAGTCATGTATATGTATGTATGCATGTATTTAATTTTAGTTATAAAATTAATTTCTCCCCTCTTATTTTAGTGCAGCCTACATAATGGAGCATGATTTAACATTGTGTTTGATGGATAATGCAACCTAACATACTATCCTTATGGATAGAAGGTTTTTCGTACCGTGACTAAGACGAGTAGTAATATCACAACAATTACCAATGACGTGGTACAAGTAGTGGGATCCGGTAGAGCTTCACTTATCCTTCATAAGGGTAATTAATGAGTTAATTATAGAATATGCTTTATTTTTTCCTCAATCTAAACATACATTGTTGAGTTTTAAAGATATCAAATCAAATGGTTTTCATATCAAAACAACAAAATAATAATCATGAGTATATAATCATGACTCAGTTGATTACAGATCGTAAGCAAGAGATTGAGGAACTTGCTTCTTTATCTTATGCGTTATATTATACATATATACAACCCAGTAATACGTGAGTTGCACTAACCATGAAATTCAAAGACCCACATTCTTTTCAACTTTGTCATGATCGATTGGGTAATCCTGAGGAAAATATGATAGGTTGAATCATTTCCAATTCTGTTGGACATAGCCTTTCAAGCTCACATGTACTTTTTCCAAATTAATATACATGTGTTTTTTGTGCGAAAGGAAAATTTATTGCACGCCCGTTCCATACTAAGGTTGAGCATGAATCATCTGGTTTTCTTCAAAGATTACAAGTCAATATTTGTGGACCAATTAATCCATCATCTGGACCATTTTGACATTTCATGATCCTTATTAATGTTTCCACTCGTTGAATTCATGTTAGTTTATTATCCATTATAAACAAAGATTTCACTAAATTTATTGCAAAGCTTACTGAATTAAATGTCCAGTTTGCTGATTATCCAATTAAATCAATTGGAATGGATAATGTCGTGGAATTGAAATAAGTTGTATTTGTTGAGTATTGTACAACTTTGGGTATTAAAGTGGATCATCCAATGCCTCATGTTCACACCCAGAATGATATAGTCGAATCTTTGATTAATCGTATTAAATTGATTGCTAGATCATTGCTATAGAAGTTTAGTTTATCAATTACTTGTTGGGGACATGCGGTATTACATTTTTCGGCTTTAATTCAACTCCTACCCACTGCATATCATGATTATTTTCCCTTACAACTAGTACATGACACATAACTAAATATTTTCCATCTACATGTATTCGAGTATGCAAAATATATACCCCTATACCACCTACACATTGTGTACCTCTTTGGGCCCACATTGAAAGGTGGTTATTTATGTTGGTTATTAATCTCACTCTATCATTAAGTACATAAAGTCCATGACATGGGATCAATTTACTACAAGGTACACTGATTGTATTTTTAATGAAGATCATTTTATTGCATTAGAAGGATATAAAAACCCATATTTAATTGGAAGTTCAGAAGATTATTAATTTACAAAAATTTATCAAATAATTAGTTAGATGTTTTTGCTAATCATAGAAGAGTGACTAGGTCTCATATTCCTACTGAAAATGCTCCATCAAGAGTATATGTCCCTGAGGAACCGAGTATCCACACTGACACTTTCTATCTCTAGAAACGCGAGAGACCAGTCGGTGCAAAAGATTTAAATCCACGAAAAATCGAAGTTGACAAAACATCTCTACTCCAAAAAGCTTTTAACCATCCTGAAAATGGAGAATTCAGTGAACTTGCACGTGCTCCAAATAATAGTAATACTAGGGATGCGAAACGTCTAGACCAGAATATTGTGGAAAATGACAATGATCTAGTTGATTTGAACATAGAAACTGCCATAAACTTTGTTGATATAGGACAAACATATAATAGAGATTTAATTGTCGTCGACGACACATTTGCTTACACAGTTACCCTTAATGTATCACGTGATAATCTGGATCTAGAACTAAAATTAATAATAGATTGTCAGAAGAGCCATGACTAGTTAAAGTAGGAAGAGGTAATTGAGGCAGAGCTTATCTCGCTTAATAAAAGAGAAGTGCTTGGTCCCACTGTACTTACCCCGAGAGGTGTGATCTCAATAGGATCTAAGTGCGTATTCATACGGAAGGCGAATGAAAACAATGAGGTGGTTAGGTATAAAATGAGATTGGTAGCTCAAACGCAAAGACCTGCAATTGATTTGAATATATATATATATATATATATATATATATATATATATATATATATATATTATCCTGTTATTGATCACACTTCATTCCGCTACTTAATATCACCGGTAGTACAAATGAATTTAGATATGTTGTTGATGGACATAGTGACTGCATATCTATATGAGTCACTAGATGCTGATATATACATTAGAATATTTGAGGGCATTCAAAACCCCAGTAGTATGAGGGAAAGGAAAGGTCGCATCATGCATAGTGTCAAACTTCAAATGTCATTGTGATTTGAAGCAATCAGGTAGAATGTGGTATAACCGATTAAGTGAATTCATCCTAACGAAGGGATATGTGAACAATGATATTTATCCCTATATCTTTATTAAGAAGTCATATGATGGTTTTTGCATTATATCATATCTATTTATGTTGATGACGTAAACATTGTTGGGACACATAATGATCTTGTAGAAACATGTTCATGCTTTAAAAAAAATTGAGATGAAAGTTTGGATAAAACTAAGTTTTGCCTCCCTGGTCGGATTTTTGTACACAAGTCGAATTATACAAATAAGCTATTGAAAAAATTTTATATGGATAAATCTCATCATCTTAATACTCTAATCTCTTGAAGTGGAAAAAGACTCATTTAGACCTAAAAGAGAGTGATGAGGATGTGCTAGGACCTGAAATTCCTTATCTAAGTGTTATTGGAGCTCTACTCTATCTACCTAATTACACTAGACGTTATATTTATTGATCTCTCAATGAATTTACTACCTAAGTTTAGTGCTTCTTCAACCAAAAGACATTGGAATGGAGTAAAGCATGCCCTTAGATATCTCAAAAGTACAAAAGACCTTGGTCTCTATTTTGAGAGTAACCGCAATGTTACCTTGCTGGGTTACTCAAATGTTGGTAATATGTTTGATCCTCATAATGCAAATCCCATAGGTTATTTTTTTCTTTGTGGAGATACAACTATGTCTTAGAGACCCGTTAAATAGACCCTAGTTGATACCTCGTCTAACCACTTGTCATTGCTTTATATGAGATCTCATGAGAACGTGTATGACTAAGGTCATTGATACATCATACCCATAGCTCGTGTGGTATAGCGAGTGAAGTCGATACCCCGATTGTCCTGTATGAGGACAATGCATCATGTGTTGCATAGATGAGTAGTGGGTATATTAAGGAAAAGCTTACAAAACACATTACGTCTAAGATTTTTTTTTACCCACATGAAACTCCAAAAGAGTGGTAAAATCCTTGTTAAGAAATTTCGCTCTAATGACAATTTGGCATATTTGTTGACTAAGTACCTCAACCTACATTCAGTTCTGAAAAATATGTTCATAAAGTTGGGATGAGTAGGCTTTAAAGGTTGTTGCCTTCAGAGGGAGCGACAATGTTTAGGCACACTTGAATAGACATTCCTTGAAAATCCTAAAGATTACGCACTGAAGGCTTATGGTTTATTAGGACTTTGTATTCTAGGCAGACTATAATTCATTCTCTCTCCCTATATTATTGGGAATATTGTCATTTACCATTCATATTATTATTGGGAATATATATATATAGTCATAATTAGGTGTAACCGCCTCTTAACGTGCGGTTAGTGTGGTCACACCACTATGTATACAAATATACACCACTCAATGTTAGAAAATGCACCACACAAATATGCATCATTAGGTACGCGCATCACCAAAAAACACACCACTAAGTATGCAAAAATACACCACACAGTGTTAGCAAATGCACCATTACAGACAAAAGAGTTATGGTGCATTATTTTTGGTGTGGTGTGTGTTTTTTGATGTTTTGGTGTATTTTCATTGTAGTGTGTTTTCTAACAATGAGTGATGCATTTTCTAACATTGAGTGGTGTGAACCACACAAACCGCACGAAAAGGCGCGGCCACATTTGAACATATTTCTATGTATATATAATTATAATAATTATTCGGGGACGGGGCGGGGAGGGGTGTCCCCGTCCCCGGCGAGAAATTGAAAAAATTTCCTGTCCCCGTCCCCGATCCCCGAAATTTTTCCCCATCCCCGTCCCCGTTTCAAACAGGAACGAGGCACATTGCCATCCCTAGTTGGTTCTCACCTGAACACTATATATATATATATATATATATATATATATATATATATATATATATATATATATACACTAGTATTTTATACGCGCGATGCGCGAAAACTTATGCCCAATATTAAAATCTATCTATATATAAAACCATTATCCTCCTTCTAAAGTTTCCCGCCCAAAGTTAGTGGTATATATGTAAATTCAGTTATTTTATTTATTTATTCATTTAATTTATTAATTATTAATTTATTATTAATTTATTATGGTTAAATGTTGGTGATTGAATAATTGTAATATATTAATTGTTGATTGAATAATTGATTATATAATTGGTGTGATATATATGCCATAATCACACGAGAATTATTTTAGTAAAATTATATGCCATAATCACACGAGAATTATTTTAGTAAAGCCAAATATATATATGGTTATTTTATTAATTAACTATATATATTTCCATAAAATTTATTGCCATAATCCCAAGAAAATTAAAACCTCTACTCCAATAGCATTCTTCCTAATTTTATTCCATAATACCACGGGAATTATTTTAGTAAAACCAAATATATATATATGGTTATTTTATTAATTAACAATTTATATATTTCTATAAAATTTATTGCCATAATACCAATTTCTTTCATATAAGTTCCGAGCATGAGAGATTGCTCCCTCACAACTTCTGAACTCGGCAAAGTTGGCATTCGTTTCGTTGGTTTCCGATCACAACTCTGATGGACAAGCTCAAGACTCAAGAGTAAGTGAAAATCTTTTGATTTCTTTCTTTAGATTCATGGTTATGCTTTGTTGTTCTTCCTTTCATTGTTTTGTTTATGATTTCGTGTTAACAATTGTTTTGAAATTTTTTGTAATTCAATTTGGTGATGATATATCATTTCCTAGCGATAACGAAGCCCCATCTAGCTTCTCTGAGAAAGCTACGGTGGTGCATGCACCAAGAATTGCACCGACCTACTTGAATCGGTTAAAAAAGATGATTTTTTATGCGTAGTCGTCGGTACCGGTAAATCGCAAACATTCATCGGTGTCATCTAGGGTAAATGAGAGGGGTTAGCGGAGGAAGAGGAGAAAGAGCATACCATATTCTTCCCCGCAAGTGAAGCCGAAGAAAGATTTTTTTGACTACGAGAGAGTGGATTGGAAAAAGGTAAACGTGATTCAAGGCCTTGAATTATATATTGGGGTTTTTGGGTGTAGAATAAACTGATGAAGATTGTTGAGTGCTTTTACCACCCGTATCAGCAATTAGATCATGAAGGGCAATAGATGAGGAGCAAATGGCGTGCAAAGGTTCAATTCAGTTGTTGTTACTGTTGGTCCCGAATGGGTGGTGAAAAGTCTAGAGGGGGGGTGAATAGACTTTTCAAGCAAATTAAAAATTAATAACACTTTAACTAAAAATAATTCCAAGTGAATAAATTCAACTTGAAATGCACAGCGGAATAAGGTACGTAAAGTGCTATAATTAAAACGCAGTGAAAGAGAGGAGATATATCACATGCAATACGATAGAAATACTTGGAATAGCTCAAATGTGATATATAATAAATTTGGCTTGCATGCGGACGTAAGAGATAACAAATAATAGCAAACCCAGATAAGAATGAATAGTGATGAATAGTGACGAAATAGTAACTGGGTTTAGAAAATATTATGCTGCAAATTAGAGTGTGTGTGTGAGCATGAATATTATGTGTGCAGAGCAAAAATATATATATGGGCAGTAAATAAATGAGAGAGAGATTTTTAAGTGGTTCGGCCAAACCCAGCCTACGTCCACTATACTCCTTTCACTATCTTCAATCACCCAGATACAATAGTGAACACCAAGTGCCAACCCAGCACTTCTATCTACACCTAGTAGATATTGAGTATTTCGCACAAAGCTATACTCCTACACCAACGAGTGTCTCGCACAAAGCTACACTCCCCAGGGTTTTCACAAGCTTCTCTTGTTACTTAGCCCTCTGTCTACACCCCGTAGAAATTTTGATACAAGGTAGTAAAAGAGAATATTTTTCTCCAACTCTCAAGGACTAGAGATATGGGTTTCTGATTTTTCGAATTTTTCTTGCTTTGCTACTCTCAGATGTTTCACACTGCCTTTCTTGTTTATCACTTGTATATCTCTTTTTTTTTCTGCTTCTTCTTGCTCAAGTGTTCCGTATTTATAGCTGATGAAAGAATTAATCCGTTGGAAAAAATTAATTCTTTATTGTTGATCTCATGTGCTGATTGCAGTCTCCATGTGGTTTAGGTAGTGTGCTGAGTTGTATTTCCGTTGTTGTATTTCTTCAGACTTCTTCCTTTGTCTTTGCATCTCCAGATATTCCTGCGTGATGCCTCCTGATATTCTGGTCATCAGTCTCTCCGCTATTCAAAATATACAGAACTGATATTCCTCCGCTTCTTGCTCCTCTTGTTTTTCTTTCTCCCCTCCTGATATTCCTCCTCCAACTTTTCCTTTCTGGCCGAAAGGCCTTCTTTAATAACTTAGAATAATTAGTGTAGTGTATAGGCCTTCTTTAATAACTTAGAATAATTAGTGTAGTGTATAGTGTAGTGTTTGGAGCAACAATTAATTGTGTAGTGTAGTATTATTCCTGTAGATAGATTTTGGCAGCTTCTCATTGTTCCTGATATTCCTCTACCTTTGAATATAATATTCCTCCACCTTTGATTATATTTTCCTTATTTCTCTGGCAGCTCTTGTGTTTGGAATACTTGGCAGCACTTCTTCCACTTGCACTTATTCTTTATTCCACATATAGCTGGCAAAAATCATTCCCCTAGGATTCGAACACAGGACCATCTACCACATTAACCAAGTTCATCACCAGTGAACCATTCGAATTTGTTGGTAACTTTACAGCAAATAATTTATAAGTACGAATATTCTGGAGGTCTCTAGTTTTCATAAAATCCGTGGCTAAGAGGGTTCGAACCATGGACTTCTTGCCAACCTTACATGTCTCATATCATCTCTGCTACTTCACCCTTTGGTTATTCCTTGTGCTCCAATTAAATTTAAGCTCCGTCGGATTCGAACAAAGTTCCTTCATTCTCCAAGAATTCTTTCAAGTGGACTCCTTGACTCTTTTAGGTACATAGCTGTACGAAATTTTTGGCTTTCTAATTTTCAAACTAAAATACATTTTTGGNATTGCCATAATCCCAAGAAAATTAAAACCTCTACTCCAATAGCATTCTTCCTAATTTTATTCCATAATACCACGGGAATTATTTTAGTAAAACCAAATATATATATATGGTTATTTTATTAATTAACAATTTATATATTTCTATAAAATTTATTGCCATAATACCAATTTCTTTCATATAAGTTCCGAGCATGAGAGATTGCTCCCTCACAACTTCTGAACTCGGCAAAGTTGGCATTCGTTTCGTTGGTTTCCGATCACAACTCTGATGGACAAGCTCAAGACTCAAGAGTAAGTGAAAATCTTTTGATTTCTTTCTTTAGATTCATGGTTATGCTTTGTTGTTCTTCCTTTCATTGTTTTGTTTATGATTTCGTGTTAACAATTGTTTTGAAATTTTTTGTAATTCAATTTGGTGATGATATATCATTTCCTAGCGATAACGAAGCCCCATCTAGCTTCTCTGAGAAAGCTACGGTGGTGCATGCACCAAGAATTGCACCGACCTACTTGAATCGGTTAAAAAAGATGATTTTTTATGCGTAGTCGTCGGTACCGGTAAATCGCAAACATTCATCGGTGTCATCTAGGGTAAATGAGAGGGGTTAGCGGAGGAAGAGGAGAAAGAGCATACCATATTCTTCCCCGCAAGTGAAGCCGAAGAAAGATTTTTTTGACTACGAGAGAGTGGATTGGAAAAAGGTAAACGTGATTCAAGGCCTTGAATTATATATTGGGGTTTTTGGGTGTAGAATAAACTGATGAAGATTGTTGAGTGCTTTTACCACCCGTATCAGCAATTAGATCATGAAGGGCAATAGATGAGGAGCAAATGGCGTGCAAAGGTTCAATTCAGTTGTTGTTACTGTTGGTCCCGAATGGGTGGTGAAAAGTCTAGAGGGGGGGTGAATAGACTTTTCAAGCAAATTAAAAATTAATAACACTTTAACTAAAAATAATTCCAAGTGAATAAATTCAACTTGAAATGCACAGCGGAATAAGGTACGTAAAGTGCTATAATTAAAACGCAGTGAAAGAGAGGAGATATATCACATGCAATACGATAGAAATACTTGGAATAGCTCAAATGTGATATATAATAAATTTGGCTTGCATGCGGACGTAAGAGATAACAAATAATAGCAAACCCAGATAAGAATGAATAGTGATGAATAGTGACGAAATAGTAACTGGGTTTAGAAAATATTATGCTGCAAATTAGAGTGTGTGTGTGAGCATGAATATTATGTGTGCAGAGCAAAAATATATATATGGGCAGTAAATAAATGAGAGAGAGATTTTTAAGTGGTTCGGCCAAACCCAGCCTACGTCCACTATACTCCTTTCACTATCTTCAATCACCCAGATACAATAGTGAACACCAAGTGCCAACCCAGCACTTCTATCTACACCTAGTAGATATTGAGTATTTCGCACAAAGCTATACTCCTACACCAACGAGTGTCTCGCACAAAGCTACACTCCCCAGGGTTTTCACAAGCTTCTCTTGTTACTTAGCCCTCTGTCTACACCCCGTAGAAATTTTGATACAAGGTAGTAAAAGAGAATATTTTTCTCCAACTCTCAAGGACTAGAGATATGGGTTTCTGATTTTTCGAATTTTTCTTGCTTTGCTACTCTCAGATGTTTCACACTGCCTTTCTTGTTTATCACTTGTATATCTCTTTTTTTTTCTGCTTCTTCTTGCTCAAGTGTTCCGTATTTATAGCTGATGAAAGAATTAATCCGTTGGAAAAAATTAATTCTTTATTGTTGATCTCATGTGCTGATTGCAGTCTCCATGTGGTTTAGGTAGTGTGCTGAGTTGTATTTCCGTTGTTGTATTTCTTCAGACTTCTTCCTTTGTCTTTGCATCTCCAGATATTCCTGCGTGATGCCTCCTGATATTCTGGTCATCAGTCTCTCCGCTATTCAAAATATACAGAACTGATATTCCTCCGCTTCTTGCTCCTCTTGTTTTTCTTTCTCCCCTCCTGATATTCCTCCTCCAACTTTTCCTTTCTGGCCGAAAGGCCTTCTTTAATAACTTAGAATAATTAGTGTAGTGTATAGGCCTTCTTTAATAACTTAGAATAATTAGTGTAGTGTATAGTGTAGTGTTTGGAGCAACAATTAATTGTGTAGTGTAGTATTATTCCTGTAGATAGATTTTGGCAGCTTCTCATTGTTCCTGATATTCCTCTACCTTTGAATATAATATTCCTCCACCTTTGATTATATTTTCCTTATTTCTCTGGCAGCTCTTGTGTTTGGAATACTTGGCAGCACTTCTTCCACTTGCACTTATTCTTTATTCCACATATAGCTGGCAAAAATCATTCCCCTAGGATTCGAACACAGGACCATCTACCACATTAACCAAGTTCATCACCAGTGAACCATTCGAATTTGTTGGTAACTTTACAGCAAATAATTTATAAGTACGAATATTCTGGAGGTCTCTAGTTTTCATAAAATCCGTGGCTAAGAGGGTTCGAACCATGGACTTCTTGCCAACCTTACATGTCTCATATCATCTCTGCTACTTCACCCTTTGGTTATTCCTTGTGCTCCAATTAAATTTAAGCTCCGTCGGATTCGAACAAAGTTCCTTCATTCTCCAAGAATTCTTTCAAGTGGACTCCTTGACTCTTTTAGGTACATAGCTGTACGAAATTTTTGGCTTTCTAATTTTCAAACTAAAATACATTTTTGGCTCATCAAAATCTAATTACAAATATTCCTAACAATTTCCCCCTTTTTGATGATGCCAAAACCTATACTCAATCATTTGGCTTAGTATTTTGAAAAATATAAACTTAAAAAAAAAATTCATTTTATTTCGACTAGCCATAGATGAGTTAACAATGATTTTTGACCTAGAAGAATCGTTTTCAAACAAAAAAAAAAATTCCTACATGCATTATTGAGACTAGTTTAATTCATTTTGAAAAATTTCTCAATCATGCATTTTTACAAACTAAATCAAAAACAATTCTTCAAAAATTAAAATAACTTGTACTGAATAACTCCTTCCCCCTATGTATATGCCAAGAATAAATAAAGAACATGTATACCAAATATTTACCTCTTTGCGATCCTTTTTTTTAGACTTCTTTTGCACCAAATGACTGTCATTCTTTTACCCCCTTTTTGTCATCATCAAAGAAACGCTGGATAGGAATGAAATCCTTGCTCTTGAATCATTTGCACCATGGTGCATTTGCTTGCTTGTGTCACAAGTGCAGCAAAAATTGAGTACTCCACAAAATATGGTACGAGACCCTAGTAATAGGATCATCCTAACCATTTCACGACAAGGCATAGCCCGATAGATCACTGTTCCCTTGTGATAAAAATGATTGAAAACCGCAATCGACGAGAACAGTAAGAGGCGATAATTAATATCTTTCGACAGTACAACCTTCCTTGAAACCCTCAATTGGTTTGAACAATTTTCACACGATCTCCTTTGCTATAAAATCACCATTCGTCGTTCCATCAATCTGCTTGATTTTAAAGCTTACATAAAAGAAATGGCAAATACGACATATCCCTCGTCTTCGGATAACTCTTCCTTTTGGGATGACATTATCGTATCACCGTTAAGAGATAGTGCACAAAGTATAGATTTTACTGCTGTCAAAAATTTTGAGAATGCTCCACCAGAGTCGAATGAGATAATTGCTTCACCGGGTACAGATGTTGTGGCTATTGATCAAGGTACTACTGTAGTAGTGGAGGAAGATAATACCACTGCAGCGCTAGATGTAGAAGCTATGAATGCAAGTGTATTTCGTGGGAGAAAGAGAGCTAGAAGAACATTTTGTGATACTACCACGCTAACTTTTGAAAAATTTTCTGAATATTTTTATCTGCCTTCTGAACAAGCTGCAGAGGAATTGCAGGTTGGGCGCGAAGTTTTTAAGAAAAAATTTAGGGAAGTGGGAATTTCCTACTGGCCTTATCGAAAACTCGTGAGTCTGGACAGATTGTTGGCAAAAGTTCAGGTAATTTCTATATTCCTATATCTCTTTCAACTTAACATTTTTCAAAGGGGGTTTAACAATGTGTGATATAGGAATTTGGTGAAATCAAGGATCAAGCTGAACTGCAAAGAACAATTAAGGGGCTGGAGGACGAGAGAGATGCGATACTTCAAAATCCAAATTTAGACTTGGCTGAAGCAACAGTGAGGCTTAGAGACAAATGTGACAGGAATAGTTCCAGAAAGAGAAGGTATATAGATCCAGCAGCTTTTCCTTCTACTACTCCTGGAAGTTCATCACAAGCTCCTATAATTCCTGATTTTCCTGAATTAGCACCGGAAGCTTTTCCTTCCACTACTCCTGGGAGTTCATCACAAACTCCTATATTTCCTGATATTCCTGAATTGGCACCAGAAGAAATACAAGAAGTACTTGCTTGGCTAGATGAGGATGTTCCTCCTCCCAAAAATATTAGTGACAAATAAATACAAGTTTACACAAAATATAGTTAACAAAAAAAATTAGCACTAAGCAAGTTTGGCAATTGTGCATGTAGTGAACACACAGTGATAAATAAAAAATTGTAAAAGATTTTTGGCAAACTTCATAACCTATGTACTTAGCAGTAGCATATTTCATAAGCTAGTATATATTGAACAAACACTACTCAAGACAGTTGGAAAAGAAAATGATTTGGTACAAGAAATCAAACTTTAAACAAACAAACGTAAGGATTACAGAGCATGCACAAAAAAAATATATATATATATATATCCAATCATGAAATGCGACAAGAATTAATCACAAAACACACTTATATAACATATAAATATATGCAACGTCACATACGAATAAAATCATATACTTGAGCTATAATTAGAGATTAAAATTTAGATACTTAGCTCAATTCAATCATGCCCATTTCATGCCTTAGAGTGATGAATCTTGATTCGCATAAAGGTTTTGTAAGGATGTCCGCAATTTGATTTTCTGTGGGTATGTACTCGATCTTTAGATCTTTCTTTTCGATGTGATCCCGGATGAAATGGTGTCTTACGTCAATGTGCTTGGTTCGTGAATGAAGTACAGGATTTTGGGTAATCGCGATTGCACTAGTATTGTCACAAAAAATACTAACATCATCGCAATTAATTCCATAATCCTTTAACTGTTGTTTCATCCATAAAATTTGTGCACAACAACTCCCTGCTGCGATATATTCTGCTTCGGCTGTGCTTGTAGCAATGGAGTTTTGTTTCTTACAAAACCAAGAAACTAACCTTCCCCCTAAGAACTGGCACGTCCCTGAGGTACTTTTTCTATCAATTTTGCAACCTGCAAAATCTGCATCTGAAAATCCTGTTAGTTCAAAGTTACCTTCTTTTGGATACCATAATCCAACGTTGATAGTGCTTTTGAGGTAACGAATAATTTTCTTGGTCGCAAGAAAATGAGACTCTTTGGGCTGAGATTGGAATCTCGCACATACACCTACTGAATAAGATATATCGGGTCTACTTGCAGTGAGGTATAGCAAAGATCCAATCATTCCTCGATACTTCGTTTGATCAACATCTTTGCCTTCTTCATCCTTGTCCAGTTTGAGAGATGTGCTCATTGGAATTTTGACTGAACTTTTTCCTTCTAAGCCAAATTTCTTGATAAGATCTCTTGTGTATTTGGCTTGATTAATGAATATACCTTCCTTCGATTGTTTGACTTGCAGTCCAAGAAAGTAATTTAGCTCACCCATCATGCTCATTTCGAATCTGTTTTGCATAAGCTTAGAAAATTTCTCACATAAATTTCCATTAGTACTCCCAAAAATAATATCATCAACATAAATTTGTACTAATAAAATATGATTATTTTCTTGAATTCTAAATAAGGTTTTGTCAACAAGACCTTTGGTAAAACCACAACTAATTAAGAACATTGATAGGGTATCATACCAAGCTCTAGGTGCTTGTTTTAACCCATATAATGCCTTCTTTAGTTTATAGACCTTGTCAACTTCACCTTGTACCTCAAATCCCGGTGGTTGTTCAACATATACTTCCTCTTCAAGTAAGCCATTAAGGAATGCACTTTTCACGTCCATTTGATAAACCGTGAAATTCTTGTATGCAGCGTAGGCTAGGAAAATTCGAATCGCTTCAAGTCTTGCAACTGGGGCAAAAGTCTCATCAAAATCTATTCCTTCTTCTTGAGAGTATCCCTTCGCGACTAGCCTTGCTTCATTCCTAACAATGATGCCGTCTTCGTTTGCTTTGTTCCTAAAGACCCATTTAGTTCCAATAACAATGTGATTTTTTAGTCTTGGGACAAGCTCCCAAACATCATTTCTTTTAAATTGATTCAATTCTTCTTGCATAGCCTCAATCCAGCTTGGATCATTTAGAGCTTCATCAATTTCTTTCGGTTCCATTTGAGATAGAAAGCACGCAAATAGAGCGTCTCTTGTAGAGGATCTTGTTTTCACGCCATCGTGCAAGTTTCCAATAATAAGATCTTGAGGGTGATCTTTGAGCCATCTCAAATCTGGTTGAAAGTTGTTTTGGGGAGAGGATGATAGTGTAAAGTCATTTGCAAGTGGGGTTGAGGATGATGGGTTTTGGTTTGTAAAGTTGGTTCCAATCTCATTTCTAAGGTCAGCCTCAACCTCATCCCTTAAGTCAGCCTCAACTTCATCACTTGCTGCGTGATTTATGTACTGCCCTCCAATTTCAGGGGAATTTAATTCTAGATCATTTAACCCCTGTAAAACATCATCTTCAAAAGAATCATTAGTAACACTTAAATCATTATGGACGTTCTTACCCATATTTGAAGTATTTGGTTCTTGGGTTTTTGGTGATTCATCAAATACAACATGAATTGATTCTTCTACTACCACTGTCCTTTTGTTCAATATTCTGAATGCTCTGCTAGTAGACGAATATCCCAAAAATATTGCTTCATCTGCACGCTCATCAAATGTTTTTGGATACGATTTACCGTTATTAAGAACAAAACATTTGCAACCAAAAGAATGAAAATAGCTAAGATTAGGCTTTCTCCCTTTCCATAATTCATATGGTGTCTTGTTGTATATTTTGTGAATCATGCTTCTGTTCTGAGTATAACAAGCAGTGTTGATAGCCTCCGCCCAAAAACGTTTGGGTAGTTCGGCTGCTGAAATCATGACTCGTGCAGCTTCTTTAAGTGTTCTATTTCTTCTTTCGGCTACACCATTTTGTTGTGGCGTCCTTGCGGCAGATAGTTGGTGCAAAATCCCTTGTGAACTGCAGTAGGCCTGAATCACACCATTCACGAATTCTGTACCTCTGTCTGTACGGATTTTGGAGATTTTTGCGTCCTTTTCGTTTTGAAGTTGTTGCAAGAGCTCTGGCAATCTTTGTTCCACTTCGTTCTTCTTATTGATGAATATCGTCCAAGTGTACCTGGAAAAATCATCAACAACAACAAGTGTATATTTCTTACCACTTATACTTACCGGGTCTACTGGACCAAAGAGATCCATATGTAGTAGACTAAGAGGTCTTGATGTAGATTCTTGTGTCTTAGATTTGAAAGAAGACTTGATTTGCTTTCCTTTCTGACACGCATCACAGATTTGATCCTTCTTGTATACAATGTTGGGTAAACCTTCAACTAACTTACATTTTGCAAGCTTGTTAATAGACTTGAAGTTTAAGTGATTTAATTTCCTGTGCCATTCCCAACTCGTAGTGCTTGAGTTATTTGCCATTAAACATACAGAGTCCTTCGTTGCGCTCCAATCAACCACATACATATTTTTTTTTCTCCTTCCGGTGAGCACAGTTTTCTTTGTGGATTCTTCTTTAACTCGGCATTTGTCTTTGAAGAACTCTACAAGATATCCTTTGTCGCAGAATTGGCTAGTGCTAAGGAGATTAAACTTTAGTCCTTCTACGTATGATACATTTTCAATCCTTAGACCATTCTTGATAACAGTTCTGATTCCCTTTGTTATTCCATGATCATTTCCACCAAATATGACTTTTGGTCCTTTGATATTTCTGAACTCTACAAGACTAGCTTTATTGCCGGTCATATGTCGAGAACATCCGCTATCAAAGTACCAAATATCCTGCAACACAATTAAGTATTTTTAGGTACCCAGATTTGTTTGGGTCCTTCCTTGTTAGTGATTTTAGGCATCCAAACCCACCTAGATCTCATTAATCCAAGATTAGGTGATTTGTAACCATTGACAGTATTATAATTATAAGGAATTTGGACATTCTTTTTGTGGGCTGGCATTTCTCCAACATTCATTTGTTTAATAAAATGAAATGCGTTGAACCTCGTTTTTGTCCATGGTTTGATTTCATCATGCCAGTCCTCTTCAGTAGGATAATCCCTACCAAACCTCATCATCGGAAATTGTTTCCTATGAGGTCTTTGCGCACTTGACTCATTGGTAAATCTCTTACGAGAACCAAACTCATGCTTTTTAAAATTCTGCATTGGCGAAAAATTATTGCTTTGAAACTTCGGCCTTGCAGTGTTTATTCTAGCATTAGTTTGATAACCAATTCCTTGTCTCATAGTGCTATCTTGACTTTTGACAAATTTTACTACTTGGGCTTTATTAGTTAAAGAAGTAGTAGAATTAGTCAATTTTTCAGAAATTTTAGAACATGTAGGATCATAGCCCAGTCCGGCTTTATCTCCTGAGGGTTTTTGCATATTTACCATTTTATCCATTATTTTGGATGAATGTGTAAATGATGCTATTGTCTCCCTAAGATTATGTTCTCTAATTTCTCTAGCTTTACACTCTTCTTGAAGGCGAATATTTTCAGCTTTCAAGTTTCTCATCTCAAGTAAAGCATTTTGCAATTTCTCATTTATTTTATCTTTTTCAAGAATTAGAGAATCATTGCGCTCTTTGAGTTGAGAATGAGTGTCCATAACAGTTTGACAATCTTTCATTAATTGAAATATAGATTCTCTAGAAAAAGATGAATTTACATAATCAAAAGATTTAGATGTTACCTCGTCTTCTTCTACTTCATGCGCCATTAGGCATTTTTCTTGGAAATCTAATTCACTGGTTATGCTTAGAAGACACAGCAGTGCAGTATCCTCCGTTGAGCTATCACTTTCATCACTTGAAGATTCCTCAGACCCACTTGTCTCAAGAGGGTCACTTATTAAAGCTTTCATTTTATCCTTCTTGAATCTTCTATCCTTTGATTCAGATATTTCCTGTGGAGAGTTAGAAGTATTTTTATTTTGATTTTTACTTACCTTGGGGTATGGACATTCTGCCATGAAATGTCCTGGTTTTCTACAGTTGTAACACAAGTTTGTGTTATCATCAGAAAATTCCCTTCTTGGTCTTCTGGATGAACTTCCTTGATTTCTTTGAGATGAATTGTTGAAGTTGTTTTTCCACATGAATTTTTTGAATTTCCTAACAAGTAAAGCAAATTGTTCGTCAGATAAAAAATCATTATTTCCTACTAACCTTGAGTTTGATGGTTGTTCGGCTACTAAGGCTGTGGTTCTTTCTTCACGTTCCTCCTCAAGTTTTGATTTCATCTCGAACTCGTACGCTTTGAGATCACTAAAGAGTTTGTCAGTTGAAACAGTTTTTAGATCCCTATGATCTCGCATGGCTGTCACTTTCATATCCCAGCTTGACGGTAGTCCGCGGAGTATTTTGAGAGAGATTTCTTTCTGATTAATGGTCTTTCCAAGATCACTAATTTCTCCCAAAACTTTGACCAGTCTAGCCTCCATGTCCGCAATGTTTTCACTTGGCAGCATCTTGAAGTCTTCAAACTTCTTCATTGCAATTGTGAGTTTGTTGTCTTTTTCCTGTTCGTCTCCTTCGCCGATTTGGATTAAGACATCCCACACGTCTTTAGCTGTTTTGCACTTACGGATTTTTGGGAAGATTGTATCATCCACAGCTTTGAACAGTATATCCTTAGCTATATTGTCCAGGTTACTTCGCAATCTATCGTCAGAAGTCCATTCCATCTTTGGCTTTGAAACATACTGCGGTCCATCTGGGCTTAGGATTGATGAAGGATTGACCTTCATGATTTCAATAGGACCATCTGAGATAACATCCCACATTTCATCGTGAAGAGCGGATAAATGTACCTGCATGCGTATTTTCCAATCATCAAATTTGTCAAGAGAGAATAATAAGTTCTGAGCTAAATCTTTCTTCATTTTGAAGATTAGATCTGTCTAGCAGTCAAGATTTGACTCAAATAGACAACTGCTCTGATACCACTTGTTGGTCCCGAATGGGTGGTGAAAAGTCTAGAGGGGGGTGAATAGACTTTTCAAGCAAATTAAAAATTAATAACACTTTAACTAAAAATAATTCCAAGTGAATAAATTCAACTTGAAATGCACAGTGGAATAAGGTACGTAAAGTGCTATAATTAAAACGCAGTGAAGGAGAGGAGATATATCACATGCAATACGATAGAAATACTTGGAATAGCTCAAATGTGATATATAATAAATTTGGCTTGCATGCGGACGTAAGAGATAACAAATAATAGCAAACCTAGATAAGAATGAATAGTGATGAATAGTGACGAAATAGTAACTGGGTTTAGAAAATATTATGCTGCAAATTAGAGTGTGTGTGTGAGCATGAATATTATGTGTGCAAAGCAAAAATATATATATGGGTAGTAAATAAATGAGAGAGAGATTTTTAAGTGGTTCGGCCAAACCCAGCCTACGTCCACTATACTCCTTTCACTATCTTCAATCACCCAGATACAATAGTGAACACCAAGTGCCAACCCAGCACTTCTATCTACACCTAGTAGATATTGAGTATTTCGCACAAAGCTATACTCCTACACCAACGAGTGTCTCGCACAAAGCTACACTCCCCAGGGTTTTCACAAGCTTCTCTTGTTACTTAGCCCTCTGTCTACACCCCGTAGAAATTTTGATACAAGGTAGTAAAAGAGAATATTTTTCTCCAACTCTCAAGGACTAGAGATATGGGTTTCTGATTTTTCGAATTTTTCTTGCTTTGCTACTCTCAGATGTTTCACACTGCCTTTCTTGCTTATCACTTGTATATCTCTTTTTTTTTTTTGCTTCTTCTTGCTCAAGTGTTCCGTATTTATAGCTGATGAAAGAATTAATCCATTGGAAAAAATTAATTCTTTATTGTTGATCTCATGTGCTGATTGCAGTCTCCATGTGGTTTAGGTAGTGTGCTGAGTTGTATTTCCGTTGTTGTATTTCTTCAGACTTCTTCCTTTGTCTTTGCATCTCCAGATATTCCTGCGTGATGCCTCCTGATATTCTGGTCATCAGTCTCTCCGCTATTCAAAACATACAGAACTAATATTCCTCCGCTTCTTACTCCTCTTGTTTTTCTTTCTCCCCTCCTGATATTCCTCCTCTAACTTTTCCTTTCTGGCCGAAAGGCCTGCTCCTCTTGTTTTTCTTTCTCCCCTCCTGATATTCCTCCTCCAACTTTGCTCCTCTTGTTTTTCTTTCTCCCCTCCTGATATTCCTCCTCCAATTCCTCCTCCAACTTTGCTCCTCTTGTTTTTCTTTCTCCCCTCCTGATATTCCTCCTCCAACTTTTCCTTTCTGGCCGAAAGGCCTGCTCCTCTTGTTTTTCTTTCTCCCCTTCTGGCCGAAAGGCCTGCTCCTCTTGTTTTTCTTTCTCCCCTCCTGATATTCCTCCTCCAACTTTTCCTTTCTGGCCGAAAGGCCTTGATATTCCTCCTCCAACTTTTCCTTTCTGGCCGAAAGGCCTTCTTTAATAACTTAGAATAATTAGTGTAGTGTAGTGTAGTATTTTGTAGTGTAGTGTTTGGAGCAACAATTAATTGTGTAGTGTAGTATTTTGTAATTAATTGTGTAGTGTAGTGTTTGGAGCAACAATTAATTGTGTAGTGTAGTATTATTCCTGTAGATAGATTTTGGCAGCTTCTCATTGTTCCTGATATTCCTCTACCTTTGTTCCTGATATTCCTCTACCTTTGAATATAATATTCCTCCATAGCTGGCAAAAATCATTACCCTAGGATTCGAACACAGGACCATCTACCACATTAACCAAGTTCATCACCAGTGAACCATTCGAATTTGTTGGTAACTTTACAGCAAATAATTTATAAGTACGAATATTCTGGAGGTCTCTAGTTTTCATAAAATCCGTGGCTAAGAGGGTTC